>NC_044558.1:41081421-41384082 GCF_007565055.1 Rhinopithecus roxellana
TCTAAATATATTTTTAAAATCTGGGCCCAGTCAAAAATCAAAGTGAGTAAAACAAACAAAAAAATGTTTAAGTGAAAAAGGCTTTTTTATGTTCTTAATTTTTTATTTTGAAAAATTTTAGACGTAGAGAAAAGTTGCAGAGCAATACAGAGTTCTCATATACCTGTTGTCCAGTTCCTCTAATATTAACGTCCTGCCTAACCACCATACAATGAACAAAACCAGGAAGTTAGTATTGAGATAATTCTATTAACTAATCTGCAGACCTTATCCAAATGTTACAGTTGTACCCTAATGCCCTAACTGGTCTAAGGCCCAGCTCCTTAGTCTTCTCCAATCTGTGACAGTTTCTCAATCTGTCTTTTATTACCTTGACACTTTTGAAGAGTACTAGTCAATTATTTTGCAGAATGTCTCTCAATGTATGCTTGTCTGATGTTTCCTTATGATGAAATTGAGGTTATGCATTTCGGGCAAGACTATCACAGAAGTAATGTTGTGCCCTTCTCAGCGCATCATGTTAAGAATCCCTGGTGTCAATATGGTGTTACTGGTGAAGTTAACTTTGGTCACTTGACTCTGTGATAGTTGACAGGTTTCATCTCTATAAGGCTACTGCTTTTCCCTTTGTAACTAAAAGCATCTTACAGGGAGATACTTTGAGATCATGCAAATGCCCTGTTTCTTAACACAACTTCTCTCACTACTATCAGTGTATATTGATTCTTGTTTTTGCTAATGGTGACTTTCTATTTCCATCATGCTTTCTATATTTATTTTATTTTATTTATTTATTTTTATATTTTGAGACAGAGTCTCACTCTATCACCCAGGATGGAGTGCAGTGGGCGATCTCCGCTCACTGCAAGCTCCGCCTCCAGGGTTCATGCCTTTCTCCTGCCTCAGCCTCTCCAGTAGATGGGACTACAGGCACCCGCCACCACACCTGGCTAATTTTTTGTATTTTTTAGTAGAGATGGGGTTTCACCGTGTTTTAGCCAGGATGGTTCATTCCTTCTATATTTATTAAAGAAGAGCTGGCCCTTCACTTCATTAATTTATTTACTTATTCAGTTACTTGTTTATATCAGTATGGACTCAGGAACATTTATTTTATTTTATGGGTTATAATCCATTACTATGATTATCCATTTTTTAGCACACCTTGTCCCAAATTTCACGGGGGACCTCCTTCAATATGGCTCCTGTGTCATTTTGACATACTCTATCATTTTTTAGTACTTCTTTAGTTTCTGGCACCACAAAACATTCAGGCTCATCTTATATATTTCCTGGAATCAATTATTTCTCCAAAGAACCCTTTACTTATTTGCTCAATCCTAATGTATACATAAAGTAGTCTCAAAGTTGCTAACCCATACCTCTGCCTGTGGAAACAAATTTACTAACTAGAGTATATATTTTTGTACAGTTCTTTATGTCTTTAGCTTGATATTGTACAGTCAAAATACCGTTTTCCAAACTTAGTTGGTTCTTCCCCAACTCTTTAAGTATGGTTATGATATTCATTTGTAATGCAGTTAGATCCACTTGTTACTCTTTGTATTCTAATTGGCCTCCTCCCATATCCCATAGATTTTGATTATTAGGTTAGGAGGCGCTATGTGGTTCATTCCCTGGTTCTAAGAGTCAGAGTTATACAAGAAGTTTATCAAGTCAATGTCACCCTGCAACCACTACCCCATTCCACTTGTTCTTTCCTTCTCATTCTCAAACCCTGAATATCCAAATCTCACTACATCTATTTTTGTAAAAAGTTATTTTCCACAAGTGAGCAGATACATGCATATTTTGTCTCACATTTTATTCTTCCATGAAAGGTAATACACTACCGATATTCTCTCTCTCTTTTGAGGTTCAGTTTGCATAACATAAAATTCACTATTTTGAAGTGTACAATTCAGGCTGGGCAAGGTGGCTCATGTCTATAATCCCAGCACTTTGGGAAGCCAAGGCAAGCGAATCACTTGAGGCCAGGAGTTTGAGATCAGCCTGGACAACGTGGTGAAACCCTGTCTCTACTAAAAATACAAAAAATTAGCCAGCCATAGTGGCATGCACCTATAGTTCCAGCTACTTGGAAGGCTGAGACACAAGAATCGCCTAAACCTAGGAGGCGGAGGTTGCAGTGAACTGAGATTGCACTACTGCACTCCAGCCTGGGTGACAGAGGGAGCCTGCCTCAAAAAATAAATAAAATAATAAAGTGTACAATTTGGTAACATTTAGAACATTCACAATATACTCCAGCCACCACGTCTCTAGTTCTACAACACTGTCTCAAAAATATGTCAAAAGAATCCCCCATATTCATCAAGTAGTTACTCCTCATTTCTCCCCACCTATAGCCCTGGCAATGACTAATCTGTTTTCTGTCTCTATGGATTCACCGTCTGGGTAATTTCTTATAGATGGAATCATAATAATATGTGACCTTTTTATATTTGGTTTCTTTCATTTAACATAATGTTTCCAAGGTTCATTCACATTGTAGCATGTGTCAGTACCTCATTCCTTTTTATGGCTGAATAATATTCCATTGAATGGATATACTACATTTTGTTTATCTTTCTATCAGTTGATGGTCATTTGGGCTGTTTCCACCTTTTGGCTATTGTGAATAGTGCTGTTATGAACATTATATAGCATCTTTGGATATCTGTCTTCAATATTTTGGGGTATATACCTACGAGTAGAATTGCTGGGGTCATATGATAATTCTATTTAACTTTCTGAGGAGCCACCAAACCCTTTTCCACAGTAGCTATACCATTTTACAGTTTTACCAGCAATGTACAGGATTCCTTTTTCTCCACGTTCTCACTAAGACTTGTTATTTTCTGTTTTGTTTGTTTGTTTATAGCCATCCTAGTGGGTGGATGTGGTATCGCATTGTCATTTTGATTTGCATTTACCTAATGATTAATAATGTTGAACATCTTTTCGCATGTTTATTGACATAGGTTTTATTTTATACTTTTTTCACCCATCAATATACCCTGGAAATCACTCCATATCAATTCATAAAGATCCTTCTTTTTCCCTTTTGCAGCTGCATAGTACTCCATTTTGTGGATGTATTATAGTTTATTCAACCACTCTCCTGTGTAAGGGCATTTAGATTTTTACCAGTATTTTTCAGTTACAAACAATGCTGCTGTTAATAACTTGGTGCAAATGCATTTTTTTTATTATTGGAAGTGTGCTTTAGGTGGATTCCTGGAAACCTAATTGCTGGTTCAAAAGGTAAAGTCATATGAAATTTTGTTGGTTATTAATGAAGTTAGCAAGGAACAATCCTGGCTGTCTTACTTTAAGGACAAATGTAAAAACAAGCTCTTTCTACAAGGGCTTGGAGAAGGGAAGCCCAAGAGACACAACCACCTGGTTTTTCACTTTAAGGAAATGGAAACATGTATACAACTTACCTTTTTCTTTTGTCTTCTTATAACAAGATAATGCTATGCTAAAGAAAGTAGCCCTGTCAGCACTCAAACAGATATATATGTTCCTAAAGGCAGGATTAAATGATCTGATAGAATGCTATGAGCTCTAGTAGAAGCTGAGTCCTGTGAGTATCCTTTACACAACTCATTTTTGTGTTTTTAATTTAATCTAATTATGTACCTGTGATAAAAAAACAGGATGAGCGAGAATACAAGTCATCTCCAAACTACTAGGTAGAGGAAGATGAGGTATACTCAATTCTCAATTTACTTCCATTTTTCTCTCACAGAAATAGTAAAACATATCAGAATGTGCTCTGAGATACCACCTTAATGGTGGATCTGAACATTCATATCTTTTATATACTATTACTCTGCTGTTGGAATGTAGTCAGTCAAATTCCACTAAAGGACCTTTATAATTTAATCTTCACCAGAACTCTCCTATCCTAGAAGGGCATTCAAGGCCAAGAACCCTGAGGCATCTTATGAGCCACAAGAATGACATTGCCACCACCTAGACCATCATCAAAGAACATTTACTGTGTTCATCCTTTCATTATTATTGCTTACTGCTATATTAAAGAGTGTTCAATGCATTTATCACTCACCATGTGAGTGCCCAGTCCAATGCCTGTAACATAATGATATTGTGGAGTAGTCAACAGGAAGTGGAAAGAATCAACTTATTTCTGCCTCTATCCATTAAATATTATATTGCTATTTAATGTGCAGTAGTCTAGTCTAAATCTCCTTGAAGTCAGTAAAAAAATAAAAAAAAAGAAAAGAAATGAGAGGCCGTGTTTCAGATGGATTGACTACAAGAGGTCACTCACATCCTCACTCTAAGTTTCTGATTTAAGTAGCTAAGGATACAGAAACTTGGAAGAGAGGTAACCACACAGAATGCAGATGAAGCATTCCACAGTGCAGACAGAATGCAAAGTTGGTACTCAGAAGTCCCTGAATAATGCCTGTTTTTAGCTTTCTGGAATGCTGTAAAACCCACATCTCCAGAGGAAAAATGCTGAGATTAAAAAAAAAATTATTCAATAAATATCACTTATATTGCCAGGTGTGGTGGCTCACACCTGTAATTCCAGCACTTTGGGAGGCCGAAGCGGGCAGATCATCTGAGATCAGGAGTTTGACACTAGCCTGGCCAACATAGTGAAACCCCCATCTCTACTAAAAATACAAAAATTAGCCAGGTGTGGTTGTGGGTGCCTATAACCCCAGCTACTTGGGAGGCTGAGGTAGGAGAATCACTTGAACCTGGGAGGCCGAGGTTGCAGCAAGCAGAGTTTGCATCATTGCACTCTAGCCTGGGCGACAAGAGAGAAACTCCATCTCAAAAAAAAAAAAAAAAAAGTAAACAAAATTTATACTAAAAAGATGGGCTAAACATCTGAATAAAAAAATACATCCTCATTTATTCATTTCACAAACATTAAGTGCCTACTAATGGCAGATACTTTGCTGGGCACTGGATATAAATTAACAAAATACTCATGAAACTGGTCCTCACGACACTGGCATTCTTATATGAGAAATAGTGGAAACCCTTCTAGGCTGTTTTTAAATTTTCATTCAGTAAATATTTCTTGAAGTAGGCACTATTCAAGGCACTTTGCTTTCATCAGTGAACAAAACAGCCAGCTCCCTGCCCTTATGGAACTCCCATTCTAGCAGGGAGAAAAAGACAATAAACACAACAAATGTGTCAATTACATGATATACACAAAGGAGAGAGGTGCGGAGAAAGAGCACAAGTGAAGCCGGGTAAGGGCATCAGGAGTGCTGTGGGGAGGGAGGCGTGCAGGGCAGTACGAAGTTTTAGGTAGAGTCCTCAGCTTATTGAGAAGATACCTGAGCAAAAGCTTGAAAGAGGTAAGGGAGACAGTGCTTCAGATACCTGGAGAAAGAACATTCCAGGCAGGTAGATTCACCACTATTGAGGCTAGAGACATGCCTGTGTGTTCGAGGAAAGAAAGGAGACAAATGCAGCTACAGATGAGTCCACAGGTGAAAGTAATAGGAAATGAGACCAGGGAAGAAATGAGACCAGGTCATGGAAGACCTTAGCTGCCACTGAAGGACTTAGGCTTTTACTCTGAGAAGACCAAGGAGTGAATGAGGGCTTTTGAGCAGAGGAGTGACATGGCTTGTCACTCCTCTGTAACAAGAAGGGAGATGTGGCTTGACTTGGCTTGTCTTTTAATAAGATTTTTCTGCCTTTGTGTTAGAACAGACTGCAGGGAGCAAGTGCAGACACTGGGAGACCTGTAGGAAGCTGCTGGAGTGACCCAGGAGAACCACGATGCAGGTTCTGAAGAGGTAGGGGCAGCAGAGATAGCTCCCTATGTCTGCGATAGTGAGATGACAGATTCTGAGTATATTTTCAAGGTGGAGCCAGTAAGATTTGCTGAAAGACTGGATTGCAGTGTGAGAGAAAAAGAGGAGCTGAAGATGACTTCAAGGCTGTAGATCTTTTGGAAGGAAGGAATGTTCATCAGCAGAGATGGCAAAGGTTACAGACGGAGCATGGTTATGGGAAAAGGCAGGAGTTCCAGTTTGGGCGTGTTGGCTTTGAGATGTTTTTGGAAATATTAAGGTAAGTCTGGAGCTGGGTGGAAGATCTGAGCTGGAGGTATGAATTTGGAAGTGGCATCCAATCTGATTTTTATTGCATTTATTTAATATGGTCACATATGAAAATATAGATGTTATTTTTTAAAATATAAAATTATATGGAGCAAAAGCTAAAGTTTTTTTCTTCCCCCCTTACTCCAAACCTACTACTGTCCCCAGCAGTAACCACTATTAAGGGACTGAAAAGATGTCTGAAGAATGCTCAATATACCATATTAGAAAACCAGAACCAGCCGGGCACAGTGGCTCACACCTGTAATCCCAGCACTCTGCAAGGCCGAGGTGGGCGGATCACGAGGTCAGGAGATCGAGCCCATCCTGGTTAACACGGTAAAACCCCATCTCTACTAAAAATACAAAAATTTAGCCGGGCGTGACGGCGTGCACCTGTAGCCCCAGCTACTCCGGGGCTGAGGCAGGAGAATGACTGGAACCCGGGAGGCAGAGCTTGCAGTGAGCCGAGATCGTGCCACTGTACTCCAGCCTGGGCAACAGAGCAAGACCTCGTCTCAAAAAAAAAAAAAAAAAAAAAAAAAAAACCAGAACCGACATGGGTTTTTCATTTCCACATGCATTTTACTACATGAGAAAAGATATTTTAGAATTGCTCACATATTTATACATAGCATTTTTCTAAATAGAAAATGCTATTTTATATATATAGCAATAGGTAATATTGCTATTACCTATATCTTCCCTTTACAACCACACAGTAATATAATTTCCACTACCTTCTACAATCACAGTGGTAAAGTAACAGAATTTCACAGCTGTTTGGAATAAACAATATCCTTGGATTTGTGTACCTTTTCTTGTAAAATTAAGCTGATTTTTAATTGATTCTATGATGAAATTTTTTTCTTTAGCAATCTGGAATGTATTTGAGATGAATAATACCATTCATTTAAAAAAAGTCATCGATTCTAGAGTACAGGATACACATTCAGCACCATAACAGTAATACTCTAGACTCTAAGCTTTCATCTCTAAAATAGAACAAAGTTTCCTTACCTTCCATTAGAAAAAGATAACCTTCAAAATTTGAACGAATGCATTTCTGTTTTGTTGAGTTAGCAATTACTCTGTGCTAGGAAAGTAATGATGACTCCTCAAATATCCAGCCTCTTATGAGCTTAGAGCTTCAGCTGTAATAAAACTCAATAGTCTTTCTAGTCTGAGGAGTTCACTATATCGCCCCTGAAATCAAAGATAATAAATTAATTGAAGAGGTTTTCCACCCTCTTGCGTTTGATTTTTGGCGAGTTCTATGTCCAATGACATGTACAGAAACCTCTGCACACCTGGAGTGCCACATGATTTACCCCAAACAGTGTTTGTTATGCAGCTGTTGGATCCACTGTTGCAGCCAGTAAATAGAAAAAAAAAAAAAAAAGTAGGACATGAGTTCTCAAGAAGCTTACCATCCAACTGGGCAAGTAAAAATTTACCTGTAGGAAAAAACCATCACTATAATTCGTTCTGAAACTAACCAAACCAATGTATTCTGCTGTGGAAAAAAAAATGAGGACTGTTCTGTTTTACTCTGAATTTTTCTTGAACTTTTAGCACTGTTTGCTATCTTTTTTCTAGAGAAATCCAGCACATAGCAACATAAGTTCCAGAAAGAAGTATTAACAGGAAAACTGACCACTGACCACAGGCTGATCATTTTTTTTTTTTTTTTTAACAGAGTCTTGCTGTGCCACCCAGGCTGGAGTGCAGTGGCACGATCTCAGCTCACTGCAACCTCCGCCTCCTGGGTTCAAGCAGTTCTCCTGCCTCAGCCTCCCTAGTAGCTGGGACTTCAAGCATGTGCCACCATGCCCAGCTAGTTTTTTTGTATTTTCAGTAGAGATGGGGTTTCACCACATTGACCAGGCTGGTATCAATCTCCTGACCTTGTGATCTACCCACCTCAGCCTCCCAAAGTGCTAGGATTATAGGCGTGAGCCACTGCGCCTGGCCAGACTAATCATACTTAATTCAGCAACTTTATTTTTTATGGGCACATGGGCTCCCACTTGCAACTTGACTTTGCATCCACTTTTGCTGGTAGAATGTTTTTATTTGCAGGATAAAATAAAACATATCAAAAGTTTATGGCATGTTATCAAGAACCACATACCTGAACAAATTTGAGAACCGTGTTCCATAATATTTGTTCTTCGTGAGCAAACAGGCTCAAAGGACAAAGGAAGGGTCATATGATACTTCTCTTCTTTCCTCCTCCTCCTCCTCTTCTTTCTCCTTTTCCTCCTCCTCCTCCTCTTGCCTCCCCCTACTCTTCTTGCCTTCCCTGCAGTGGTAGCTATCTCCTGGGCTCTTTCCCACCATCCTTCCTCTGCATTCCACTCACCCACCCACCATTCCAGTTTATCCCAGAACAACCAAAATAACCTTCAAATTGATTCCACTTCTATAGTCCCTACTCACTCCAATTCATCACACACTCTTCCCAGAGACTCACCTTTCTGCAACATGGATTTTTTTCAAGCCCTTTTCCCATCAAAAACATTGATTGATTGCCCACTTAATAATGTCCGGCCGGGCGCGGTGGCTCAAGCCTGTAATCCCAGCACTTTGGGAGGCCGAGACGGGCGGATCACGAGGTCAGGAGATCGAGACCATCCTGGCTAACATGGTGAAACCCCGTCTCTACTAAAAATACAAAAAAAAAAACTAGCTGGGCGTGGTGGCGGGCGCCTGTAGTCCCAGCTACTCGGGAGGCTGAGGCAGGAGAATGGCGGGAACCCGGGAGGCGGAGCTTGCAGTGAGCTGAGATCCGGCCACTGCACTCCAGCCTGGGCGACAGAGCGAGACTCCGTCTCAAAAAAAAAAAATAAAATAATAATAATAATAATAATAATGTCCGAAAGTCTTAGGTTCAGAATCAAATCCTCCAAAATACAACGTCTGGTCTTTGGTTAATATTTGAATACATGTGTTATCTATACACGATTTATGTTCACCTAACCACTCAGAAGAAATTTGACAAGAGATTTCTCATGTCAGTGGAGACATGCCAAATCAGTTTAAAATGAATGTGGGGCTTTTTAAATAGCTGATTCTCAAGTAGCAGGTGGTATTGGCTGTGTAAACTTGTTGTTACTATTTCCTGTTTCCTTAAGGAACAAAGAGATTGATTTTGACATCTATGGGTGAATATCAGGATTCCAAGTGGAAATGATCCCTTGTTTTTTTCTATGAATTGTCCTGTCACTGGAGGTTTACTGGAATCAAAGACAAATGTGCTTCTCTGGACTGTTGAAAATCAGAGTGCTCAAAATCACATAACTTGATGTTTACTGTCAAGGGAAAATATGGTTGCTATAGTTATTTCATAGAGCCCTGAAATTGCCTAAGGGTCTATCATATTGTTTGCTATTAATTATAGGGTTAAAGTATTTTCCACAAAAGTCTAGCAAGATTAACTTTATGCCAAATGATACCACCCCTCTAGTGTGGCAGGATAGAGTGCCACTTTCTTCTTTATATGTTGTTTTCCTTTTTATTTTTTAATAATCATAGTTTACTTTTAGAATCTGGAAAAAATATTTCTATGAAGAAACATTAAAATTATCTTTAAAAAGTGATATGAGCCTTAAACTTTGCAATCCGGTGTTTGTTGGATATTTTGAAATAAGCTTTAGTGGTTTCTCTCCTCTAAGCCAAGCTATTTCGACAAGGCCTCTTTCAGTACCTGTTAGAAATAACCACTAGATTCAGAGCTCAACAATGGGAGTTTGTTCACTCAATCTGATCATTATTGACTAATTTGCATTTAGAATGCTATCTCCAACCATTAATTAGTCATTCCTCAAAACAACCCAATGGGAGAGAGGAACATAATTATCGCTGTTTAGAAATGAAACCAACCAACAGTGCGTACAGTGCTCCACAGAGGCAGATCCCCTAGCTATGCAGTCATGGGTGCTGGGAATATGCCAGCTGTCAGGGCCACCACACATCCAATAGGAGATGCAAGAGTTAGAATTTTACAAAAATACCTCCAATGTTCCTATTTCATAAGCATTTGGGTTTAGATTTGCTGAGATTCAGTAACATTGATTTGTCTTGCAAACCTTTATAAATATAACATCAGATCTATCAGACCACTTTTTATGGCAACACAACATAAGATGTGCAACATTGTATATATGCTTTTTAAATGTTCACAAATTCCCTCAAGTCACCAACAGAATTATAATAGTGAAGGTAAGGGATAATCAAACAGCAAATACATACTAAATATTCATTATTCACAGGGCTCCATACTGGAACTATGAACAGGGATGGGAGCAAGAAATTAAAAAGATACCTACAACCCTGGCTTTGCTCTAATCTAAGGTACCCAGAATTTGATAAAGAATCCAGCCAAATGCATATAAAATGTAATGTTTTAGAAAAATTTAATTATATGTAACCTTAATTTTACAATAAGCATTTTTTTCTATATCTTTCTCCACAAAAATACATTTTCTTTAAGTTAAGATGCAAGAGTGCACAAGTTACTTTAGAAGGTTGGAAAAGTCCCAGGAATTGGCCCTGAAATTATTTATTTTATTACTTAAAGAATGCTGGTGAATTCTCTCTTTTAAGAAAGAAAATATGGGGCTGGGCGCAATGACTCACACCTGTAATCCCAGCACTTTGGGAGGTCGAGGAGGGCGGATCACAAGCTCAGGAGTTCAAGACCAGCCTGACCAATATGGTGAAACCCCCTCTGTACCAAAAATACAAAAATTAGCTGGGTGTGGTGGCACATGCCTGTAGTCCCAGCTACTCGGGAGGTTAAGGCAAGAGAATCGCATGAACCCAGGAGGCAGAGGTTGCAATGAGCCAAGATTGCGCCACTGCACTCTGGCCTAAGCGACAGAGTGAGACTCTGTCTCAAAAAAAAAAAAAAAAAGGAAGGAAGGAGGGAAGGAAGGAAGAAAATAAATATGGGCAGGGTGTGGTGGCTCAAGCCTGTTATCCCAGCACTTTGGGAGGCCGAGGCACACATGTCACCTGAGACCGGGGGTTCAAGACCAGCCTGACCAACATGGACAAACCCTGTCTCTACTAAAAATACAAAATTAGCTGGGCATGGTGGCGCATGCCTGTAATTCCAGCTACTCAGGAGGCTGAGGCAGGAGAATCGCTTGAACCCAGGAGGCGGAGGTAGCAGTGCACCGTGATCGGCACCATTGTACTCCAGCCTGGGCAACAAGAGCAAAGCTCCGTCTAAAAAAAAGAAAAAGAAAAAATTTCCTAGCTGACCATGGAAGGATAACAAATGTGATGAATCTGGCCAGGTGCGTTGGCTCACGCCTGTAATCCCAGCACTTTGGGATGCCGAGGCAGGCGGATCACTTGAGGCCAGGAGTTCGAGACCAGCCTGTCCAACATGGTAAAACCCCATCTCAACAAAAATATAAAAACTGGAAATCTTAGTTCTCTTTCCCATCTTGCAAGATGGCGGGTGAAAAAGTTGAGAAGCCAGATACTAAAGAGAAGAAACCCGAAGCCAAGAAGGCTGATGCTGGTGGCAAGGTGGAAAAGGGTAACCTCAAGGCTAAGAAGCCCAAGAAGGGGAAGCCCCATTGCAGCCGCAACCCTGTCCTTGTCAGAGGAATTGGCAGGTATTCCCGATCTGCCATGTATTCCAGAAAGGCCATGTACAAGAGGAAGTACTCAGCCGCTAAATCCAAGGTTGAAAAGAAAAAGAAGGAGAAGGTTCTTACAACTCTTACAAAACCAGTTGGTGGTGACAAGAACAGCGGTACCCAGGTGGTTAAACTTCGCAAAATGCCTAGATATTATCCTACTGAAGATGTGCCTCGAAAGCTGTTGAGCCACGGCAAAAAACCCTTCAGTCAGCACGTGAGAAAACTGCGAGCCAGCATTACCCCCGGGACCATTCTGATCATCCTCACTGGACGCCACAGGGGCAAGAGGGTGGTTTTCTTGAAGCAGCTGGCTAGTGGCTTGTTACTTGTGACTGGACCTCTGGTCCTCAATCGAGTTCCTCTACGAAGAACACACCAGAAATTTGTCATTGCCACCTCAACCAAAATCGATATCAGCAATGTCAAAATCCCAAAACATCTTACTGATGCTTACTTCAAGAAGAAGAAGTTGCGGAAGCCCAGACACCAGGAAGGTGAGATCTTTGACACAGAGAAAGAGAAATACGAGATTACAGAGCAGCGCAAGATTGATCAGAAAGCTGTGGACTCACAAATTCTACCAAAAATCAAAGCTATTCCTCAGCTCCAGGGCTACCTGCGATCTGTTTTTGCCCTGACGAATGGAATTTATCCTCACAAATTGGTGTTCTAAATGTCTTAAGAACCTCATTAAATAGCTAACTACAAAAAAAAAAATATATATATATATATATATATATATATATATATATATATATATATATATAAACTTAGCCAGGTGTGATGGTGTGCACCTGTAATCCCAGCTACTCGGGAGGCTGAGGCAGGAAAATCTCTTGAACCAGGGAGGCGAGGTTGCAGTGAGCTGAGATCATGCCACTGCACTCCAGCCTGGGAGACAAAGCGAGACTCCATCTCAAAAAAAAAAAAAAAAAAAAAAAATGTGATGAATCCATGTGTTATTATTTCCCACTACACTAAGCCATCAATATATCATGATTCTCTATGTGCTCTTCTAACACACAAACACACACCACACACACTGACACATAATTGTTGCTTTTAATTGAAGAACATTTTCAATACCTCTCAAGTGGGCAAAAATCCTGTTTATATTCTTGTCTGCTCCAGTTTTGGCTTCATAAGAATTTTTTCGTTTGCTTTTTGAGGCAGAGTCTCCTTCTCTCTGCCCAGGCTAGAGTGCAGTGGTGTGATCTCAGATCGCTGCAGCCTCCACCTCCTGGGTTCCAGTGATTCTCCAGCCTTAACCTCCCGAGTAGGTGGGATTACAGGAGCCCACTACCAGGCCCAGCTAATTTTTGTATTTTTAGAAGCGATGGGGTTTCACCATATTGGCCAGGCTGGTCTCGAACTCCTGACCTCAGGTGATCTGCCTGCCTCGGCCTCCCAAAGTGCTAGGATTACAGGTGTGAGCCTACGAGTCCCAGCCCAGCTTTAAGAATTTAATCTTCATTTCAAGCACAAAAAGACTGTCTTTTATGGGGCGGGGAGCTGTTGGGGCCTCTTCTTTGAACTCTTTAGGGCCAAATGAACCTTTCTTCCTTGATCCCAGGGTGGAGTCAAAATGAATCTAACAGACAAACGGCCCAACATCCTTCATGTCACTACCGACTTCTCATTCAAAGGGGTACTTGGGGCGGCAGGTGGAGTTATAATTATAGCTTAGAAAAAAGCAGCATCAGCAGCTGTCGCTTCTGTTTGTTCCCAGCTATAACTGTCATCAGTGGGTAAATTGGCATAAACAGGCCTCCACAAGTAGAAAAACATTTAACCCCTGTACTTGTCACACTCTGGGTCCTCTCAGTGGCCAGAGAACAGAAAGAAAATCTGACTGTGCACGAGCAAAGGGTGACACCGGGCGTGCAGCACCGACCTGAAGGCGCCTCTTCAGGGGGAGCCCAAAATTTGAAGATTCTCTTTCCTGTCGGAGACTCCAAACCAAATAAATAGGTTAGTGCCCAGAGTAAACCTATGCATTTTAATTCTGACCTCTACTTGCTGTGATTTTCATTTTCCTGGAAGAGCTTAAAAGGAGTGAACTACTAAATGAAAGAAAGGAAAGTTATTTAAGGACTGTTATTTAAAATTACTGGGAATCCATGAGAACACATTATGAAATGGGCTTAATTTATTATGCTCCTCTCCCAATTTTGGCTGTATTCGCACTAGACAAATAGACAAGGTAAAGATGGAAAAATAAAACCGGTTTTGTGGCATGAGTCCCATCCTTTTGTAATGCCACTTACTTATGCCAAAAGGCCCTGCCTTCTTTATTAAAATCTGTAATGTTGAAAGCTAAGTTTGTGATTTTAGAAAATGCTGTAAATGTAGCTCCAGAGTTTCATTTCCTTAGGGAAAACAGGCAAATCAGAGTTGAATTGTTTTTCCAACAATGAGTAAAGATAGAAAATTTTCTTGTTTATGATAAAATGTGTGGTGTAGGTTACTTTACAAAAGAAATCTGCTACAGAATTTATTTTTTGTGTCTAGTACAATGCTACCTAAAAGCTTCATGATTTCAGTCTAAGTAGCTATATAAGACTCTCCTCGTAGATCCTTTTGAGAAAAGTAAGATTTTAAATAAATCTAATTTTATTTGCATATGTTCTATCTTGGCCAGAAATTGAGCAGGATTTAGCTTTGCGTTGTCTGTTTCAAAACCTGAATATTTAATGTATTGGTGAAAAGTGGTGGAATTCCAAAGAACTCACTGAAAACAAGGCTTTGGGGCCCAGTGCTCATCCTAACCACATTCATGAAATGGACTCAAGTAAAAAGAGTGGTAAATAATGACCTCATTTTGTTCAGTTCAAAAGAGAATGTGAACCATCCCTAAGCGTTTATATACAACCTTTCATGAGGAAAGTGCACCATTCTTATTCATCATTATGACCCAACTTTTTGGCTACCTTTTGAAATGCAATGAGTGCTAACGATGTACTTGGACCTCCACTAGAGAGACATCTACATGCAACCAAACCCACCAAAAGTGCCCCATCAATTAAATTCCCATGAGGGCCTTACTTGGACCTCCACTAGAGAGACATCTACATGCAACCAAACCCACCAAAAGTGCCCCATCAATTAAATTCCCATGAGGGCCTTGTTTGTCGCATTTGTTCATTCAAATATATATTGACCAATGGCTATATAATCTAAAAATAATATTTAACAGTTAAGGCAAGTTTAGGATGTCTAATATTACTCTTCCCAGAGACTCCTTTCCTCCTGCTTTCTGCTAAACTGAGATAATGGTTATCTGAAAGTTCCAAATTATAAAAACTAAAAAAGACAAAAAAGAGATATGGCTGACTAGTTGTTGGCTTGAATTTCCTTGATACACAGACATACAGATTTATGCCCTATTTTAAACATTGCTTTTTACTTGTGTTTTGTCTTCTTGCTCTTCTAGAAAAAACTATCCAAGATGACTGTCACTTACTCCAGTAAAGTAGCAAATGCAACTTTTTTTGGATTTCATAGGTTACTCTTCAAGTGGAGAGGCAGCATCTACAAACTACTGTACAGGGAATTTATTGTTTTTGCTGTTCTTTATACAGCAATAAGTTTGGTGTACAGGTACTTTTCTTTGCATGTCTCTTTAAATGGCCATCAGATATTGTATAAGAATACAGTCTCAAAAATCTGAACCTTTTGATCGCCACTGACTTTGCGTTATGTAACTCCTCTTTTGCATGAGCCTCTCTTTTGTCTTCTTCCCCTCAGGACAGATTTTAATCCACCACTAACCATTGTTAGGATGTAAAATAGACCCTCACTGTAAGATTCAAGTGGCCTTCATTCCAGCCCCAGTTGTGCCTCAAGACTGTTGCAATAGGCATAAAATGAGAGGATTACCCTTAGATCCTTACTATGTGAAGATTTTTGAATGGGCAAAGTCCACAGACAATAATTATTTGTGCTTCTGTCGACTTGTCATTCATAGTTGATGATTTGACAGCTTGTAGCAACTACCTATATAATCAACATGTTCATGATTGGTGTATGTCAGGCAAAAGCTTTCCTTCTTTTTGCCTGGAATGAAAATATCTTATCCAGGATGATGCCTGCCACACTTAACAGTACCTCAACTAAAGCAAAGGCCTGTAGACTAATTTATTTTCTTTCTATTTTCTGAGTTGAGGGCATGTTATGTTCACAAAAGGAGGTGCTTATTCTTTATAACATTACAACATATGCCTGTCAGATTGACAGGAAATTTGAGCAATATCAAGTCCAAGAAATACTTTTATGATGAAAAATTATAGACTTAATAAAATTTCATCAGTATGGTAAAAGGAA
The DNA here is from genome assembly GCF_007565055.1 of Rhinopithecus roxellana. Taxonomy (NCBI): domain Eukaryota; kingdom Metazoa; phylum Chordata; class Mammalia; order Primates; family Cercopithecidae; genus Rhinopithecus; species Rhinopithecus roxellana. The sequence continues at coordinate 41,097,515 of NC_044558.1, forward strand.
AAACTTACAAGATTTTAAAGCTTTTTTAATTAACATCGAATGCATAAATTTCTTCTCTGGAAGAAGCTAAAACTTAAAACAGGAAAGCTAAAGGTTTTTGAGGCTGTATTTCCATTTTTTCTATGTACATAGTTTGTTATTTTTCTTCTGCATACAGATAAACAAATTTGTGTTTCATTGCTCTCACATTCTTCCTTGTAGCAACAGAATCTCCTTTGGAAAAGAGGGATATTAATTTAGTTGACTGATAATTATTAAAAGTAAAATAGGTAGAGCTATTTTTCCATATGTCAAAACAACCCTTCCAAGCAAGTGTGTGCATTGGTATATATTTTGACAAAATATTTTTAGAGGGAAAGTCTTGTTAACAACCTCTAATAATTTTTTTTCAGACATGTCATATAATATGATATTATTCTGGCAATTTAGGTGTGTATCACCTAAGCCTTCAGAATATGAAATGGTAGAAGATACAATGGTGTTTCGTGATAATTATCTCATTAGTTCATTTTTACTAATGTGAGTTTATTGCTGCTACTGCTGCTAAGAATAGAACAGAATCACCCTTAGTACAGTTGTAGTGTAGCTAGAAATGTTCCTTGGGGCCTCAACTTTTGTTCCAATATCATACTTATACCCCATAAAATTTTATGCATATATTTCTTCTAAAGCAGAGTGCTTACATTTATAACAAAAATTATCAGTTCAAGTCATCCTTAAATTTTTAAAGTTTAATTGTAATACCTTATTAAAATAGATCCTTCTGTCTTAATCAAAGGTATACCAAGGACTGTAGGATGAGTTTGTCAAGAAGGTCAAACATATCTGTAGAAAAAAATAGATATAGTTTCATTCTCTGAGTCTTTATTAGCTCTATTATAAGTAAATAATTATTCCTAACAAAAGTTATAAGGAGAAACCAGATTCATTAATGTGATTACATTTCTTTCTATTTTTGGAGGAATTTGACAAAATTTCTGAAATACTTTCTAGCTATTAAAATTTCTACATCTATTAGCCAAATATTTTTTCTTTGGCCAACTACTAATACCAACCATTTCATTATTAACTAAGTATGAGGCAATTTGTTAAGTGGTTATATATATGTATATATATATATATTATTTAATCTTTACAATACCCCATATATGGATATTTGTATCCCCACTTACAGATGAGAAAACTGAGACTCAGAGAGATTTAAAAATATGCTCAAAGTCCAAATTCATAAGTGTCAGACTTGGGATTAAAATCTGGCTTTGTCTGACCTTAAAAAAGGTCTATGCTTTCCACATTTAAATCCTCTTTGACTATGTCTATTTGAACATCAGAAACCATTCTGGCTGTAATTTGTCATCAGCATAACCCTGATAGACCTCTGCAACAATCTGGTACCTCTCCTGTCAGCTTTCCCTGACTTCAGTAATTCTAACACTTCTTCCAAAGCTGGGGCAGGAACTCCAAACTCACCTTGTACCCCACACACCTTCTTTGTCAGGACCAGCTCCCAACAGCTTTCTATCTGCAATCTAATTAGTTGCTTACTATTATCTTATTATCCCTTTGCTTCCTTTATCAAAGTTCTGCTGACCCAAATGAGCCTTTGATGCTTGTTATAATGGATCTTTCCTTGAGTTCCTTCTTCCTTTGAAGCAGCTACACTCGTCGATTTATTCAAATTCATCTGTTTGGCTTTCCTTCCTGTATTTTGATCATTATTATTAGTTCGACTTAAAACATTTCTTCAGACTCTGAATCTCTTCCCTATAATGTAAATATCAATAATGGTCTCATTAAGTGCACTTATATTTAACGATACCAGAAAATGGGGTTTGGGGAGGATGGGTTAGATCTATAATATAAATTTTGGGAGAGTGACTCAATTTAATAATGAAAGTTTTCATTTTTCATTGTTAAATTTGTTTTAGACTCCAAACAATTCTGGGCTTTAAAATGAACAGGTATAATAAAATCCCTTGAAGTATAACACATGATAATCAAGAATGTGCTAAGTAGCATATTCAGGGGAAAGATCAATGTGTCAAATTCAGTGTTATTATTTAACAATTACTTAATAATGCTAATTCCTATTTAATCAATAATACACTCTTCTTAAGGTATTCCTGATGAATAAATGAAAACTGACCTATTTTGTAACATGCCTTGCTCTAAATCCAATGAATCAATCATATAAAACTTTTAAAATATAAAGTTTTTAGAATAAAATGATTAATTAATCCCACCATTTAATAGCCAATCATGTTTACAAAATGTTAGCACTTGAAACATTAAGCAATTAAAAAGCTTTCGAGACATATCAGCTTAAGAAAAAAGGAAAAAATTATTGCTCCTTCAAAAATAAAACAGATTATTTGTGCTTAATTGTTTGCACTTAATGTCACTTGCAAAGCAGGTGCAGAAGTATAATATCATAAAGGGCTGTGCATTTTATTTTTGCTCCAGATTGTTACTTACAGGAGCCCAAAAACGTTACTTTGAAAAATTATCAATTTACTGTGACAGATATGCTGAACAAATTCCAGTAACCTTTGTGCTTGGTAAGTATAGGTCACACGCAGATTGCAGCCACACAGCTGTCTCCGTTAGGATGACACCGATGACTCTGCATGGGAGTGTTTCCAAGCTGAGAAGCATGCCTGAAAAGCCACCGCTTGCAATAGAACCAGATTCATCCATAAGGTTTGCCTTCACGGCTGCTTTTGCTAAATTAACAGCAAACAAGTTTGAGGAAATAATCTGCTATTGGACATTTAAGCTTTCTCTTCACTAACTCTCCATTTTTGCAGTCAATATTTGAGATCTAATACCCACTTACAGGGTGCTTAAGCATTGCCAGGCACAAATGACATTTTTTTCTGGAAGGCAAAATCAGAAGATATGGATAATAACATATTTTTGTCCTCCAACCTCTAAAAAGGCTAAAATTCAGCTAAAAGCATCAGTGTCACCAACGTGTCTGCTGTAAGAAACTGCTTTATAATTTCCTGTTATTCTACAGGGTTTTATGTTACTCTGGTAGTGAACCGATGGTGGAACCAGTTTGTGAATTTGCCCTGGCCAGACAGGCTAATGTTCCTCATCTCCAGCAGTGTTCATGGAAGCGACGAGCACGGGCGCCTACTTAGAAGGACGCTGATGCGTTACGTCAATCTCACCTCCCTGCTCATCTTTCGCTCGGTGAGCACTGCTGTGTACAAACGGTTTCCCACAATGGACCACGTGGTTGAAGCAGGTACTACGAATGGCTTTTCCTTCCATAAGCTTTTCTCAGCTGAGACAGGACCTCCAGAGTTCCTTTGAAAATTCCTTATGTTTGTTTATTCACTCAAGAAACATTTAGTGGTCTGGCACAGTGGCTCACGCCTGTAATCCCAGCACTGTGGAAGGTCAAGGTGGGTGGATCACCTGAGGTCAGGAGTTTGAGACGAACCTGGCCAACATGGCGAAACCCCATCTCTACTAAAAATAGAAAAAATGAGCCGGCCGTGGTGGCTTGTGCCTGTAATCCCAGCTACTGGGGAGGCTGAGGCATGAGAATCACTTGAACCCAGGAGGCGGAGGCAGAGGTTGCAGTGACCCGAGATTGCAGCACTGCACTCCAGCCTGGGCCACAGAGTCAGACCCTGTCTCAAAAAAAAAAAAAAAAAAAAAAGAGAGAGAGAAAGAAAGAAAAGGAAAGAAAAGAAAAAAGAAAAAGAAACATTTATTGATTACCTACTATGTGCCAGAAGCAAACTAAGAGACAAAGATGAATAAGACATGATTCCTGCCCTCAAGTTTACTTCAGAGGTAGGGGAGAGAAAGTGGCAGATAGTAACGTTGCCTTAAGGTAAACATAATAATAATTATATTTATTTAAACAATCTGGCTGGCGGAGCTCTTTGGGAGGCCCAGGCGGGTGAATCACCTGAGGTCAGGAGTTCCAGATGAGCCTGGCCAACATGGTGAAACCCCGTCTCTACTAAAAATACAATAATTAGCTGGGCGTGCTGGCTCACGCCTGTAATTCCAGCTACTCAGTAGGCTGAGGCAGGAGAATCGCTTGAACCTGGGAAGTGGAGGTTGCAATGAGTCGAGATCGTGCCATTGTATTCCACCCTGGGTGACAAGGTCCCCATCAATCCCAAAAAATAAAAATAATCTATCATATTAACTTACAGTTTTCTAGCACTATACGGTTTTGTCTCCTTTATAGCTATTTCGTTTGGACCTCAAGAAAACATGAAAAAGGTAGAAAATAGATTCAGAAAGGTTACAACCTGCACTGAATTACACAGCTGATCAGTGGAAGGCCAGAATTAAAATTTAGGCTCCAAACTCCTAAGTTAATACTTTCTAATAGATTCTGGTAGGAACCGGCAATGTCAGTTTCATCTAGACAGACACTGAGAGGTGATAGTCAAAAGCTGTTTTAGTGTGGACCTCTTGTCTCTTGTGCCTCAAAGGAGATGTAAATTGTTGAAGGATGATTCTCTTTGGTGTGTAAATATTTAGCAAAGAAGCTGTTAAATCAGCCTTCGATAGGGCGAGGATTAAATGGATAATTCTTGGCACATATGCATAAGAACCGTGAGGTGATTCTGCCTTTACATTGAGTCCAGTCTCACATTAGTTTGCAGTATTTAGTCTCCTTTTCGAAATGTCCTGGAAAATAGATATTTTCGCATAATAGTTTTTGTTTGTTTTGGAGTTTTTGTTGGCTTTTTTTGTTGTTGTTTTTGTTTTGCCTTCTTAAATGGCTAATATAGATAGTGACTACTGAAGTCAAAATAAAACTGTAGAGATGAATGTCTACATTTCACATTTTATTTGAGAAGAAAGAACTCCAGTTTGAGGCATACACACAGACCAGATGGTATTCAGTATGTCCAAAATACAAAGAGAAGTTTGGAGGTTTTATAAAAAGACAGAAATGTTACATATTGCTCTTTGAGAAAGTTCATTGGCACTAGTAAGTTTCTGGGGAGCTGGCAAGTTTTGACTGGTGAATGATGGAGGTGGGTAAAATTAGTCTTCAAGTTGCAGCAGATCATTTCAGCAACTATAAAATTGGTTTCCGGTAATAGCAGGCAGTTTCAGCAACCAGGCCTGCAGAGAATTACTTTGTGTCTCAGCTGCCTTTTTTTTTTTTTTTTTTTTTTTTTGAGACAGAGTCTTGTTCCGTGGCCAGGCTGGAGTGAAGTGGCGCAATCTTGGCTCACTGCAATCTCTGCCTCCTGGGTTCAAGCAATTCCCCTGCCTCAGCCTCCCAAGCAGCTGGGACTACAGGTGCGCACCACCACACCAGGCTAAGTTTTTGTATTTTAGTAGAGATGGGTTTCACCATGTTGGCAGAATGGTCTCAATCTCTTGACCTTGTGATCCACCCACCTCGGCCTCCCAAAGTGCTGGGATTACAGGTGTGATGCCTGGCCAAAAACTGCTTTTTCCTGGTGGCTTCTTGACTCTGTTTTAGTTGGGTATGACAAGAATGACCCAATTCTATTATCAACTTTCACAATGATTAAGAACACGGAGTAAGGGTTTGAAACCTTATCTCACAGCTTACTAGCTGCATGACTTTGTCTGAGTTAATTAACCATTCTGTTCCTCAGTTTCCTAATCCATAAAATGGACTTAAAGTAACTTATAATAGCACCTACCTCATATACCCCATAGGCTTGTTATGAGGATTTAAAAAGTTCATATTTGCAAAATGTTTAGAGCATTCCTGGCACACAGTAAGTGCTGCATGATTTCTTGCCATTGAACAACAGCACAACATAGCACTCTAGCCACTTTAGAAGACTTGTTATTAATATAATATCCCAGGTCTTTTTGATCTATTTTGATCAAGAGGTTGTGAATGTCAAGGTGGAAATAAGGAAGAAGGGGTGTAGGTGACGTTGTTAGAGATGCAGAGTGAGATGTGAGAAAGTAATGGGTGCCAGGAGCTGGTTAAGGGGCATTCAGGGGGAGGGTCTGAAGGCCTGGCACATGCACAGGTATATGATAATATAAAATCAGTAGGAACTTTTAAAAAAATTAATTGCCATCCTTCCTCCAAATATGAAAGTAGAATACTGTTTCAGAATGACCTAGTTAAAAATACTACTAGACAACTCAATTTTATCTTACCTTAATGTCTCCAGGAACAAATAGATTAAGAATTACCACCTCTAAGAAAGACCTAAAAACAAACAAGAAATGTATAACCTATTCCAAGTTGCTGAGCTAAAGTTTACTTGGATGAACAGAGGTGATATTTCTCCAGTTCTGACGCATCCTTGAAATGAAGAGAATGCATTCTGACGGGAATCAGATGCCGGGTCCAATCCTCAAAACAAATCTCATCTTCTTAGTGTCACCTTCATATTAAAAGCACATCGGGAAGAAGCCAGGTTGGCTGGCAATGGAGAGGTCTCTGGGGCCTCTGGTCAGACATGAGCTCAGAGGACTGAGCTGTGCTCAGGTCTGAGGGGCAAATAGACATAGGGAGGCAAATAGGAAAATGACATGATTTCATTTCCTTTGAGTGTATTTTTCAGAATACCAAGGCCCACTCCCTCTCAAACTTGTACAGATGTCTGCCACGTACTTGCACTCTGACTTTTCCCTTTCCAAGGCATGTGGAATACTGAAATACTTCTATCTCTTCAGCTACCAATGTTTCTGCCATTCCAAGGGAATCTCAAAATGAGTCCTTCACTTCTGGATGTACATTTAAACTAGTCTCTAGGAGTGAACCACAGACCCACAGGCCCTCTACATCTTGAATAACTTGAGTTTATGTATTTAAAATGTATATTCCTGGGTCCTACCCACGTCAGGCCTTCTGAATTATTATAGAACCTAATAGAACCTTTGGATATACAGCCTAGGAATCTGCAGTGAAACATGCTCCTGTGTTGGTTTTTTTAGTACCCCAAAGTTTGAGAAGTATTGCATCTTTTCTGGGATGCTTATTTTTTAAACCCTTTTTCTCACTCCTGGGGCAAAAGGCTTTGGCAACCACCAACTCAACGATAAAGCAGCAGCAATTAAGAAAGGATGGATTGAAGGTTTCAGCTTGAGGTTCCTGAATTACAAAGAAGAGCTTTGAGGAAGCAGTCTGGTGGGAGGGAGGCTACTGTATAAGGGATTTGAATTCCACCTGCTTGGATGTAACAAGCATAGTTCTGACTTAAACTTTTTGGTTGGTCTGTCTGAAGTGGATGAAGGGAGAAGAGAACTGACAGAGGAGCTCTGATGAGGTGAAAGCCTTTCCAAGGGTCTTGTGACACAATCACTGATTATCTCAGTGAGAAGGTCCCAGTTGCGTTCATTAATTCCTAAGCATGTTCTCAAAAGGCAGAAAAGGGGTAGTAGGTACAGCTAGTCCCCACAAGAATATATTGTGCTTCTGGTAATTTTGAAGATAACTACTTTGCTCTCCTGATGCTTGTAAATACTGGATAAGATGTTTTGATTCAGTATGAGATATACTGATATACTATACGCATGCATTGTGTGTTAGGCGGCAGGGCAAAGGTTCCAAGCCACTATCCTCTAAGCCAGGAGAGACGCTTCAGAGGCCTGTCTTACTGGCTGCCCCAGGCCGGCGCCCCCTGTCACCGGCAGTGCTGACTCACTGAACTTCCTGCTTTCCCCAGCAGAGAGGGCTGACTCAGAGTCTGCACATGGGGTCCACTTCCAAGTTCTTCCAACTGGGCATATGCCTCCGCCACTCTCTGACTGTCCTTTGCCTGTGCCAAGGTTTCTGGGAAGAACAGGAAGTTCAGGGATGGCGGAAAATGTTTGGCAGATCCCCTGAGTCCAAAGCCAGGGCACCTGCTCCTGCCTGAGGGCAGAGAGGACTGGTAAGCAAAGCACTGAGGGCCCCAAAGGGGTGGAGACAAGGTTAAGGCCATGAAGGACCTTCTTGTCAGTTGAATTCTCTACATAAAATCACCTGTAAGAGAAAGTACATGTTCTCACACTTCAGGGTGCATTAGATATTGTTAAAATCAATATTGCTAAAAATTTGGATCCCACGATACCACTCCCAGAGATTCTGACTCAGTAGGTCTGGAATGGGCTCCAGGAATCCGTGTGTTGAACAAACTCCTGGAGACTCTGAGGCTGGTGGTCCCTGGCTTGCACTCTGGGAAGCAATGGGCTTTGAGGCAATCGGTTTCCCTCAGCTTCTCTTTCTTCTGCGAGGGTTTTTGCCTACATAGATTCAGTGCTGGACAGAAGGAAATAATCGAGAGGGCCAAGAGTGAGGACCAGCACCTCCTTCTGAAGCATCTGGCAATTCCTTGGCTGGAGGTGAACGAGCTAGGTCACATACCTGCTCATCCTTGAACTTTCCTTGCTTTTAAGTTGGACAATCAAGTTACATTATTCTGAAAAATAAAAAGACCAAAATGCATGCTGCTGGGGAAATATATAGAATTTGATGCTACAGGTTAAATTTCTCAAATTAAAAATAAAAAAGTTTTTATTTCTGCTTATATGAAAATAAAAATACAACAGTGGAATTCAGAATAATGTCTATTATGCTGAAAAGTCCCTGAACTGGTCTGTGATCAATTATTTATCAGAGATACTGCAACACCCTCTGTTACTTTTGCCTATTGGCTACAAATCTGCTCTGGAAAATTCCAGTCATTCCAATCACCTGCCCTGGGAGATGTCACTCATTCCAAGTCAAGTCAGATGCACAATTCCAGATCTTGGCTGAGTCAAGTGATGACCTTAGTTGTATGCATATAGTATGGTCTCATACTGAATCAAAACATCTTATCTAGTATTTACAAGCATCAGGAGAGGAAAGTAGTCATCTTCAAAATTACTTACCAGAAGCACAATGATACGTAATAGGAAATTATATACGTTCCTCTTAAAGAAACATTACCAAGCTGATGCTAGATCTATTACGCCTTTGCTCATGCAACAAAGGTTTATTGTGTGTACAATATATGCCAGGCACTGTGCTAGGCACTGGGAATACCCTTATAAGCAGAACAAATATGGTCCCCATCCTCAAGGATTAATAAAATTTACTACAAATCTTATCTTAATCATTGTCATAAACAAGTACAAATGTATTCGCAGTTAAACTTTACATCTCTGCATTGCAATTCTCTCTCTCTAAAATAAATAGTTTCTGTCTGTATTTAGTAGCTCATAAAAGTAGTTATAAGACAGTAGCCTCTGAGGAAAAAACACCCTTTAATTTTCTTAAAGCCTTGGAGTCTTTATTTATTTATTTATTTTTTTTTTTGGAGACAGGTTCTCACTCAGTTGCCCAAGCTGGAGTGCAGTAGCACGGTCATAGCTTACAGTAACCTCAAACTTCTGGGCTCAAGCCATCCTCCTGCCTCAGCCTTTTGAGCAACTAGGACTACAGATGTGCACCACTGTGCCTGACCAATTTATTTTTTTGTTTATTTTAATCCTTTTTTTTTGATATGGAGTCTCACTAAGTTGACCTATGCTGGTCTTGAACTCCTGGCCTCAAGCAATCCTCCCACCAGGCCTCCCAAAGGGCTGGGATTTCTGGCATGAGCCACCACACCTGGCCTGCCCTGGAATCTTAATGTAAAGTTTCTTGACTGTCTTCTCTGACTACAGGGAGCCTGATGAGACTCCATTGGAATTGTTACTGACACTTATGGTTAACAGACATTAATATAACAAGCAAGCTACCAGTTGTCAATGGATGTTGAGATAAAAGTTCTAACTTCAGATGCTCTGGCTATAAGGCTAGCCCTATAACTGGAACTCGGGTCTGGGTCACTTACTGCTTAAAAGCCAAACAACTCAAGAACTTTGGTAAAAGGAATGTTAGCTTTATTAGAGAAGTCAGTAACCAGGGGAAGGCAGTGAACTAGAGTTGAAAGGCCACCTTTCAGAATTGTGCCTCTAGGTAAAGAGTTTTTAAGGGAAATTAAGAGAAATGAAGATCAAAACAGTCTTGTGAAACGTAAGCAGTTTCAGTCAGCTAGGCAGTTAATCATTGCTTTCTTGGTGAAAGTTTTGACATTCTGCAGGTGCCATCAGCCTATTCTTACAGGCTAGTCAGCCCATTCCCAGAGCTGTTGGTCAATGTATTTTCTTTTTCTTTCTTTCTTTCCTTTCTCTCTCTTTCTCTCTCTCCTTCCTTCCTTCCTTCCTCCCTCCCTCCCTGCTTTCTTTCTTTCCTTCCTTTCTTCCTTTTTTCCTTCCTTCCTTCCTTCCTTCCTCCTTCCTTCCTTCCTTCCTTCCTTCCTTCCTTCCCTCCCTCCCTCCCTCCCTCCCTCCCTCCCTCCCTCCCTCCCTCCCTCCCTCCTTTCTTTCTTTCTTTCTTTCTTTCTTTCTTTCTTTCTTTCTTTCTTTCTTTCTTTCTTTCTTTCTTTCTTTCTTTTTCTTTCGTTCGACAGAATCTTGCTGTGTTGCCCAGGCTAGAGCGTAGTGTTGCAGTCTTGCCTCACTGCAACCTCTGCCTCCCCAGTTCAAGTGCTTCTCCTGCCTCAGCTGCCCAAGTAGCTGGGATTACAGGCACACGCCACTACACCCAGCTAATTTTTGTATTTTTAGTAGAGACAGGGTTTCACCATGTTGGCCAGGCTGGTCTCGAACTCCTGCCTCAAGTGATCCCCCCACCTCAGCCTCTCAAAGTGCTGGGATTATAGGCATGAGCCACCGAGCCCAGCCAGCATATTTTATTTTATCTCTGTTGAAGGTTCTGTTTTCTTGAGGCTGTTTTTTGGGACTAATCTACAAACTCAAGGAAAACAATAATATTATTCAAACAAGCAAGCTTTTCTCTAACATGGAATTAATACTGTTAGAACCACATTTGCATTTCTGGCACAGATAGATCATTTAATCTGTGATCTTCTCTTCTCTCACTAAGTAAACTAAAATGACTTTTGTATAATATATTATGTAACATTCACAAAATTAATTGAATCTGGTATAACATTTCTGCCCCGGGTGGGCTGTTTTTTGTTGTTGTTGTTTTTTTTTTTTTTTTTTTTTTTGGTTTTTGCTTTTTTTTCCCCTGATGCATTACACAGCTCTGGGGCTCCTTGGTCTCTGACTCTCCACTGCCTTGTGTTATAAGAGTGAGAGCCAAGGGAACGGTGGTATTCACAGCTGTGCCAGTTTTTCCTCTGTTGGCTAAACTTTTAGAGGCTGAGTAAGTCACCCCTCTGTAGTCTCACATGATGAGGTCGGAACAGACAGAATGTCATCTTGTGAGTGAAACTTGAATCACCTATGTGTACTTGCTCTGCACATGAGAGAAAGTGCATGCAGAACTAGCCCTTCTTGGATTAATAGCATGGATCGTCTCAGTGGGTCAGAGTTTGAAGGTTCCCCCACATTTCTATTTTAGGAGTTAAATAAAGGTTATCCACTCAGTATTTCTCAAAGTATGATTGCAGACCACATTCACCGAATTAGCAAAGGCGCTTCTCTAAACTGCAGGTTCCTAGGCAACCTAGGGAATCAGATCTAGGGCTTAGGACCTAGAAATTGACATTTTAAACAGGCTCCCTAGAAGCACTGCACATGTTTGACCCAGACTGCGAATGCCGAAATGATCAACATGAGGGCAGTTGTTCAACCTAAACTTTGCTGCATGTTGGAATCTCTGGTGATCTTTTAAAAATTCAGATGCCTGACTCCCATTCTCAGATATTAGGATTCATTAGGTATGTAGAGCAACCTGGGCATCAGGATTTTTCAAAACTCCCCAGACCATTGTAATGTATAGCAGAGTTTAGGAACAGCTGCACTAGAACGCATCAATTAATTCCTCCAATTTCATCTGCAAATTGCCTCAGATCTATTCTACCCAGGGCAAATAAAATTCTGGGCCACTATGCAGATGAGGATTTAAAAGCACTGATTTCTTTGTATGTTATTTCTTGTGTGTGATTATGGAGAAGGCAGTGAATTACCAGATGGGATACTAATTCAGGGACAAGGATATGGGTAACTAGAGATTTGCTCATATCAATATAATAGAGGAGTGTCTGTCTCTGTTCCTTACTGCTACTCCCAGAAACTGATTTTACTCCACTGTATCCTACTTCAGACTTTTCCAGCTATGGTTTGTAACTCATTATGGGATTCTTAAATCAGGTTAATGGCTTGTAACCAGCATTTTTAGTGGAATGGAATGGAGAAGAATAGAATAGAATAGAATAGAATAGAATAGAATAGAATAGAATAGAATAGAATAGCAGAAAGCACATCATGCGCATGCGGCAGGGCCAATAACTGTTTTGTGAACAACATATATCTTACTGTGGTTCATGGTAAACAAACAAACAAAAAACCTGGTTGGCATCCTGCCCTGCATGATGTTGTTGCAATGTGATTTCATTCCTCTCTCAATCTCATTTTGCTCCCCCGCTTGATTTTCCCAATTGACAGGGATTTCTAAACCTCTTCCATTGAATGGAAAGGACAGCTATAACTGAAGTTGGTGGCTTCATTCCATTCATTTGGAAAACACAGAGATAAAAACAAGCCAGGCACATTGCACTCTTCCTGAAAAAGTGTCATCCCTTGGAGAAGGGCTCAGATGCTGAATGCACAACTTTCTCTTTCAGAAAGAACTGGCATCAAACCCATTCTGCCTTCAAGTTTTGAGATGCAGAGCTTTTAGTTCCTCTGCTAATAGAGCCTCGTTTGAATACTCTGCTTGAAAGGCAAAAGACATCTGCCTCAACTTCAATCAAGGAAAAATAGACCAACTGTACAGCAGGCAGAATTTATGATGACTGGAATTTTGTCTATCAATGGATGTAATTAATCCTTTGGCTTGAGGGCAATAAAATTTTGTCTTAAAGTAGCAGATCCTGCTCCATCAAACCACAACTCAACAGAGAGTAAATGCAAACATGTATCTATATTGAGAGATGGATTTTACTCTGATTAGAAAGACGAAGGAGGGTTTTGGGGATAAACAATAAGAAAATTGCTGAGCAGAGCTGAGCCAGCCAGAAGGAAAAGCGATAGCAAGAGAAACTGTAGGCAGATGCAATGGCAGGATAAAATATCTATGCCAGGGGTGTGATGGGGCTTGAGGAGAGCATGGCATGGAGACAGACACGTGCAGGGAACCAAGTGGTGGGAGGACAAGCCCACTGAGAGTGTTGCCAAACTGTAGCAGATCAGTAACTATCATTAGCATAGCCTCAGCAATGGCAATAATGATCATATTCTGAAAAAAAAAATTGGTCTCTGCTTAAAATGGCTTGAAGTCCTGATAAGGGTGACATTCCGTTTCATAACAAATACTTTTGGAATGGACTTGACCAACAATCTAGAGATTTTCTTTCAGTTGACGAACTTTGATTTCCAAAGGTGTTACTTTTGTGAACCCCAAAATCTGAGACAGGTCTCAGTGAATTTAGAAAGTTTATTTTGCCAAGGTTGAGGATGTGTACCCATGACACAGCCTCAGGTGGTCCTGATGACATGGCCCAAAGTGGTCAGAACAGTTTGGTTTCATACATCGTAGGAAGACATGAGACATCGATCAACGTATGTGAGATAAACATTGGTTCAGTCTGGAAAAGCAGGGGACAACTCAAAGTGGGGAGGGGGCTTCCAGGTCATAGGTAGATAAAAGACAAATGGTTGCATTCTTCTGAGTTTCTGATTAGCCTCTCCAAAGGAGGCAATCAGACATGCATTTATCTCAGTGAGCGGAGCAATGACTTTAATAGAATGGGAGGTAGGTCGTAAGCAGTTCCCAACTTGACTTTTCCCTTTAGCTTAGTGATTCTGGGGACCCAAGATATTTTCCTTTCACACTTTGGATAAATACGATGTGTGACCCTGCAAGGAATAATGAAAATTATTCTGCTTATATATTCTTAGAGGATACATTAATGTCTCAGTGATTGTCATTCATCTTTCACAGCACCTAGCAAAATACTCAAAAAAGTTGTGCTAAAAACAAAATCACCAGCTCTTCTTGCTCTACTTGTCCTCTTTCAATCTCTTGCTTTAGTGTTTGCACCAAATAAACCCTCACTCTTGCCTTCTGCATAGAAGCTAAGAAAGGACTTGCTAGCACAATTTGATCCATACTTCTGAATAAAAAATAACCAGAGATAAAGTTATTCTTTGGTCAAATGATAGAATGAAGCCAGTATATAAACGGGATCATTTTTGAAAATTGCACTCTAGGTTTCAAGAATATCACTGTTAGACAATTGATATGGGATATGTGAGAACAGGCTACACAGCAAGTCTTCCATAAAGCCAAGACAGATCAAGTTTATTAACTTCATCCAATGAGATTTAACTGGCCAGGCATAGTGGCACATGGCTGTAATCCCAGCACTTTGGGAGGCCAAGGCAGGCAGATCACTTGAGCCCAGGAAGTTCAAGACCCACCTGGGCAACATGGTGAAACCCAATCTCTACAAAAAATACAAAAATTAGCCAGGCATAGTGGCGTGTGCCTGTAGACCCAGCTACTCAGGAGGCAGAGGTGGAAGAACTGCTTGAGCTCAGGAGGCTGAGGCTGCAGTGAGCCAAAGATCACACCACTGCATTCCAGTCTGGATGACATAGGAAGACTCTGTCCCATAAAAAATTGAAAAAAAAAAAAAAAAGATTTAATCATGCTCTGCAATTCTTTGAAAAGCAAAAACAGATTTTTTAGATCGTGCAACAACTCTGAGATGCACTGAGAAACAAGAAGAGAATTACCAAGCTCATTTTTATTTTATACTTTCAGAGAGAGTGCCATTCTCCAGACATGCAGAGAACCCTTCTAAGCTAGTATAAACAACCCGAATGTTATCTAAAACTAGTCTCCTATTGGTAAATATTGGCTTTGTAGTTGTTACTTTGCTTATTTCAGATCCTGAATAAACAGGACCTTCAGTTAGTGGGACAGTGATTTTCAAACACCACTATATGTCAGAATTTTCTGCACAGCTTGGAAAACATGCAACTGCCTAGACCCAATTCTATTAAATCACCCAGGAAGGTTTAAAAGAATGCTGATGCCTGGCCTCATCCTAGATTAATTGAATCAGAATCTCTAACGATATAAGACCTAGCCATTGTTTTTTTGTTTTTTGTTTTTTGTTTTTTTGAGACGGAGTCTCACTCTGTCGCCCAGGCTGGAATACAATGGCACAATCTTGGCTCACTGCAACCTCCGCCTCCAGGGTTCAAGCAATTCTCCTGCCTCAGCCTCCCAAGCAGCTAGGATTACAGGTCCCTGCCACTATGCCTGGCTAATTTTTGTATTTTTAGTAGAGAGTGGGTTTCACCATGTTGGTCAGGCTGGTGTCGAACTCCTGACCTCAGGTGATCCACCCACCTCAGCCTCCCAAAGTGCTGGGAATACAGGCATGAGCCACCACGCCCGGCTGCCATTGGTATTTTCTAAAAGTACCCCTATGAGATTCTAAGGTGCAGACCTGGATTGAGAACTCCTGCCCTACTGAGCCTGATTTAGTAGTCGGGGTCTGGGTCCAGGCCTCTCCATATTTAATAGATATCACAAGTGATTCAGATCTATGGCCTTTGGATCTTATTCTTAAAAACAATGGCCTAGGTCACGTCAAAGATCTACATAACGCCAAAGCTCTATAAATTGATGACTCTCAAAATGGGCATACCTCATTCCTCCTTTGATATATATATTTTTTTTACTGTAACACTATCTCTTAAATAAAATTTGGCCTGCATCGTAAGGAGGGAGGATTATTTATTTATTTATTTATTTATTTATTTATTTATTCATGAGATGGAGTCTTGCTATGTTGCCCAGGCTGTTCACAAACTCCTGGCCTAAGGAATCCTCCTGCCTGGGCCTCCCAAAGTGCTGGGATTATAGGCATGAGCCACTGCACCCGGCAAAAGGATTACCTTAAATAGGACAACCAGATTTGTTAACTGATTACAGATGGTTAAAGATAGAAAAATGTGTTATATTAGGGCAAAAGTTGATTTTCGTCTGAATGTAGTATCAGAATTCCATAAGCAAATGATTGCATTTCTGAGAGAAAAAAACCCAAAAATTAATATCTAATAAAAATCAGTTTTAGAAATGTTTTAATTCAGAAAACAGTATTTATATTAAATCATAATTAATATTTAAAAGCTACTTAAAGAGCCAAGGGGGTACATACCAGGAGAGTCATTACAGCATTATTTTTAGTAATAAAAAAAATCAAAAACAACTTAAATGTCTTAAATGTCTATTTAAAAAGGAGCTAGCTAAATATTATATATAATTAACAATGTTAATATATAGAGAGCAGCCATTAAAAGGAGTGCTGCTGCTCTCTATATATTAATTTTTTAAATCTTCAAGATATACCTGAAAAATAGAAGCAAATGGCAGACACATATGAAGTATAAAATCTTTTATGTTTTTAAAAATAGGCCTGTATGAAAATCCATGAGATTTCTCTGGAAAGATACACAATAGACGGATCATCGTGATTTCCTCCAGGGAGGGAAACTTTGTGACTGGGAAAAGGAGACTTTCACCACTAGCAGTCCTTTGGCCCTTTGGGATTTTTGTGCCATTTGAATTATTCAATCTAAATTTCTAAAAAGAAAAGATCGGTCAGGCGGCGGCTCACGCCTGTAATCCCAGGACTTTGGGAGGCCGAGGTGGGTGGATCACCAGGTCAGGAGATTAAGACAATCCTGGCTAACACAATGAAACCCCGTCTCTACTAAAAATACAAAAAATTAGCTGGGCGTGGTGGTGGGCTCCTGTAGTCCCAGCTACTCCGGAGGCTGAGGCAGGAAAATGGCGTGAACACGGGAGGCAGAGCTTGCAGTGAGCCAAGATCGCCACTGCACCCCAGCCTGGGCGACAGAGCGAGACTCCGTCTCAAAAAGAAAAAAAAAGATCAAGTGTAAACTGCAAGTTTTAAAGTGCATCTTGTTGCAAACAAACCCTGGTATATAGTAGGCATTCAATAAATGTTTATTAAATAAATCTGTTACCTTATTCCTCTTCTATTATTCAGTCATTCAATCTCCTCTTCCCTTGGTGTTTGGGGGAGGGAGGAGGAGGCAGAGGATAACTAAAGTTTCACATAATATGCCTTAGTGCTTTGTGGGTGCTAAGTGTGTGCTAAGCATTATGTTAAATAACATCTTGACACATATTCATCATCTCAGGTAATTCTACAACATCCCTGTGAAGCAAATATTATCTCTCTTTTACGGATGAGAAAATTGAGGCTCAGAGAGGTCACTGCAAGCCCAAGCAAATTGCATTTTATACACAAACACACACACACACATGCACGCATATACACATGCACACACACACACACAAAGAAACCCTTTTTTGGGGGGCGGGGAGACAGTCCCACTCTATCACCCAGGCTGGAGTGCAGTGGCACAACCTCTGCTCACTGCAACCTCTGCTTCCCGGGTTCATGCAATTTTCATGCCTGAGCCTCCCCAGTAGCTGAGATTACAGGTGTGCGTCACCATGCCCGACTAATTTTTGTATTTTTAGTAGAGACAAGGTTTCACCATGTTGGCCAGGCTGGTGTTGAACTCCTGACCTCAAGCGATCCACCCACCTCGGCCTCCCAAAGTGCTGGGATTACAGGCATGAGCCACTGCACCCGACCACAAAGAAACAATTTTAAAGTATGTGCAAAATGCTATGGGGACGATGAAGATTAATATACTCTTTGCCCTTCGAAAGGGTCATAGTAAGGGAAACATTTAGGTGTAATATTACTGTGATGCAAGCCAAGAGCGAGTACCATGTGGGAACTTCAAAGGGAAGAGATCCCCCAGGAAACAGAAAGAAGGACTCAAGAAAGGCTTCAGGGAGGAGAACGTGATTAAGCAGGACTTGGAAAGGAGAGATCAGGAGAAAAGTCATGTGAATTACGTGTTCGGCACTATGCCACGTGCTTTGTATACATTCTCATATTGTATTATTTTAATCATAACAATTCTAAGCATTATGGTTCCCAACTTTAGATGCCTAAACCAAAACCTAAAGAAGAAATTTCCCCAAATGTTCTAGTTCACATTTAATGTCTCCTTACCTCCTGATGGCCTCCTCTATCAGGGATTTTATATAACTTTTGGGTGTGCATGTATATGTATGTGTATGTGTGCTCACACACACACATTCCTTAACTCTAATACAAGTATAAACTACTTGAGACAGGAACCTTTATTTCATATTTCTTTAATATCCCCTCATTATATGCTTACATAAAGATGCTGAAATGTGGTAACATGTTAGTGTCAAACAGTCTGTATACCTACCCATTTTTACTTTTTTGTAAAGGTTTTATGACAGCAGATGAAAGGAAATTATTCAACCACCTCAAGTCTCCTCATCTGAAATATTGGGTTCCATTCATCTGGTTTGGAAACCTTGCAACTAAAGCCCGGAATGAAGGTAGAATCAGAGACAGTGTTGATCTGCAATCATTGATGACTGTAAGTATATCATAAATCACAAGAAAAAGGTGCTAATTAGAGACCAAGAGGGACCTGGATATAGCACATTAGACCAGGAAGAGTCAGCTTTGTTCAGTCCTGGTTCCGGAGGAACTGGAAAGATTGGACCAGTGTCAGACCCCTCAACATGCAGGACAGAGGCGGTACACAGGTTAAACTCGAGTTGCTTGGAAATGGTTCCTTGGAAGCTGCATTTTAAACAGAATCATGCTTTGTAATAGGCTCTATAAGAAAGTGTTCCTTGATTGATTAGCCAAGGGTCGCCAAGGGCTCAGAAAGCTATGGTGCCCATGTAGTGTATTTGCCATCCCTGGCTCCAGGATTCTAGAAAAAAATCTGGAGGAGAAATAAACCTTCCCAGCCAAATATTTCCCCAAAATTGGAATATCACGACATTAAGCCAACCTTTCAGATACTCTAGTAAGTAAAATAGTATTTTCATTAAACAAAATAACCCCCCCCAAAAAAATTTTTATGTAGGGGCTGGATAGATTTGTGCTATGACAGTCCCCTCCCTGGATTAGGCTAACGGGAGTGAATTGTTTAAAAATAGCACCCAAATTAATGTGAACTCTTTTGCCTAGTCTTACATAATAACTTGTGTGCAATAGACGAAAAAATCAAAGAATCCTGTCCTTCCTGCTTCAGAGATAGATTTTCTGTCAATATGAGAGTTATAGTCTCTGTTTGTGGGAGTAATTATATCTCTTTTCTAAGATCTACAGTAAGCATGTTTTAAAATGAGAGAAACAAAAAAAATTGCTTCCAGATTACCTACCAAAATTGATAAAAATTACTTATTTAAAATATTAGCAATTTCCTTCTCACCATGACTTTGGGCCAATATAAACGTTGGAAATTATGGGTTCAATAGAATGGCGGGGGAATATTTCTATGAAGTCCTTTTGTTTTTGGAAATAGTGTCACTCTGTTGTCCAGGCTACATGCAGCACAGTGGCGCAATCATGGCTCACTGCAGCCTTGACCTCTTATACGCAAGTGATTCTCTCACCTCAGCCTCTGGAGTAACTGGGACGACAGGCACGTGACACCAAGCCTAGCTAATTTATTTACTTTTTGTAGAAACAACGTGTTTCTGTGTTGCCCAGGCTTATCTCAAACTCCTGGGCTCAAACAATCCTCCTGCCTCGGCCTCCCAAAGTGCTGGGATTATAGGCATGAGCCACCACACCTGGCCATGACTTGTTTTAATTTTTTTTTTATGTCCAAATGTACTTATCAATGAACTCATTGTTCCAATGATGTTCATTGATTGATTGTCATTTTTAGAACTTTCCTTTAGGAGTATCCTTGGGAATCAATTTACTAGTCTTATAGTCAGTCCTGTAAAAGACATGCTCACATTCTGAATCCCAGTAAGTGCTTATTACCACACCTGTCATCTTAGTAAATCATGCTTGATCTGTTTCTGGCTTAGGAAATGAATCGATACCGCTCTTGGTGCAGCCTCTTATTCGGTTATGACTGGG
This sequence comes from Rhinopithecus roxellana, assembly GCF_007565055.1. Lineage (NCBI taxonomy): Eukaryota > Metazoa > Chordata > Mammalia > Primates > Cercopithecidae > Rhinopithecus > Rhinopithecus roxellana. The sequence goes on from NC_044558.1 coordinate 41,117,473, forward strand.
TTGGGATTCCGCTGGTTTACACCCAGGTAAGAAATACTTTGCACGGAATTCTTTATTTCTACTTGTTCACCTTGGCACTGTAGCTTTGCTGTGGGAGGCCAGCACCGTCCCCTCACTCCGGTCTCTCTCTGTTCCAGGTTGTCACTCTCGCTGTCTATACCTTCTTCTTTGCGTGCCTGATTGGACGCCAGTTTTTGGATCCCACCAAAGGCTACGCAGGGCATGACTTGGATCTTTACATTCCAATCTTCACCCTCCTACAATTCTTCTTCTATGCAGGATGGCTCAAGGTAGCCAGTGGTCTCAGGGCCCCACTTTGTAATCTGTTATGTTCCAGACTCTCCACACTGATCCTTTACTGAGTCTTTAGCAAATCATTCATGAGTGAGTCAAAGGTAGATCTAACATGTAATAGCTCAGCAATATTATTACTTTTCTGCCTGGGATTCAGGTGACAGGGATATACTCAGTACTGTCGGAAGCAGCTCATTTGTGCAAAGACGTTAGAAGAACACTGTTTTATGGTTACTGATTCTCTTTTACGTCTCTGTGTGTTCCCATTAGGATTACAATAGTGTAACTAAAGTAATAAGTGTACCTGCATTGACATTGTGTACCACAATAAGCAACTAGGCAGAGTAAAAGAGTCAACAAGAAGCCTTATAAATCAGACTTAACCATTAATATTGTGGTAGAATCTTGGTTCTGCTCAACTCTATAAATAGTTATTGCAATTCCCTGAAATTCTGCTAGCTGTCTCACAACATTAAATGTACCCCATTTTCTTTTTTTTTTTTTTCCTGAGACAGAGTCTTGCTCTGTTGCCCAGGCTGGAGTGCAGTGACGCAGTCTCGGCTCACTACAACCTCCGCCTCCCGGGTTGAAGCAATTCTCCTACCTCAGCCTCCCAAGTAGCTGGGATTACAGGCGTGAGCCACCGTGCCCGGTCTAAATGTACCCCATTTTCAAAACCAGAACTGAGACTCAGAATTCCTCAGAATCAGAACTAGAACACCAGAAATAATGACAACATCTGGTTTGCCAGGGAATTAAACAGGTTCAGGAGGTGAGAATGGCTTGCCTAACTATCTGTGTAGAATTTTCCTTGCTTCCCCTCCCTTCATCACCACCTCCTCAAATATATGTGTGTAAATATCAGAGACCCGATTCTTCCATCACCTCTCTAAACTTCCAAATGGGAAGTATGTGATAGAAAAAAATCAATGACAATGGCTTCATTAAATTCACTGAAAGGCAATGATGGTATGAGGATGATATTCATAAAGTAGAATTTTCAAATGTTTGGCCTTCCAAAGAGCCACACGTTGTCGTGACCCGTTGAGGCCTTCAGGTCGCAGTGGAATTTTTCCTGCAGAAGCCTTTCCTTTCATTGGTTTGAATCTTAACCAAAAAAAATAATATGTTGACACTTCCAATTATACTCCAAAGAGTAAAGGCATGTCCCTTACAAATGGCAAAAGCATTTTTAATCAGATTACCATGATTCTTAATTATTTCTACCTGCATAGGAGCAAGAACGCAGAAGAGACTAATGACTTTCATTTTCCATTAGAGGAAAAAGTAGAGTTTAGCTTTATAAAGATAAAATCACCACAGTGGCACAAATACTCAATCATTCTCAAAAAGTACTTTTCTTCCTTTCCCAAGTTGCGCCAAGCTTTTTATTCTTTGTTTTGTGTCCATGTAAGGTGCTTGACTGCTTGTAAAGAGCAAATAATGGTTCTTTCCTTCTGACATGCTTTCTAAAATATTTACATCCTTTTCCTTTATAAACTGTTTTAAAGTCCAGCACGGTGTCTCATGACTGTAACCCCAGCACTTTGAGAGACTGAGGTAGGAGGATTGCTCAGGAGTTCAAGACCAGCCTGGGCAACATGGCAAAACCCCATCTCTCCAAAAAAAAAAAACAAAAAACAAAAAATTAGCAGGCATGGTGGCGCATGCCTGCAGTCCCAGCTACCGAGGAGGCTGAGGTGGAAGGGTCGCTTGAGCCCAGGAGGCCGAGGGTGCAGTGAGCCATGTTCACACCACTGCACTCCAGCCTGGGTAACAGAGCAAAACCCTGTCTAAAATAAAATAAAATAAAATAAATCTTAAAAGACAAAATATTAAAAGGCACAATCTTAGCTCCATTAAAGGATAGGCAAACCTGCTGGGTGTGGTGGCACACGCCTATAATCCCAGCACTTTGGGAGGCTGAGGCAGGAAAATCGCTTGACCCTGGGAGGCAGAGGTTGCGAGCCGAAATCGCACCATTGCACTCCAGCCTGGGCAACAAGAGCGAAACTCCATCTCATAAAAAAAGATAGGCAAACCTAAACACCAATGGGTTGTGCCTCCATTTCTAAACAGCTGTTCTATCTCAATGATTAGGATATTTATAAATCTTTTCAAAGTATAGAAAAGCCATCTTAACCTTATGAATAGTATATCATTCAGCTACTTGCTGAAAATGCAGCCCCAAGTGGAATAAAAGATATATTTTGAGATTGTCAATTCAGAAACATATATGCCATTTTGTCAATTTAATGTAGACTATGATAATATATGCAGGACTGATTGCATAAAAATGAAAATCTGGACAGAATAAAAAAAGGTTTCAGGACTCAACCCTTAATTAATCTAAGTAAATCTCCAGGCAAGAAAGGGCAGATAGCCCCATGAAACTGGTGACAAGAACAACATAGATATCACTGTGAGGCTTACTGATTCAGGACACAGACCTGCCTAAGGAAAGGCACTTAAAATAAGAGCCACATATTAAAATCCCCTGGGAGCTTTACCCGACACTGACGCCTGGGCTCAGCCTGGTTAAATCGGAATCTCTGCAGAAGGAACCCAGGCATCAGTTGGGTTTTTTAACGAGCTCCTCAGGTGAGTTTAATGTGCAGCCAAGGTTGAAAAGAACTGCTCTAAGTATTAATATGTTGACTTAAATCCTAAAAGTAGGTAGATTTTCTACTGAATAGTTTCAGAATCTAGAATATTGAGACTCTAAAAACTAATCACATGGTACCTTTATTTTACACATTTAAAATTTTTTTCCATCTAGACTCAATGTAAAATCTCCCTCTCTCCCAATTCTCTCCCCCTCTCTCTCTCTCTCACACACACACAGGCATGCACACATGTCCAGATAATAAAAACCAAGTGAAAATTTTCAACAAGGAAAATGATAGATAAGTTGTATTTTATATATAAACCTCTCATCAAGAAGGCTATTCAATTCAGGAACATGATAAGAATATTTAATATTGATCAAATATTCAAAGATACGTGACAATAGTTACCTAACATTTTCCCGGCAGGAAAACTAACTTACTGGATAAGGGTAAATCCTTTAGGGTAAAACTAAGTAAGCCTCAATTTCCAGCTTTAGGACTTACTAGCTCTCTGACTCATTTACTTAGCAGTTATGTTCAATAACTGTGAAAGCTCGGCCAGGCACAAGTGGCTCATGCCTGTAATCCCAACACTTTGGGAGGTCGAGGAGGGCAGAACACCTGAGCTCAGGGGTTCAAGACCAGCCTGGCCAACATGGTGAAACCCCATCTCTACTGAAAAAAAATCCAAAAAAAATTAGCTGGATGTGCTGGTGCTCGCCTGTAGTCCCAGCTACTCAGAAGACTGAGGCAGGAGTATTGCTTGAACCTGGGAGGCAGAGTTTGCAGTGAGTTGCGATTATGCCACTGCACTCCAGCCTGGGCAACAGGGTGAGACACTGTCTAAAAAAATAAAAATAAATTGTGAAAGCCTCTTATATTATTTTCTTTCATTGTGATTTAAGTCTTTCTTTGCTGTTTAACCTTCTCCCTGTGTACATTTTGCCTTATTATCTGAGCCCTGTAAATTCCCTGAAAGCACAGCCTGTGTACCCTTCAGGGTGCCTTGCAAATAGTTGGTTCTCCTTCACTATTCAGTCATTTGATTTGGCTCCTAAATCGGACATGGCTTCCCCTGATAGGGCCTGCATTGTCACCAGTTGAATGGACAGATCCATTTGGAGAGCATACCTACAAAGGTGCATCATTCATGGTTTGAGAATCATGTCTTGCTTGCTAATAAATATCTGGGTAGAACAATCTACTCCCCTCTACTCTTCATAGTATGAAAGTCACAAAAGGAAGCAGAGAGGAAAATAGAAATCATCTTCAGATTCTATTCTTAGTTTTCACGGGTATCATGAGGGATTTATTTTATGTTCAACTACAGGTAGCAGAGCAGCTTATCAACCCTTTTGGAGAAGATGATGACGATTTCGAAACTAACTGGTGCATTGACAGAAATTTGCAGGTTAGAGGAATTTTTCTTTCTTTTTCAAATATTAATAATAAGTCACTTGTGATATTTCAAATCTAAGCAGATTTTAAATGCACGCCTCTTGGCTTCAGAGCTTTAGCCACAAATGAAAGAGGCTTGGCTGTGCACTATGCTGTCTCAGGTCCTTTTGGAAGCTTACACATCCGGGATTTCAGCTCCAGTGAAATTTAGTTCCTTTTAAGTAGAATTTCAAGCCAATTTTCTTTGTAAGCCTCTCTATTAGCTTTTTCCAGCCTCTTTCATCTCAGCATAGAGCAGTATTTTAAATTGTTCTTTGATTTGTTTTCTATTGCCAACCAGAGAGGTTAATAGTGACTTAAAATGGCATCCAGACACAATCTGGTGGGAGTTCCCAAAGTCGTATCACATCAATCCCAGCAGTCAGATAGCCACCAGTTGGACACTGGGAGCCTGGGCCATGCCCGCCTGTGTCTCAAATCTGCATGAAATGCACTAAATGGGCCCCAGGGCCCTTACCCTGAAGCACTATTCCAGAGAGCTTTTCATGAAGAACCAGCATGAAGGAATTTTCCTTTTAGGCAAGACTCTCCCTAGACCATTCTCTTCCCTGTGAACTACAGATGAGTGAAGGCCTTCACCTTGTTCATTTGTTTCAAGCCCTTAGTCGGCAGTTAAGTAAGTTCAAACATCTCACAGTAGATCCCAATGTCAGTCTCTTAGGGAGGACACATAATGCCTAGGTCACCCACTTTGTCAAAATCGGAATCCCAGAGGATTAATAATATATTCATGTATCCCTTTGTCAAAGCCAAGAGGAGAGAGCACCATAGCACCAAGCAGTATAGACTTCTTGATATGTTTTTCCAAACAAAGAAATGAACAAGAAACCAGGGCATATAAGAAGTGATGCCAAGTAAAAATGTGTTTACGGGGTTAACAGAATGAAAACTGGAATCTTCACCTTCCTGTAATATTTGGGGTTAAGGGGGTGCTATCAAGTAAAACAACAGCATAATTGTGAGCACAGTATAAAAAGATGGCTCCCCTCCCTCCAGCTAAGAGGCAACTCCTCTCTGGAGTGTGTGGTTTGATCCCGGAGTGTGGGAGGCTTGAAGCCCCACTTATCCTCATTGCAAAGTACTCTTGAGCAGTAAACGACAGATACAACTCTCTGTGGCAGCTGTGGTCATGGCAAATACGAACTATAGACATTTATATATTCACTCACTTAGACTGTGTCCTAGCCCACTCTAACTCTCATCTGCCCCAAAAAACTTCTCCTTTTTATTTAATTTACATCTGAGTTATTCTAACAATATAACAATGATTTTAGGTCTCTCTTTTAGCTGTGGACGAAATGCACATGAGCTTACCCAAGATGAAGAAGGACATTTACTGGGACGATTCTGCTGCTCGTCCACCATACACATTGGCAGCTGCTGACTACTGCATACCCTCATTTCTGGGGTCAACAGTCCAGATGGGGTAAGTACATTTTTATTTAAATCTCTCAATATTTTCCAGCCTGAGCAACATAGTGAGACCTTATCTCTACAAAAAAGAAAAGAAAAGAAAAGAAATAATTTAAAGTAGCCAACTGTGATGGCACCTGTAGTCCTAGCTACTTGGGGAGGCTGCAGTCGGAGGATTGCTCAAGCCCAGGTGTTCAAGGCTTTAGTGAGCTGTGATTGTGCCATTGCATTCTAGCCTGGGTGACAAAGTGAAACCCTGTCTCAAGAAAAATAATTAATTAATGAAAATTAAAATAAATATCTCCAATATTTAGGAAATGAGCAGACAGATCACTGTTCTAATCTTTTTACCTTTTTTTGGCATTTTTTTCTACCTGGGCTTAGTATGTACGTCAGTCTCTGTTCAGTGGTTTTAACACAGCAATCATCCCTATGTATAATGAGCTTTAAAGTTGAGGCCTGAAGTAAATCAGGCACAGTTCTATATTTCATTAAGTCTGAGCATGTATTTGATATTGCAGAAGTGTGTGAATGTGGGAGAATTTTATTTGCTGAAGGCAGATGCCACAGTTTCCATGTAAATTAAAGAGAAAAGCACAGACTAATTCAGAAAGTAAGAAACTCTCCACTCAAAAACAAAACAAACAAAAAACTGTAGCAAAAGGGGAAACTTCTGTGGAATTTTTCTTATAACTCTTGGCAAGACTGTGGCTCATAGTTCCCTGAGGCATGCTCTAAGCGATTTATGCAGTGGGTTCGTGTCCCATGGTTGCTGCCTGTGACCCTTCTTTCCCTCCTCGCCGAAGTGGCCTGCCCTCCTCCTTCCACTTTCAGGAGATCTCGCTTCAACCCTGTTCCCTTTGCTGAATGTCTCCTAATGCCCATCAGTGATGGTTTGTGGCACTTCTCTTCCAAAGGGGCCTCTGAGGCTGAAAACCTTTCAAGACCCAAAGAAAAGGAAGACTGAAAGTGGAATTTCAGTAGTTCCGGCAAGTAATGAGAAAGATTTAGGAGCCAGGAGATTTGCCTTGTTGCCCACAAAGCACATCTTAGAGAAGGTTGCCTACTCCAGGCTAGATTTGCTTCTGCTTCTAGCTAGCCTTCTAAGACCAGACCCACCCACCCAGGGCTCCTTCCAGGCCAGAGAGCTCATCCCTGCCCTCAGTGTATTCTCAGTTTCCATGGATAGGAATCTCTTGTTGTATGCATGTCTCAGCCTTCATGATACCTTCTGCAAGGGCAGAGCTTCATGGACATCCAGCAATCTTCTCAATTTTCAGAATTAACAAGAGCTGTTTTTCTGTGAGGTTGATTTTAGATAATTAAATATGCTTTATCCTTCTCCTCACTCCCACCATTGATTAACGCAAAGTACTTGAAGATTTAACTTGAAAAGAAAAGAGACCAGCAATGCTGATAGAATCAGGGCATCATTGTGATGACTCTATTTAAACTGCAAATGCTCTGCAGGCTCTATTTCTAATGTCCATTGAGTTGTTCTTACCCCACGGTTAAGATGATTTTTTGAAGGTCTCAACATTTTTATCCTGATCTACTTACTCATCCTAATCATCATAATTCTGCAGATTACCATATAAATGTTCATGTTCTTTAGAAAATATTAAAACACAATGCTTCTCCTGTTTCTAAATACAGAAACGGAATTAGGGATTGACAAGATCTCAGAGAAAATTTCTTCCCCAGAAGATTATTGAGAAGATTCCATGAGATTGTAAACGTTAAAATGCTCTAGGTAAAACTATAGAGCATGATGATTATTATCACCTAGTCAAGTGTTATTTGTGGATGTCAGACTGAAGCAGAGAAAGATTAAATCACTTTAAGCTATTTTTTCATATTAAACTTACCCTGGAAATTTAGGACAGAAAATAAAACAACTGAGAGAAAACCAGGAGGTACAATATTTAAAACTACAGCAAAAAATTATCAGTTGTCAGACAGAAGTCCTCCAACTAAAATGGCCTATTTCTATTTACCAGCAGGATGGAGAGAAGAACAGACAAAGGCCAGAATCTATTGGGAGAGGGTTTTGTGAGAGGTTTAAGTGGATCTGCTAGAACCGATTGATCAAAGAAACAATTAGGCAAAAGCTCATTTGATCTTGATTTTCTGTATAAATGAGGACCATTAAAGTGGACCACAATCCAGGAAAATTTACTGCAGGAAAATAGGTGATCAGAAGCCCTGAGTTGATAGAAATGGCCCCCTTTGGATTTATTAATGTCTATTTTTCCTATGATTGTCGTATTAGAAAAAATGTTTCTGTTGCCTATGACGAAAACCAATTCAAGCTTTCTTAAGCAAAAGGAGGTTTATAGTGTCACATCCAGAGACGAGCCTAGCTTTGGGTGTCACTAGATCCAGAGGCTCAGATAATGTCACCAGGACTCACTGTTGCCCCATGACTCTCAGGTCTGCTTTTCTCTCCACTGGCTCAGATTTCAGGCAGTATCTCCCGTCCTGAGGGCAAAATGGCAAAATGGCAAGCTCCAGGCTTACAGTTTACCTTCTCAGCTAACCTGTGGAAAGGGCACATCTCTTTTCCAACTCTTGAAACTGAAGTGCTGGATTTGCTATGACTGACTGGGCTTGGTTCACATATCCGTTCCTGGGCTAATTACTATCAACAGGGAGACAATATTTTGACTATTCATGGCTGGTTTATAGGTCCATCTTTGAACCAAGGGTTACAGTCAGCCCCATCCAACCATATGGAGTATGTGATATCTCAGAAAAAGCAGGATGCTATTATCAGGAGAAGAGTGAATGGTTTTGCTGGGCTGGCAAAAACAGTAGATGTTCTCTAAAATCATAGAAGATAATTCCCTAAGCAATGAATGGTTCCTTCACCAAATACAAGGTCAATGTCAAATGAGCCACCCGACTGAGGCTCAGGGCAAGGGGAAGGTAAAAGTTAAGAATTGTTGTAGCACCGGTGGTTTTATTGGTGCTGACTGAGCCAATGAGCTCTTTGCACGAGAGTGAAGACCACATGTCAAGATGCTGTAGACAGAAGCATTCCATTTTATAAAAGTGCCTGCTGCTTGATGACCATATCAAATCCTTTCCTGGATGAGATTTTTTAAAATTTTCTTATTCTCTTTGAGGTGTATGTTCCCAGCATATTTAATTCAGAAATCAAATTGTCCTTACCTTTTCATATCAATGTTTTGGGTTTGTAGCCACAACTCCCATAACCCGGATATTCTAAAATCAAAGCAGTGTCCTTCAAGAACAGAGCAAAAGTACTCCTCTCCAAGGGCCACCTGCAGGATCACCCGCCTCCCAGCCAGCACATTCAACAGCGCTGTTCACATTCAGCACACTGTTCAGTTCCACTTCAGGAGGAAACTCCTCAGAGACAATGTCTTCATTCTCTATATTAAGGAGCATGTTCAAAACATGACCCTATTTTCTGCATATTTACTAAATATATATAACTCAAATAAATTAATTTTCCTTCTTTCCATCTTAAGTACAAATTTAAAATATATTTTCCCTTGGACCCTCACATACAGAATGTGCTCATTTATTTATTCAGGTAAATTTTTTTCAGGGCCTACTATGAGGTAGGTTCTATGCCAGATGCTAGAGGTAGTCAAAAAAAGAAAAGAAAAAAAAAAATGCCTCCTAAGTTCACAGATGTAAGGCCAAGAAAATTGACAATACAATGTGGTAAATGCTACAGTGGAGAAATGCTCAGCCTTATGGGAACACACACAATGAAGACACACTTCAGCTAGCCTGGTGAAGCAGAGAAAGCCACTTGGAGTCAGGGACTCTAATATGCATCTTTAAGAGTGAGGAGGTGGGCATGGTGGCTCACACCTGTAATCCCAGCACTTCGGGAGGCCGAGGCAGGTAGATCATCTGAGGTCAGGAGTCCGAAATCAGCATGGTGAAACCCTGTCCCTACTACAAATACAAAATTAGCTGAGCATGGTGGCACAACCTGTAATCCTAGCTACTCAGGAGGCTGAGGCAGGAGAATCGCTTGAACCCAGGAGGCAGAGGAGGTTGCAGTGAGCCGACATCGCACCATTACACTCCATCCTGGGCAACAAGAGTGAAGAGTAAAACTCCATCTCAAACAACATAAATAAAAGAATGAATTAGGAGCCAGTACACAGATAGGATTGAGGGGATTCAGCAGAGGGCACATTTCAGGCCAATATGGACAAAGACAGAAAGGAATGATAAATAGTGTACTCAGAGTAACAATTTGATAGGCAAACCAGAAGAGCCAATAAATGAAGCTGGAGAGGAGGCAAGGCAGAAGATGGAGGGTTTTATAGGCCAGGTAAGGGTTTCAGCCGTTATTCAAAGCTATTAAATGACAGGGTCACATTTTTACTTTAGAGAGATTAGCCTGGCAACTGGCTGAAAGACAGATTGCTGAGGATAAGACCAGAGCCAGAGTAAGCAGGCTGTTGTCATTTAAACAGGAGAGGATAAGGGCCTGAAGTAGGTGTATCACATGGGATGTAGACAGTAGAGGTGACAGAAGGGACAGATTCAAGAAAGGAGAAGGAGTGAAGAATGGTAATAAACCAAAGATGAGAGAGAGTGTAAGGGTGAAAGCTGCTCTAAGGAAAAGATTATGAGCTGTCCCTTTTGCATGTGTTGAATTTGAGATCTCTATGGGCAATTCACATGGAGATGGCCAGCAGGCAGGGAGTCCAGGGGCAAAGGATGCGTTTTACTGGTATCAGTACGTAGAACCAAAGAGTGGGTGGGAACACTCAGAACAGTATCAAGGAAGCAGAGCAAAATACGAAGGGTAGAATACTATCACTGAAAGGGTGGTCAGAGGAAAAGGGTAGTCAGAGTAGAAATGGTCAATATAGAGGCAGAGTAACTCAGAAAATGCCCTGCCAAGAGGCCAAAGGTACAAAGTTTCCAAATAAAGCCTGAAAAGCACACCATAGGTTTTGTATGCTAGGGTCATCAGAGACTTAAGTGAGAGTGTGGGGTAGAAATTAAACTATAGTAGGTTAGAAGTGATTTATAGGTAAGAAGATCAAATTGCCAGTGTAAGCTGTTTTCAAAAAATAATTTTACTATAGAAAATTCAAACCGGGCTAGATACGATGGCCCACTCCTGTAGTCCCAGCACTTTGGGAGGCCAAGGCAGGCAGATCACTTGAGGCCAGAAGTTCGACACCAGCCTGGCCAACATGGTGAAACCCCATCTCCACCAAAAATACAAAAATTAGCCGGTATGGTGGCCCACACCTGTAGTCCCAGCTATTTGGGAGGCTGAGGCAGGAGAATCGCTTGAACCCAGGAGTGGAAGGTTGCAGTGAGCCAAGATCATGCCACTGCACTACAGTTTGGGTGACAGAGCAAGACCCTGTCTCATAAAAAAAAAAAAAGAAGAAGTTTAAGCAGTTCCAAAGGTAGAGAACAGGCTATGATAAAGCTCCATGTATCCATCACCCCTTCAATTATCAAGTTACGGCCAGTCTTGTTTCATTCCCCACCCGCCTTTATCTTCTCTGCCATTTGATCATGGTAAAGCAAATAGATCATAATGCCATTTGCATACTTAAAAAACAAAAATAAAACAAACCCAAAATGCGTGTAATTCCTCAATTCATTAAGTATCCATGGACTATTTTTTTGAGAAGTCTGAATTGATGGGGTAAATAGATCAGACCGTATTCACTAAGAGACAGGGATGCTGGTCTGTTTCTTCCTTCAATTCAGACTTCTAGGAATGGCTTCTTTGTTTTGTCTTGGGTAAGGCTAATTGCGTATTTTTTACTTGCTTTGCTTTTTGTTTTGTTTCGTTTTGCTGTTTTTTTTTTGTTGTTGTTGTTCGTTTCTTGTGTTTTGATTTTTTTGGAGACAGAGTCTCTCTCTGTCACCCAGGCTGGAGTGCAGTGGCGTGATCTCAGCTCACTGCAACCTCCACCTGCTGGGTTCAAGCAATTCCCCTGCCTCAGCCTCCCAAGTAGCTGGGATTACAAGCTTGCACCACCATACCTGGCTAATTTTTGTATTTTTAGTAGAGACGGGGTTTCACCATGTTGGCCAGGCTGGCCTTGAACTCCTGACCTCAGGTAATCCTCCCACCTTGGCCTCCTTAGAATTACCTTCACCACCTATACTGAATTTCACTCAGCTGCTGTACCTGGCCTTGTTTGGACAGAGCCATTAAGACTCCCTCTGGTGTTTACTGTAGTGCCGTCCACTGTGTAACTTAGAATCCCTTTTAGCAGAGGACCCACAGGAAGAAATGTATTTCAGACATTGTGGGGAAAAAAGAAAGCTTTGCCTCTTCTGGGCAAATCTTACACTATTTATCTTACAAACTTTATAATTTTATAATTAATGATCGTTTCCTTTTCATTTTGGCTGCTGGGAAGCTGACAATCAAATTTGTAGCCTACCTTTACTAAGTCTGTGGAACGGAATTATTTTGGAATGTATTTCTAGATTCTGTGTCTTTTATCATTGTTTCTTATTCTACCTCTACTATATTGGCCTGATCTTATATATTATATATATTTATATAATGTAATATATAAATATAATATTTTATATGTCATATATACTACATACTATTATTGCATCGTATGTATTTCCATAAGGCCACATCAAACCCTTGGTAAGATGAAGCAAGATGCGATAAAGAAACAAATTAACAAGTCTCCTTGTTTTGAAAAAGGAAGGAAAAAAGACAGGCTGAGCAAAAGGAGCCCACTGGAAGAGAGGAAAGACACAGGAGCAAGGGGGGATGACAGAGTAAGGTCCTAAAGAAGACACAGGGCTGGGCCGGGGGGGTAGGGGGAGGTCCCAGTGGCTGAGTTAGAGGGAAGCAGTTGAAGTTGGATACAGTAAGGGGAGAGGGGGCGATGGTGCCTGTGCAGGCAGGGAAGCGGGAACCAATGTTCTTGCCTCATCTAGTCATCGTGTCTTAATCTAAAGGAAGCTTTAACAGAGCTCATCTTTCTCTGTCCAGTCTGGGACCAAAGAGCTACTGTTTTAAAACTGCATTTTATAAGCTTTAACACCAAACCAGTGCTGAAGTTCCATCTCCTGATCTTTGCATGGGGCATGTTATAAAACAACTTTAAAATCAACACTTTGAATGAAAAAAGGCCAGTTAAAAATCTGAATGCAGTCCCCAAAATAGAAATGCTTTCATAAATACGCCAGTCTTGAGCATTTACTAAATAATGATAATTATTGCATGGCCAGTAATCTACACTTAGTCATTTTATGAGTTAATAAGCAATGAAAAAATATTTCTTGTGTGAATTCTTTTACCATTATCTCACGTGGGATTACTTCAGTTGAATCTGTTTTGTTTGTTCTTTTGTAATACTATGGAATCCTTTCTAATCTGCTGTAGTTTTGTTTTTGTTTTTGTTTGCTTTTTGCCTTCTGTATTTTTGAGACAGGGACTCCCTCTGTCATCCAGGATGGAGTATACAGTGGTGCAATCACAGCTCACTGCAGCCTCGAACTCCTAGGCTCAAGCCGTCTTCCTGCCTCAGACTCCTGAGTAGCTGGGACTACAGGTGCACACCACCATGCCTGGCTTTTTTTTTTTTTTTTTTTTTTTTTTTTTTTTTTTTTTTTTTGAGATGGAGTCTTGCTCTGTTGCCCAGGCTGGAGTGCAATGGCACAATCTCGGCTCACTGCAAGCTCCGCCTCCCGGGTTCACGCCATTCTCCTGCCTCACCCTCCCGAGTAGCTGGGACTACAGGCCCCCGCCACCACACCCAGCTAATTTTTTGTATTTTAGTAGAGACAGGATTTCACTGTATTAGCCAGGATGGTCTCAAGAGGCAAAGGTCTGGCTATGTTACCCATTCTGGTCTTGAACTCCTGGTCTCAAGAGATCCTACCACCTAGGCCTCCCAAAGTGTTGGGATTACTGGTGGGAGCCACCATGCCAGCCTTGATCTGCTGTTTTAATTAAGGCATCTTTTCATTAGCTTAACTATGGAGACGCTATTAACCAAGATTGAGAAAACACCCACGAGCAGCCAAAAGAACATTGTCTGTAAGATGCACAGTGAGAAAATATACCCAAACCCTAACGTAATAATGAGTTTTCCTGGGACAATAATAAACACATGCGTGATAAAAATAACTTTACCAAAAGAAACTTTAAATGCTTAAACTCAAGATTTTTAAAAACAAATGAACAAAAATCAAGGTCCAGAACTACCCTGTCACTACTGGCTTGAGGTAGAGGTAGAATGCCTGTCTTCACATTATATCATCATGAGTCACTTCAAAATTCTTACTATCTTTTAATTACTTGGGATTAACCATTAACACAAATTAAGACTCTGAGGAATGAAACACAGAAATTAAAGACTGAAGTCTCATAATGCCCTTTAGTCCTAACTTGAAAATCAAAACAGCCAACAGTAAAGAAGATAATCCCCTAAGGGCATTGGAAAAACCCTAACAAACTATCCATTCATAACAGCTAAAGGATTCGAAATTCTGGAGAAGAGAGGCTGTAACTGCTTATGAAATGGATCACTCAAGTGTGTCCAGAGCGCTTGCTCTGTCTTGCTAATCTAAAAGCATGCTCCAAGCTTGTAAACTTTAAACTGCTGACTGTAATCCCATTTAAAGAGCTTTGTTTTATTGGGCTTTTCTGCCATAATTCAAATAATTATGTCAAAATGTTCTCACATATATAATAATCTTAAAAAAGGGGCCTATGAAGTCAATTAAGGATCCACTTAGTAAAGAGGAAAAATATTCAAAATTTTAAAGAACTCCTTCTGGCTAGGAGTTGAGGGATTTATTTAAGATACATTTGGTGCTATGGAACTTTGTCAGAAATAATCATTTCTACTTATCTATCTTTATTCTAAAAGTTCTAGGAATATGTAACAATAACATGATATTTGGTAATTATACAGACATGCAAATGTACTTAATGTACACAAAATATTTAGGATTATACAGTAGGTGAGAAGTATTTTTAGTGATATTAATTCAAATATACCAAAATTCATATTTTAGTGAGCGAAGACTTTATTAAAGTGTGGTTAAATATACTTCTATGTTGATATTACTTAGTAATCCTTTTTAGTCAACTATATTCAAATATTTTAGCTTTACAAGAAAATACATAGTCTGATACATACTATTGCATGCTTATATTACAAACTACCAAAAATATCTCAAATTCTGAATTACTAACTTCACAAAAGTATATTCTGGGAACATTGATTTTTCACTTAATGTACCAGAAAGGAAGGAGAAATGGAAACTTCCAAGGAGATGAATGTGCATTAACTTTATAATTTTAGAACTACTCAGGGATTCTTTCATACCCTGATGTGGGGTCACCATGGGCAATCAGTTTTCATCTTTAAACGGTATCAGATGTGTACATGGCTTGATTTCCTTTTTTAACAAAATTCCTACAGAATAGAACAGTATGAAGAGGGAACTTTAAGTGAACCCCCACTTTTGGCCATAATTTCTTTTTGTGTCAGCCAGCAAGAGCCGAACATAACCAGGGTGGTAGGATGTAGCTAGATAAGCCTTGTTAAAGGCACAGGAGACCACTTCTTCAACCAGATTTGCTGAAGCCTTTGGTTCAATGATCAGATAGGCCAACACTGGGGTAGCAGTGGGGTCATCAGCTCTAAATGCAGCTTTCTGGGCTACCTTCTAGGATGCTCTAGAGCTTAGAACTGTCCACCTGAAAGAGAGTAGAGGGAGGCTGGGTGAACACAATATTTGGTCCACTGGATTTTCCTCATAACCCTTAGCCCCATACCTCCCGGCTCAGAGGGAGGGTTGTCTTGTCCATTGTATAAATCCTTGGCTACAGCTTTGATGATGATTCTGCAGTGCAGATGGTTAAAAATAGCCGCATGTGCCTCAGATGGGTTTGAAGAGTACATTTTGCTTCGCCCATGAAAAAATGCTTCTCCACGCATGTCTCTGTCCTGATAGATTCTCAGGCAAATTATCGGCCCCCTCCAAGGCAGTCGCCTGACTGTGAGTACACTAGCAATTTGAAAACAATAAATTTGCAGTGAGAAGTAGAATTCATCATACTAAATATCGTTTTCCTAAATTCCTCATTTCAGTTCTGTTAAAAAGGCCTCTTATTATTTGAATTTAAATTGTCAAAATACCGCTTCAAAAGTAGAGCAGAGAAAGAGAGACAAGCATCATCCAGTTTTATCTTTCAATCTTTTTGAAGCTCTATATTTACCTAATCACTCTCATGAGAAGGGGGTTGCTTTGCAAAAAGCTTTCTTTGGAGAAATGCATTAAATCCTTCAAGCTATCAGGGCTATTTTTGTCTTTCTATATGAGACACACCCCAAGAAGTATGGCAGTCTGCTGACGTCTTCAGCAGCCTGTCTCTTGCCTCTTTGTTATGGCAGCAGAGGGTGAAGCATGTTCTTCTGCACCCCTGACCAGCCCAAGCATCTTTTAAAGTTCCTAATTAAATCATGGCTGCTTATGCCCTCGGATATTTGTCATTTGCAGGGGAAACCGTGGGGCTGGTGTTTGTGGAGGTATTCCATATAGATTTTGAAATTTGGGTTTTTTATTAATACTTGAGATTAAAATTATTTTAATCCAGACATCTATCTAATCTGTGGAAATAACACATGCTCTTCCTTCTTCTGGACTCACCTATAACTAACTAGCCTGACTGTCTTAACAGAAGCTTTTCTCTCTCTCCTTCTTCTACTCTTCTCCCTTTCAAAAATAGCCCAATATATGACACAATCATTCTCATTCTCATGTTTTCTATGTTTTTGTATTGATGGTTTCTATTGCACAATAAGTGTATATTGCAGAGTTTGATGATGTTTGGCAAATGGCACAAAAAAACAATATTGAGAGGCAAGGTCAGGGCAGTCTGTCTCCATAATTTTCACCATTTGAGCAGTCCTCTCTTCCTTCCCTCAAATAACCCAGCTTCTTCCAGTTCTTATATTTCCTCTTCATGCGCCCAGTGCCCTATCATTAAATGGCTAAGGCATCCCTTTTGAAGGTGTTAATTGTTAAGTGATATCTCCTGGTGTAGTAACAATTTTAAAAGGACAATCTTGAAGAAGAAAAGGGAGTGACCTTCAGATACACATTATCATCTCTTCCAACCCTGTATGAGAAGTCAATGATGACTTGGAAACCACTTCTGAAAGTTTGCCAGTCATTGACAGAGTCCTTTTTACATCTTCTACTTTCAAAGCTTTTCTACACATGTCACCCCTTTTGAACTTTCAAACAACCTAAAAGGCAGGTAAAGGATAATTATCACCAGCTTACCAAGAATAATACTAAGTCACAAAAGATTAATGAGTCCCCAAAGATCACGCAGCTGGTTGGTGTCAGCATGGACAGCAGCAATCCTGGCTCTGCAAGTTCTCAAAATAAATTATTTTTCCCACCACAGAGACAGTTCTCAAATTTCATCCCTGGAAACTGATGGCTGCATGACACTTTCCATGAATGTCCTCCTATCTCTAATTACCTGCCTCTCTCACTCCAAATAAATTCCAGAACATAAAACCGAGCTCTTTCAGCTGACTCTCTCTAATAGGAATATAATGAGGGTACTTTTGTTCTATCATATAATGTTTCTGCTATTAGTTGGTTAAGTGGTATTATATTGAGCCTCAGGATTGTACTAACCCTAGACTAAGAGGATACTTTAAATATCAAATAAGGAGCAGAAAAAAAAAAAAAAAACATAAAATAAACTAAAATTTATACCCCAGCCTCCCATTTGGGAAATACTCTTTCAAACTATTCTAAGGCCGAGTGTGGTAGCTCTCACCCATAATCCCAACACTTTGGGAAGTCAAGACAAGAGGACCACTTCAGGCCAGGAGTTCAAGACCAGCATGGGCAACATAGGGAGACCCCATCTCTACCAAAAATAAAAAATTAGCCAGGCATGTTGGTGCACATCCACGGTCCTAGCTACTTGAGAGGCTAAGGTGGAAGGATCGCTTTAGCCCAAGAGGTCAAGGCTGCAGTGAGCCATGATTGTGCCACTGCACTCCAGCCTGGGTCACAGAGTGAGGCCTTGTCTCTAAATAAATAAATAAATAAGTATTCTATTTTAAACTATTTTGTTCTTAAAGCACAGCTTCTGCCGTCATATTGGGAATAGTGGCTACCAGAGAAAGGAGATGAACATTGTGTGTTGGCAATTAGATCTTCCATGGAAGCATTCAGAAGCAATGTCATTAGGTTTGTCATGCTGGGGAGTTTCCCTACTGCTCTGTTACAGCATTAAGACCTGGAGGGCATCATTCATCACTCAGCGTAAGATATGTAAAACTGCCCCCAAGAGCACAGAACACCAAGTGTTCTTCCAAAGACCCTGTTTCAGACTAAAGGAGTGAAAAGTTTTCAAGTCATGTTTCTTATCCAAAGCAATCATCAACATTGCTTTTTGTGTAGCCTTCCACCATGGACACCCCTACCAACACGACACACAACCCTAGCAATGCCCTCCATTCTCAAAGACAATCCACAGCTTCCCTCTATCTCCGGGATAAAGTCCACATCCCGCAATCTGGTATACAACTCTTCATGGCACAGTCTAAGGACCTCTTTCCAGCCTAGGCCTGACACTTTTCTGTGTTTCACACAGATTCAAGTACCTCCTATTTCTCCCAAACACCCTAAACTTTCCTTCTGCCTTATTTGTTCAAGTCACTTCTTTCATGTGGAATGCTCTGTCCCTTTCCTATCTATCCAATTCCCACTCAGTGTCAAAGCCCAGCTCAAAAATTTGCTTTGCCCCAAATGTAGATATTAATTTATATGTCTTCTCTCTCCTTTTAAGTGATCATTTAAAAGGTACCTAATGCAGCAAATTGTTCATGGTAAGTGCTCAATAAATTTAGTAGGGTGAATAAACAGATAAATTTCATGCATCCACTCCATAGTCATAGGAAGGTACAATAGCCAGGAAGGTACAATAGGGTCTTCTTGGCAGACCTACCCAATGTCAGTCATGAATCAGTAGGATGTTAGCAAAAACACTAGACGTTCTGCAGCTTGCTTGTTGCAACTTGTCTATTTTCCCCCATCTATGACCCAGGGGTTTATACCTCTTCCTGCAGTTGAAGGTCTTATACATACATCCTACAACAGGGCATAAAGTTTTCGTTTTTGAGTCACAAAGTTTTGAAGTATCAAAAATAAAAACTTCTTTTCCTAGAAGATTGTCTTTCTTACAATATTGCATCCTTTAGGGGTAGTTTAAAAAAACAAATCTTAAATAAATAGTTGAGATCCCAAATGGAAGACAGATGCTTGTCCTATATAGAGAGATTGCCAGCTTGTCCTTGATTCCCAGAACACATCCAGAGTGGCTATGTTAGTGAACAAGTTCACCTGTGGCTCCGCTGGTGTCCTCCTCCCTAACTAAATGGGTGCTTGTGGAGTGTGACTGGAGAGCTGACCAAATGCAATCCACCCAGCAGGGTCACCAAGGCCACTGAAGCATGAGTCTGCATTTCTCAAGTCGATGTAATAGAATCTGAGCCTCACACAGTGGAGGGTGGGTCAGAAGGCTATCTGGTAGCCAAGGGCGCTGCTGGGGCTTTAGAAAAACAGCACAAGGCTGTAATCGAACGCCGTCCCGGGACATTCAGCCAGTTAATCATCTCAGTCATCCATGTTTTATTCATAAACATGAGGAACGATGTTTCTTTGGCTGCTTGCTTTGCCCTTTCAAGTTACACCAATATTATACTGTCCCAATGTTTTCCTTCATGTCACATAAAACGCACGTGGCATCTTGTCACCAGAGATGTCTCTACCAATATTGGACTGAGACCGGCTGGTTACTGTTGCTCCCAGAGCTAGCACGATGAGCATTTGTAATTCAAGGGCAAGGCTTTAAGTTGTTCTTCAAACCCTATTAAGGCTATAAGTCCATGGAGATGTGTGGCAAATAACTATGTAATCCAAGGCCAGAGTAGACCAAATTACCAAACAGGCTTATCTCACCTCAATTATTCATTTTATGTCAGTCCTGAAGGAGATTTAAAATGTTAAGATTGGCCAAGCGTGGTGGCTTATGCCTGTAATCCCAGTACTTTGGGAGGGCAAGGTGGGCGGATCATTTGAGGTCAGGAGTTCGAGACAGCCTGGCCAACATGGTAAAACCTGTCTCTACTAAAAATACAAAAATTAGCTGGGCGTGGTAGCACTTGCCTGTAATCCCAGCTATTGAGGAGGCTGAGGCCTGAGAATCACTTGAACCTGGGAGACGGAGGTTGCAGTGAGCTGAGATCATACCACTACACGCCAGCCTGGGCGACAGAGTAATACTCTGTCTCAAATAAATAATTAATTAACTAAATGGTAGAATTATTTGTTTTATTTTTTAAATGGTAAAAATCCAGCAGGAAATTTTGGTAGCTAATCCATCAAATTTAATGACAAAGGGAGCCCAATCGTGATGCGAGTTCACCCTACCTGGATGAATATATCCTTTCCACAAGGTTCCAATTTCTCTTGTTTTAACCCTAATTGTACAGATGTAAATGCAAAGCCTCATCAGGAATGTTTACAAATTACCTCTGAGCAAGGACTGTGCTTTACTCACTCTTCTGCCCTGGGCTCTAGCTCATCCCTTGACCCCTGTGTAATAGGCTTTCCATCAAAGCAATTAGGAGAGGGAACTTGGAGCCAGACTTCCGAATTTGCTCTCCCTAGCTGCGTACATTTAGTGAATCTCTGCAGGCCTCAGTTTCCTCATTTGTAAAGTGTAAATAATAACACTAATACCAACTCATCTAATTATTGTGATAACTGAATGAATCAATGCATAGAAGGTGCTTAGCTGGGCCTTAGTATATAGTCAATAAATGTGAGCTGGTCATTGCACTCTCATGAATTTACTCTCATCCATTGTTAAGGGGGGTTTTATGGGTCCTTGGGAAACATGACTTTAATTCAACTGTACTAAGGGAGAAAGAATATATACTAGGTGATAGCTAGCTAGCTAGCTAGCTAGCTAGCTAGATAGATAGATAGATAGATAGATAGACAGATAGATAGATAGATTCATAGATATAGACATATAGATATTTCTTAATGTCTAAGTCTCTAGATCAGTGATTCTCAAAGTGTGGTCTGGGGATATCTGGGGATCCCTAAGACCCCTCCAGAGAGTCCTGAAGGTCAAAAATGTTTTCATAATAGCACAACATGTTATTTGCCTTTTTCATTCTCATTCTGTCAAGAGTGTCCAGAGGAATTTTCCAGAGGCCACAAGATATGTGATGATGTCATCACTTAGCAGTAAATGGAATGTGTGCTTGCACATGCTTGCATTTCAGACATTCCCCAGTTATAATTTTAAATACAGTAAAGAGTAGTAGATATAACCCACATAAGCAAATCTCTTTGGGATACTCAATAATTTTTAAGAGTTTAAAAGGAATCTGAGATCAAAAAGTGTGAGAGCCTCTGCTAGACTATCTCAAGTCCTCAAACCCCCATTTAAAAATATATAAGGTAAACATACCAAACTCATCTCTTAACTTTGAGACTCTGCCCCCAAAACTAGGCCCCTGAAGCTACTCTGCCTGGATCTTGTCATTGTGTGTTTCAGGCTGTCTGGGTCCGACTTTCCTGACGAGGAGTGGCTGTGGAATTATGAGAAGCATGGCCATCGGCATTCCATGATAAGAAGAGTCAAGCGGTTCCTGAGTGCCCACGAACACCCCTCCAGCCCCAGAAGAAGAAGCTATAGAAGGCAGACAAGTGACAGCTCCATGTTCTTACCCCGAGATGACCTCAGCCCAGCCAGGGATCTACTGGATGTGCCCTCAAGAAACCCCCACAGGGCCTCACCCACCTGGAAGAAATCCTCCTTCCCAGAAGGAAGCCCCACGCGGCGCTCCAGCATGGGAGAGCTGTCCACCATCAGGGAGACCAGCCAGACAAGCACTTTACAGAGCCTGACCCCACAGTCCAGTGTGAGAACCTCACCCATCAAAATGCCACTGGTGCCCGAAGTATTGATCACAGCGGCCGAAGCTCTGGTGCCCACTTCAGACAGCTACCACCATGACTCTGCTACCTCCATCTTGAGCTCTGAGTTTACAGGGGTTCAGCCAAGCAAGACTGAGCAGCAGCAGGGCCCCATGGGGTCCATCCTGTCTCCTTCAGAGAAGGAAACACCTCCTAGAGGCCCCAGTCTCCAGACTGTTTCAGCCAGTGCGGAGGAAAATATATTCAACTGTGAAGAAGATCCTGGTGATACCTTTCTAAAAAGGTGGAGCTTTCCAGGATTCCGGGAGTCCAGCCACACTTCCCTAGGAAACCTAAGTCCAGACCTCATGAGCTCTCAGCCAGCTCTTTTAATTGACACAGAAACATCCTCAGAGATCAGTGGGATCAACATTGTGGCTGGCTCTCGAGTCTCTCCTGATATGCTGTATTTAATGGAAAACCTGGACACTAAGGAAACAGATATCATAGAGCTGAACAACAGGGAAACTGAGGAATCACCCAAATGAGTGCCACAAAGTCCTAGGACCTGGTTCTGGCCTAGATTCTTATCTCCCCAAAAGCAGCATTAGTCCCAGGACATACCTGAAGGCTGGTTAACTTTTTAAAAACGTGATCACACTATATAAGCTACTTAGAGCTTTGAAGGGCATTATGATCCTGACTTTTTGAGAACTGCAAAAAATCAAATGCATTCACGTCATCCATCACAACATGGCTTTCATTGGAATCTGAAATAAGGAATAAGGAATAAGGAATCTGAAAAATATACACGACTTATAAATTCATAGATTATTTGCTGTGGAAAGAGTCTCATAAATCATAGTCCAATGCCCTAGACCTAAAGGCCCAGACACATAGGGTTCTCTATTTCTCTTCTTTTTTCTCTTTCTTCTTCTCTTTAGCCATAAAGAAAGGAGATGGATCACGTAATGCCTGAAAGACCCCCTCCTTCCTAACTTTTTTGTTTGAGGCTTTCTAACCATCTTATTCCTACTTTCCTATAACTATTATTGTTATTATCACTTCCTGATTCTTAAGTTTCGTCAGCACCAGAACACTTCATTCTCTTCCATTTCCTTTTCTACTTTTCTCTCTTTCTCCTTTATTCTGTCATCCTTTTTTTTCCCTTCCCTTCTCCCTGGTTATGCTGCTTTTCTAGTGACTCTAATCTGTCCCATTTTTCAGGTTATAATATTTCCTCTTGCCAAATCTGTTGCTTACATCTTGCCATGAATTTCAAAATATAAGACATTGGCAAAGCCTCCTACAGAATCATCAAAGGTGTCAATGAATCCAGCCTGATACCCTTCCAGCCTTACTTCCAGTGGAAGGCATATAGGAGTAATGGTTCCCCCCACGCCCTTGCAGCCATTGCCATTTCTTTCTGCTTCCACTCTTTGGTCTTGGGCACTGGAGAAAAAGGAAGCCAAGAGAATATGAAATTTGCATAGCCAAATGCTATGGAACCAAAGAATAAGATGACTCATGTCTGTTTAACTCGAACTCTTATGCAAAAATCCCAATCATGTTGCAACATGGGACCAGTTACTGTGTCTATCGGGTCATTTGGGAATGAGGTAGGATGCTGGGCTGGGTGGCTAATGGGGTCCAGGGCTGCATAATGGCGACCGGATGTTGGTACTCCTCCCAAGGAGCTCTCAGGACGGCTGTTTGTCGTGGGCTTCCAAGTGCCTAGGCCATGCCTTACGACTGCTGCACTTACCATTTGTCATATGATGACACTTGACTACATATGGCTTTAGAAATAAAATCACCCTCATAACTACCATTTATTGAGTGCTCACAGTGTTCCAGGCAGCAGCGAATCTTACAAGACTGATATGTTATTTCCATTTTAAAGGCAAGAGAAACAGGCTTTAGAGAAGTAAGGTATTTGCCTAAAATCACATAGCCAAGAAGTGACAGTGTTCACATTCAAACCCAGGTTTATCTGACTCAAGAGCCCACACTGTTAACCAGTATGCTTTCTCACTGCCCTGTGCTATCTGTAAGGCCCTGAATCTGCCAGCAATTTGCCCAGCATTCTGGAGGATGCCCCAAGGGAGGCATGCTCAAAGAGATTTAGGTTCAGGCTAAATCTCTCCAGCCTCAAGGGCCTCTCTGGGTCCTCCCCGCTCAAGTCTACCTGCGTCTTTTATGCACTCATAGAGAAGGGCATTGCTCCAGCTTGGAGTACCAGCCATAGTCCTCTTTATTTTTCATGACAGAAGAAACTTGGCAGGACCCTCCTTCCCTTCCCCAACTCCTCCTGATACACAATGTTAAAACTGGCACATTTTCATATGACCTCATATCTCCCAGGCCTCCAAGCTGCATGACAGCAATGACATTGACTTTAACTTTTCTCAAAGGACTGAAAAGAAATAATATTAGAGGAAATGCTACACACCTTGATGGTTCTCTATGTTGGTTGGTAGTGTTAGCACCCAGGAAAGCACCATTATTCCCAAAGCACTACGTATAGACTATGGGATCAAGAGCCAATATAACACTTCAAGAAGGCAGGATCCCTAACCTTCTCCCAATCACCACGCTCTTAATGCTATTTTATTGGATGTTTCAGTTTCAGTCTGTCTATTCTCTTCTCTTTGGTTCTATCTGTTGTTCAAATTCAAGTAAGTTTCTACTTAGCTGCTTTTGAAATATAGTCAGTTTTCATTCCTAAATCCAAGGTGATAAATTATACACAAATACAATAATACATTTATGAAGGACTGGCAGTGTTCATTTATCTCTGCTTCCACACACCCCTTATGCACTTTTATCCAGATAATTATTTAATTTCCTCAATATTTCTTCAAAATTTGAAATAGACTCTCATTTTCTACTTGCAGTGAAAACTAAATTATGGCATGCTCAATGAGCCCATGTGGTTGAATTCAGCTATAAAATCAAGCCAGCAATTGCTCAGAGCAGATGAAGAAATTCTCTTATTAATTCTAAAATGAGTTTTTACTCTACGCAGACCACGGTTGAAAAAAACAAAATGATTTCTTCTCATGTACCTGATTTCGTTGCCTGCCTAGCTCCTTTTCCCCGAGTCCTGGAACCTTCACCCACCTAGATGAATGGTCACATGGCCTGGTGCCTTAATCTTTTGGGTTTGCGTTCCAAGAACAGGCTCAACTCTGTCACATTAAATGTGACACGAAAGCCAGAGAGTGCGGTTAGGCCAAGCTCTATTTGTTGCGTTCTCTCCCTGCTTTGTAGAGATAACTCTGCCTTGACGCTGGGGTCTGCAGTTCAGTAAGGAAATGGCCCACTAACTTTTTCTCAATTTTCCAAGAATTTAGAGATGAATGGCCCCCAGCAAAACAAAGAAGACTGTTATCTCCCCTTCCTTTATTGTCATGTCTACTTTATGGTGTATCGCCTCCATCACTCCAGGCATCCACTTTCAGCCTGGTTCAGCTAAGCTATGGAAAATATTTTAAATGGAATGGAAAAATGTAAAATTCGCCATGAAAGTAAAGATTTGTTTAAATCTTAAAAATACACCTCTTCTTTTAGTGTTTTCCCCTCTAGATTCCTTCTCCAGATAAATTAGATAAATTGATTCAATTTTTTTTCTTTTTTTTTTTTTGAGACAGAGTCTCACTTTGTCACCCACAGCTGGAGTGCGGTGGCACAATCTCTGCTCACTGCAATCTCCACCTCCTAGGTTTAAGCGATTCTCCTGCCTCAGCCTCCCGAGTAGCTTGGATTACAGGTGCATGCCATCACACCTGGCTAATTTTTTTGTATTTTTAGTAGAGATGGGGTTTCACCATGTTGTCCAGGCTGGTCTTGAACTCCTGACCTCAAGTGATCCACCCATCTTGGCCTCCCAAAATGTTGGGATTACTGGGATTACAGGAATGAGCCACCACACCCTGCTTGATTCCATTTTAAATCAGTTTTCTGAGATCTTATTGTTGTAAAATCTACTCTCCGAGAATCTACTGAGCCCAAGTGGCTATGTGTTATAATGGGATAAGGAAAACCAGTGTTTTCCTTTATAAACTTGAACAAGTCTCTGTTCTTCTGAACTTCTTATTCTCATCTGTAAAATGAGCTCTTTTCTGGTTCATTTCACTGGGCCTTCATGAGATGTCGTGAGAGAAGGCTGGGAATGCAGCAGCACCGTATGGATGGCAAGCATGACTGGGGATTAATGTTCCCATGGATTCACTGTGAACTTCAGGAAAAGCCCTTCTTCTCTTCCTCATTTAGTTACTTGTTTGCCAGGATCCCCTTATTCTACAGGATTCTAACCTCTTTCATTCAGGAAGCTTTTCTTATTTCTTTTTTAGAGACAGGTCCTGCTGTGTTGCCCAGGCTGGCCTTGAACTCCCTAGCTCAAGAGATCTGCCTGTCTCAGCCTCTGAAGAAGCTGGGACTTACAGACATGCGCCACTGTGCCTGGCTCAGAAAGCTTTTCTTCTAAGACACACACCATTAAGCTTCCAAATAATTGATCTTGTCATTTCTCTTTGGCTTTTTTTCCTTTCATATGCTTCCTAACTCCTCCCACGTCTTCTTTCTCTGCAGTGTTTTTTGTCTTAGTTCTTCACTGTCCACCATATCGCAGGCCTCATTGTCATGGCAATGAATTCCTCCTCTGACCCATTATGTGTCTCCATCCCCTCAATCAAAACATGGAACTGGAGAAAAGTTTGCTTCTGTTTTCTCCACTATAAATCGAGAGGATTTAGAACCCCGGGTTCAAAGTTAGAAGACCCTCTTGAGGTATCTAATCTCCCTAAACCTGGTCCTAGACCAGTTAATTAGAAAGAACAACTACAGCTGTAAAAACGCCTAAGCAAGAGCCAGTTGAAACCTAATTCCCCTGCCCCTCTCTCATCACAATCACCTACATGGTCAACAACAAACATTTTCTGATGTGCTGGGCCTATTAACAGTAACAACCAAAGATTTCCTCATTTCGTCTTGTTGAACTATGTCAGATAGGTCCTCAAGACTTTTGCATGCTTTTTTGTTTTTTTAGTTCTATGGACCTTAATTTTTGGGACAGGCTGTTCCACTCATAGGGCCACTGCGTCAAAAGAACCAATTCAAGACCACCACAATCGTTCTTTTTTTGCAAATCTTACAAAACCCAGAAAAAAAGATTCCTATTTACTGGTAAAACTCGAGAGATAGAATCCTAACAAACATTCACCTCTCTCCAAACTCTCGCTCTTCATCACCTCCACCTGTGCAGCCAGCGCATGCCAGTCCATGGCAAATGGAAAACGCACCAATTTCCCTGTAAAATCGAGACCCAAAAACCACATTTGCCCAAGTAATTAATTCAGTTTGGAGGTTACATTTTTGTGTTTTATTTTGTTTTGTTTCTGGGTTAATTCAGAAAGTGGACTCAAACCTTCCTTTTGCCACAGGTAGATTTGTCCAGGTGGTTACCTAGAATCATCTTCTCTGACCTTCTAATTTTAGACATTTGCCAGAAGCAGCAAAGGGAATGCTGTATCTTGTATCCTGAAAACAAATAAGAACGTTTCTAAAAAGGGTTTTGCACAGAAGTGCTGATGTGTTCCAGGTTCTTTGTCTAGGCCAGTGGCTCTCAGCCAGAGATGGCTTTGCACCCAGAGGATATTTGACAATGTCTGGAGATAATTTTAGTTGTCGTGCTGGGGAGTATTTCTGGCATCTAGTGGGTAGAGGCCAGAAATGCTGCTAAACATCCTACAATGCACAGGACAGACGTCCACAACTATTTGGCCCAATATCCCAAGTTTGAGAAACCTGATTTAGGCCAATAAGGTAAAAATGAGAAAACCACCAAGGAGATTAGTGATGAGAGATGAGCTAGAGAAAGAAATAGAAGAGAACAGATTGGCCCAGCAACAGGCTAAATTCCTATTCTGTGTACAAGCTGTGAAATAATTACCATTTCTCCCTTGATGATAGAGGATCCGATATCTCAAATTCAGAAAAATCGGATTTGGACCCGGAGGTTCATGCTTAGATTCCTTGAATGGCTCCTACCAGTAAGAGTAGCTAAATGCCGTTGCTGGCATAACTGTAATTTCCTTAGATTATAGTTTACATAAAGATTGACCATGGATCCGGCACAGTGGCTCATGCCAATAATCCCAGCACTTTGGGAAGCCAAGGCAGGCGAGTTGCTTGAGGTCAGGAGTTTGAGACTAGCCTGGCTAACATGGCAAAATCCCATCTCTTACTAAAAAAATTACAAAAATTAGCCGGGCATGGTGGCACACACCTGTAATCCCAGCTCTTGGGAGGCTGAGGCACAAGAATCACTTGAACCCAGGAGGCGGAGGTTGCAGTGAACTGAGATCATGCTACTGCACTCCAGCCTGGGCAACAGAGCAAGTCTATCTCAAATAATAATAAATTCTTCCCAATATTATTGAAGAACTTGTGTCAATAAACTGCTAGACTGTGGATAGACAACTGATCTAGCTTCAGCTTTTATATATGTCTTTCTTAGGACTGAACAAACTGTATCTTCTAGACATGTAATTTGGCACTTTATTAGAAAGGACTTTTTAGTAGAAAAGTTACAATGGATGGGGTCAGTTTACCACCTTCCCATGGGCCAAACTCATGGATTCCTCTGCCTCAGACTTCCAGGAGAACAACATCAAGGAATTTGTGAAATCCTGGATGATGTCACCAGTTGGACTCATATTCATAGTCATTCATGAAGCATGAAGCAACTATTGAGTGTCAGGCATTCCGCTAAAGCTGGGTGTCTGGGAAGTTCTGTCCCTCCCACCCTCCCTAACAGATCTGCCACTCTCTCTGCAGGTCCTGGGAAATAAGAACATGCCTTCTGAAGTTCATTCATGTTTGTCCCTGAGTTTGTTTTCTTCATTCTCAATGCTGTTCCCCATCCTAACTATTTTAGTTTAACATGAAGCTCTTTGCTTGTATACATTCTTATAAAATGCATATTGTTTTGTGTGCAACTGTTTTTGGAGTATAGGTCTCATCTGTTTGTTTTTCACTCAGTACTATGTTTTTCACTTAGCACTCCCAAATTCCCTCTTGTAAATCTTACCTACTCCCCAAATTGCTTCTTTCTGCGTACTCCAGAATGTCTTATATCTCACTTACATACTATCCCAATTGCCTCTACCTCCCTCCAGACACCCTACGGACCTCCCTCCAGGCACCCTAGGGACCCATAGAAGAGTTTCTTTGGGGTGTAGACCCATGAACAGATTGACCTCCTCCAGAAGTGTCCTTGCATCTCTACATCCCTTTCCCCAACCCCAAGCTTGGCATTGCCTCACTATCTGTTTTTTCCAGCCTGACAAATGTAAAGGGATGCCTAATTGTTGTTTAATTGACATTTATCTGATTTCTAATGCCATTAAGCATCTCTTCATGTGCCTGTGCATCCTTTTAGCACTCTTCTTCTGAAAATTGCCTTTTCAACTTCTTTGCTTTTTTATCTAATGGACTTTCTATACTTTTCTTATTGATTTTCGGGAGTTCCTTCTGTTTCTAGACTGGTAATAGACCCTTGTTGGTTTCAGACATTGTAGTGGTCTTTTCTGATCCTTTGTGTGTCTATTAAAAGTATCCATGGTATTTGTTTAATAGAAATCCTTAATTTAATATAATCAAATTCATCAATTTTTTTTGTTTTATGCTTTTGAAGTTATTTGTATAAGAAATCCTTCCCCATCCCTCTCTCATGATATTCTCCTACATTTTTTGTCCTATTTCCTTTACAGTGTTAAGTAGGGATAAGTTTTGTTGTTTTTGTTTCTCCACAGAGTGAGCCAATTATCCCCCCATCTACTAAACGACCTTTCATAAGTTCTACATATTTTTTGCAAATTAGATACACTGGTATGAAACAAACAGCATCTGAAAGAGGGGAGAGAGAGGGTGATATGAGTGGAAGAAAAGAAAGAAAACTCCAGCTCCTCCCCACTAAATACTAACTTCCTTCCAAATGCCTGCCCTCCTGCTACCTGTGAGTGGTGATGTTTCCCCTTTTAGTGCTTGGGGCATAGCACTCATTTGCACAAAAGCCAACTAAAAATAGGCCAACTCTTGCATCAGACTAAACTGCAGGAGTAAAGCCTGCTACTTAAGGAGCTGTTGCTTAAGGAGAAACAGAGATGATAGTTCAGGACCCTTCAACACTCAGAAGAAGGCAGGAGCAAATCCAGAGAGGTGGAGTCCACAATCAAATTCTATTTAGGGTCTGGGATCAGCAACGGTGGAGGCTTGCACCAAATGGCCAGCATCACTTGTTCTTACTAGCTGAGGTCTGCTCTGGGTCTACAGTCTAAGTCTTTACTCCCCTTTATGCCTCAAAGATGGGTGAATATTGAGTGTTTACTACCCCCCTTGGCCCTGTCCTTATAAATCAGCTGCCATGCTTGGATGGTTGCAGATGGGTTCAGAAGTGAATGAATCTCATCTTGTTTTTATTCCCCAAGGAACAAAACTTTCTGGAAGTGGCAGCATCTTCAATTCTAATGATAAGCTTGGTATTAATCCACATGGTTACTGGACCCTACTGACTCCAAAGGAAAAGCACAACCAAGATTAGAAAACACTTTCAATCAGTCATTTTTTTCCAAATAAAAATGGAATCCGATTACTTTCATAACTAAAGAATGAAGGAAGACAGGCAGATTTCTGTCACATTCATTCACCTCTCTTCAACATGGTTTTGCTCCCCCGGCCCTGATGCAGAGGCTATGTGCCCCGATACTCTGCAGGGAAAATGGTTTAGCTGGGAGGGGCTGGGTGGGACAATGCCCTTCTCGTGGGTACAGTGGAAATGAGACATGTGCCAACTTGCCTTAGAAGGCAGCCAGGCCCTTTCCACTGGGATGCAAGCTCCATTCACTGGCTTTTTCAACCAGTGCATCTCCAGTGATTAGAAAACTGTCTGACCATATAAAAAAAAAAATTGGTGCATGGATGCTTGAAGGAAAGAAAAAAATGAATAAATAAATGCAAATCAGATCTAGATCCAAAGTTAGGAGACCTGAAAACCTCAATCAAGTGTAACCACAAACTTAGCTGTGTGATCTCAGTCAAGTTACTTGAATACTCTGGACTTCATTTTGCTCATCTTTAAATGAATGGTAACCAGACTAAGTTATTTAAAATCCCTCTCAAGGCCAGGCACGGTGGCTCACGCCTGTAATCCCAGCACTTTGGGACTGGTGGGTCACTTGAGGTCAGGAGTTTGAGACCATCCTGGCCAACATGGTGAAACCCCTTCTCTACTAAAATACAAAAAACTAGCCGAGCATGGTGACAGGCACCTGTAATCCCAGCTACTTGGGAGGCTGAGGCAGGAGAATCACTTGCACCTGGGGGTGGGGGGCGGAAGCTGCAGTGAGCCAAGATCGCACCACTGCACTCCAGCCTGGGTGACAGAGCAAGACTCTATCTCAAATAAATAAATAAATAAATAAATTCCTCTCAAATGCTGGTTCCAGTAACATCTCTGGAGATTCTATACCTGGGGAGGAAGAAAGACACAGTTGTGATGAAAATTAGAAAATTGACCTAAATAGTGAAAGGAAAAGGAGCGTGAGATCAGGAAAGGGAGGGTTAACACCTATTGGGTACTTAGGTTGTGCCTGGTGTTTTATATATATCACTTCAATCGGTCCTCATGACAGCTACGAAGTAAATAGGAGGAATATAGAAAAGCTAAATAACTTGCTACAGGTTACACAACAATTAAAATTTCAATCTGGGATTTGAACACAGGTCCCCTAGGCTCATTGCTGATTCTACTATTCCACACCACATCCATAACAGTTAACCAGGTTAGGATAGAAAGTTATGTTTGCAGCACACAACTGATGAGCAGTCAATCACCAATCACCGTAACCACCCAACAACCTCTGCCGACATACCCTTTGAGGTCCATGGAGGAACCTTGGGAGACCAACATTTATTGAACCTATTAGGTGGCAGTTACTGTAGTAAGTGCTGTCCATACCTTATCACATTTAATTCTCTTAACAAGCTGTGAAGTATCTCTGAGCCCATTTTATAGGTAAGGAAACTGGGGTTTGGAGAAAAAACCTTAGTGTTCCTGGGAGCCTTAACAAAAATGCAGTGAGCTTTAGCCCTTCCAAAAGCTTACCTAATAGTCTGCCCTTAGCCATCCTCTAGCGGTTGTGTGGTAATATTATAATAAAACAATACTGGACACTCTGCCAAATAACTAGAACAAAATTTGTGCTCTAATTCAATTGGCCATCCCTTTCACCCTGGCATTTCATCAACCAGAAAAAATAAAAACCAAACATCATCAAACAAAAGAGGCCCCCCATAGGTTCTTCAATTCTCATATGTATATAAATGCCATTGAAGTCCCAAGAAAAGTGTCAAATAAATTTAAAGTCCAAAACCAAATAGCTACCGGATTTGAATCTACTTTCTTCTAATAGTTAACTGTAAATAAAGATGCAAATTGAATAAATTACATTTATTACAATCAGCAATGATTTATCAATTATACTAAAAATACTATTTTAAAAATAGCTAAACAATTAGGACTCGCCAGTCAAATGGCCTGGAAAAATAAAATAGCGGCCGGGCGCGGTGGCTCAAGCCTGTAATCCCAGCACTTTGGGAGGCCGAGACGGGCGGATCACGAGGTCAGGAGATCGAGACCATCCTGGCTAACACGGTGAAACCCCGTCTCTACTAAAAAATACAAAAAACTAGCCGGGCGAGGTGGTGGGCGCCTGTAGTCCCAGCTACTCGGGAGGCTGAGGCAGGAGAATGGCGTAAACCCGGGAGGCGAAAATAAATAGCATTAAACATAATACTAGCAAAAGAAAGTGGAGTTTGTGTCATAATCAAAACTCAATGCAGTACTTATATCCCTAATAACACTATGCCCAGCGGAACCATAATTAAAGCATTACAGAATCTTACTGCCCTATCAAATAAGCTAGCCAAAAATTCTGAACTAAACAATCCCTTCATAAATTTAATAAATAATTGGTTCAGTAAATTAAAAAAAAAAACTTACGTCCTCAATCCTCATCTCTCTAGCCATTAAAATAGTTACTTATTCTCATAAAATACTGCATCATACCCTGTGCCCCAAAATTAATAGAAAAACTTATTAAAACAACTCTCACTAAAACCTCTTGCAATCCTCCTCCCACTAATTCAAATAAACTTTTCCTTCTAAAAGACCAAGTAAAACAACAGAGCCAAATTATGCTAAAACAAATTTTTTTTAAGTTATAACAATTCCTTATCACATTTAATTCTCTTAACGAGCTGTGAAGTATCTCTATACCCATTTTATAGGTGAGGAAACCGGGGTTTGGGGAAATAAACTACTGTACCCATGCCACAGAGCTGATAACGAGCAGAGCTGGGTTTCAAAATCAGGCCTGCGCATAAACCATGAGGCAGATATGTGACTTCACTGAAGGATAGCCCAACCCTAGAGCTTATTTCTCTATAAACACATTCCCTTCAGTTGTACCTGCTCCCCTCCTGATCCCTTGCTTCATTGGCAACAACTCAAACTCTTGGGTTTAATATGGGATTGTACTTTGTCATGAGTCCAAACTGGTTTGGGTGCCTGAAGCACATCTGAAGATCCAGTGCAAGACCAGCAATTCCTTCTTCTTTGTACACATGTGAGGTTTTCAGGTTCCGAGATGATGCTTCAGAACACTGAAATTACATTAAATGTGTGGCGGCCTGTGTGAATTCAACTCTGTGAGCTTGGCGAAGAAAAGAGAAGCACCTGTATACGTGTAGAAAGAAAAGACCATTCTCCTTTCTCCCCTTCTCCCCGGGAAACAGATGTCTAAGAATGAGTGGAAGATGGAAGATAGAAAAATCCCACTCCCTCAGCCTCAATTCCAGAGTGATCCTGGTGGTTAAAGGTACAACACTCGAATCTTTCAAACAACTTGGCTCCTAATCACAAGTCAACAATCTCATCTGCTGCTCAACTGAAAAACATTCTCCACTTTTTAGCATCCAGGCATGTGGCGTTCCTGAGAAATGCACTTTATTAATGCCCAACATGGTACCTTCCTAGGAGATTTTAAAGGTAATTTTCACTCAACCCGTGTTCTCATGTGTGCTGACTTCAGGGCCCAACCCTCACAGATGGTCAGTATGACTCACTCAAGGCTTTAAACTGGGGCATTCCAGAAGTACCAGTTTCCATGATGAAAAGTGGAACAGTAGAAGCACTTAAAGCAATTTTACTGAATCTAGTTTTTGTCTTTTTTTTTTTACATTAAGCAAAATAATGTTTACTAATAAGTTTCTTAATTTAGCAGTCTGAAACACAATTAGATACATACAATTTTGGTCTGCAGTGGGAAGGTGGCTGGTAGTCTGAATCTGATTTTCAGATAGCTCTTTTTTTTTTGGCCAGCATGCTCCAATTTACCGCAGTCTCCACCACTCCCTATTGTCCTACACTAGGCCTGCTTCACTCATTTGTTGCCTGCCTAGCCCTCATAGTTATCTTGAGTTTGTACTTCTTTTACTAAAGCATCACTGGCTCCATGAAGACCTCAGCCACTGTGAGTTCCATAAATGCACTGAGGGAAAGAATAAGAAATGCAGAAGTTAAAGTTCTCAGATCATCTTTCTGCTCACTTCTATACACTCCCAGCAGCCCCATGCTATCACTCAGACATGTTAAACCTGCATGCTTTTCTCTTGTTGACCTGCCTCTCTGGGTGAAATACACAGTCATGGTATTCGCCCTGGCAGGATGACAGTGTAAATCATCCAAGATGCAGGGACTCCCAGCACCAACCAACCCTGCTTGACCAGGCCCCATTGGCAGCAGGCCTGGCAGAGATGTCAGATCCCAGACAACTCAGGAACAGCATGTCATTGCCATGCCATTCCCACTCGGGAAACTCGAGCCTCTTCATTCAGGTTTGCATAGCCACAGCCTCTGTTCAGGGAACCTGGCAGGCTGGTTGGCTCTTACCATAGGTGGGGCAGCCAGGAGCCCTCCTGCTATTTCCATCCTTTAGCCTCAGGAGCCATCAGTCACTCCCAGGTCAGCTCCACAGCAACGGGCATGGAGCGCTGAGCAACAGAGAGCACTCCACACAGACAGGAGACGAAAGGATTTGGGATGGGTTTTTTTTTGGGGGGGGGCACAGGGGTTTGAGATGGAGTTTCACTCTCTCACCTAGGCTGGTGTTCAGTGGCACAGTCTCGTCTCACTGCAACCTCTGCCTCCTGGGCTCAAGCGATTCTCGTGCCTCGGCCTTCCAAGTAGCTGGGATTAGAAGCATGCCCCACCACACCCGGCTAATGTTTGTATTTTTAGTAGAGACGGAGTTTCACCATGCTGGCCAGGCCACTCCTGGCCTCAAGTGATCTGCCCACCTTGGCCTCCCAAAGTGCTGGAATTACAGGTGTGCACCACTGTGCACAGCCTAGGATATGGAATGTGTTAAAGCCAGCTTTACTCTCCCAAGGAAAAAGGCAAACCAGTAAGTGGAGGAAGAAGAAACAGCTAAGCCAGAGTTAGTAAATCCTGCTGGTGGGAGAGATGGCTAAGGACAAGATCAAACCCCCTCACTGCAGGGGAAATAAAACTTCTAAAAGTAAGTGACCAAAAGTTGATAAAAGACTGATGTCAGGCAAAACGTCAGTCAAATGTAAGAGGCAAGAATATGCCCATGTTCTTGAGTGCTCTCCATGATGGGCGCGGGCTTTGTGTCTAGCCAACACAAAGTTCAGAGCCACTTTCCTCCGAATATTTCTAGGGACACTCAGAGAGCCTGTGGAAGGAGCACTGAGGCGTTTGAGAGCAAACAGCAGAAAGCCAGCGTCAGAGTAGAAATGACCCTGTCCTTCAGCTGTCCCATCAAGGTCGATGGGGTCTGGCCCCCCAGCCACCAGTGCAGTTCTCTGCAGCTGCCTCACCTCCAGTACCCAAGGCTAAGGGAGTCAATATTTCTCCCATACACAGTTTTTGCAAATCCCACTCTGTTGTTACCCCACTGAAACATGCAGCATAGGGTGGGGCACAGTGGCTCACATCTGTAATCCCAGCAATAAGAGACCAAGGCAAGAGGATTGTTTGAGACCAGGAGTTTGAGACCCACCTGGGCAACATAGTAAGTGCCCATCTCCACCAAAAAAGAATAAATAAATAAATAAAAATAAAAATAAAATAAACTTAAAAATTAGCCAGGCATGCTGGCACGTGCCTATAGTCCCAGCTACTCAGAAGGCTAAGGCAGGAGGATGGCTTGAGCCTAGGAGGTCAGGGTGGCAGTGAGCTATGATCACGCCACTGTGCTCCAGCGTGGGTGACAAAGACTGTCTCCGAAAACCAAACCAAAACAAAAACATGCAGTAAAAATCAGATATAAGTATGTCTCCTAGGATCCAGGGCTGTCCAGAGTCGGTGTTGACATCTAAAACTTGTGTGATACACACAAATCCCCTCCCTCAGGGCCTCCTAGAACCTAAAAGAGCAGATACAGCATGGCATGGGTGTCACTGCCACCCTGCATCCACAACACCTGCCGGCTGGGGACCAGCCAGGTACCTTTCCTATGCATTTTTCAGCAGATAATGTGCAGTTCCCATGGTCTGTGGTCCACAATATACCAGGGGAGTAAGTTCTTCTTGTTTTTTGTTTGTTTGTTTGTTTGTTTGTTTTTCCTAGAGATGGATCTTGCTATGTAGCCCAGGCTGGCCTTGAACTTCTGGACTCAAGTGATCCTCCCACCTCAGCTTCTTGAGTAGCTGGGACTACTGGGATATGCCACCGTGCCTGGTTTATGAGCCCTAATTTTACTTTACATTCCACATATAAAACCAAATTTCAAACATGGCCTGGTCAACCTTTGTGAAGAAGCGAGGTCTTTGAACGTAAAAGCAAGAATATGAGCTTTGGGCCAGGCGTGGTGGCTCATGCCTGTAATCCCAACACTTTGGGAGGCCGAGGCGGGTGGATCACCTGAGGTCAGGAGTTCGACAGCAGCCTGGCCAACATGGCAAAACCCCATCTCTACTGAAAATACCAAAAAAAATTAGCAGGGCTTGGTGGCAGGCGCCTGTAATCCCAGCTACTCAGGAAGTTGAGGCAAAAGAATCACTTGAACCCAGGAGGTAGAGGTTGCAGTAAGCCGAGATTGCACCATGGCACTCCAGCCTGGGTGACAGAGCAAGACTCTGTCTCAAAAAGAAAAAAAAAAAAGAATATGACCTTTGGACTCAGATTTCACGGGTTCAAATCCTGGATAGACCACTTTTGGTGACAAGTTACTTAACCTTTCTGTGACTTGGTTTTCTCACGAATAAAATGGAGATAACAGTAATACCTATTTTTGTGGGTATTAATAAATTCATATTACACTGCCTGCCACATAGCATACACAATAAATGCTTGCTATTATGTTTGTATCATCATATTATTAAGTAGTATGGTGATTGAGAACTGAGGCACTACTCTAGTCGGGCTGAAACACTTTCTAGCTGTGAGACCTTGGGTGAGCTACCCAACATCCCTTAGCCTCAATTTCATCAACTACAAAACTGTGTTAATGCCAGAACCTTCCTCATCAGGTTGTTTGAAAAATTAAATGAAATTGTGAAGATAAAGCGATTAATACAGGGTCTGATGCAAAGTTATGACTCAGTAATTATCAACTATTTTTAATATTAGTTAAAAAAAAATGGGCCACACTTTCGAGCAAAAGATTTGGGATTAATTTTCCTTCCCCTTCCCCCTCCTCAGATTTCATAATTTTTAATGTTTCTTCCCTAAAGTATATAAATGACTATTTTGCGAAGTCAAATATCTATGGACATTATTTCTTAAATTTCCCGCCGTGGACCGATTTAATAAAAACAGCGTGTAACAAACTCCACGTGGCGGAAGCAAAGGCCAAGGGAGGAACACCAGCGAGAGTTTCTCCAGGCTGCCTCCAGGTGGCAGCAGTGAGCATGGTGACCCTCAAAAAGCCCAGATGAGAGCCTCCGCTTCAATCCATCCGAAACCAAGGGTGGAAGCTTTGTTCATCCCTGAGGGCGACTGGAGGTTCTCAGATGCACTTGACATTGCCTCTGGGGAAGGAGGCTTGGGACATGGATGGACAGGGTTGGGGTGATCAGGGCTGCCCCTAACGTATGTAGAGCCCCTGTGTATGTAAATAATTTGAGTCATTCCAAATCAGTATGCTGAAAACACAAAACACTGCACCAGACCCAGGAGTGACTCATGCATCAGTCAGGTTCCTCCTGGAAGCAGGGCCTGCAGGATAACCCCATATGCCTTAGAGCGCCTTGTCCAGATGGCATTGCCAGCCTGCCAGTCTCAGGCACCAGAGAGGGACTTGAATATGAGAAACTTTAGAGAAAGATGCTTCAAAGCACAGAGGGGCTTTTGGGTAGAAACAGCCTTTCTTAGGGGCAGGGGTTCTGCATCCCTTGGTCCAAGATAATACACAAGCACACACACTTTAATTATTTCCTTAAGCTCTTGTTAATGTTTAAAATCCGTTCTAAATGGATTGCTTACCAAAGACAGAATCCAAGAAATTGGCAACTGAGGGTCTTATCAGGAGGGGGAAATGGGCTGGGCGTGGTGGCTCACGCCTGTAATCCCAGCAGTTCGGGAGGCCGAGGCGCGTGGATCACCTGAGGTCAGGAGTTTGAGACCAGCCTGGCCAACATGGAGAATGTCTTCAAATCAGCGGGGAATGTGGAATGGAGAGCCTCTTCATCTGCAGGACATCAAGGAATAGACCTCAGAGGCTGCTGATACCCACTGGCTCCCAGCTGGTTGGAGTAAATGCATTCACAGTAGGTCTCCATGTCACTGACCTGTCAGTTCTTATAACTTTGGCGCGAGAAGGAGATTTTTGTGTCACCTGGTTCAGTGCCTTTTTGTGTGATAGAATTCTCTCTACAATCACCCTGTCAAGATTCATCCAGCTGGAATCCCTTTAGTGAAAGACAATTCACCCTTCCTGAGACAACACACTGCGTGCTGGGACATTACACTCTTTAGAGGCCTTCTCCATGTTGAGTAAAAAGCTGTCCCCTGACAGCCAGATCCCGCTGGTTCTCATTCTGCCTCTGGGTCCACACCGAAGAAGTCCATCCTTCTGCCCACTTATGACCTGCCTCAAACATCTGAAGAGTATGATACCTCTATACATGCCCTCAACACACACACACACATGCACAGACACACACACACACACTTCATTCCTCGAGAGCAAACCTTGCCAAACCAAGAATCAAACTGTTCTTTACATCTGATGATCCTGAGTCCTTCCACTGTCCTGATCTGTCTCTACTGGCGGTGTCAAAAATGGTTCTACTCAAATGTGCACCCGGAAGCAAGCACAATACTCCCCATGTTTGGTGGGTGGGAAGTGGAATTTTTTTTTTTTTTTTTTTTTTTTTTTGAGACGGAGTCTCGCTCTGTCGCCCAGGCTGGAGTGCAGTGGCCGGATCTCAGCTCACTGCAAGCTCCGCCACCCGGGTTCACGCCATTCTCCTGCCTCAGCCTCCCGAGTAGCTGGGACTACAGGCACCCGCCACCTCGCCCGGCTAGTTTTTTGTATTTTTTAGTAGAGACGGGTTTCACCGTGTTAGCCAGGATGGTCTCGATCTCCTGACCTTGTGATCCACCCGCCTCGGCCTCCCAAAGTGCTGGGATTACAGGCTTGAGCCACCGCGCCCGGCGGAATTTTTTTTTAACCAGTGCAAAGCAGAACAGCAAAATCAGCATCCTTGTTAGGAACACTCAGCTTCTATCCATGTGGCCTGCGATACCGGGGTCATGCCTGTTCTGTGGGCTGCTGTACCTCCCAGAGGCTAGACCACTGTCGGGCACTGGGTAGACACTCAAGAAGTATTTGTTTAATAGACATGAATGATATATTGAAAGTATAAGTTCATTTTTGTTTTTTACCTTTTTATAGTAGCAGTTAGTGATTGTTGTGGCCAATAGTCAGGAGGAACTTTGGGATTTCCTATCAGATATGACTCTGCAGGCTGGGCTATTGGCTACCTGTAGCAAAGTCTACTAATTGTCTCCCAGGATCCATTCTAGGGATCGCAAGTGACTACATTTGGGCAACAGAATGTGAGCAAAACGTGACAGGTGCAATTTGCAGATCATCTCCTGGAAGGAGAAGCTGCGTCGCTCCCTTTCTGCATTCCTGCTGTGTGGGAGATGGGTGACTGGAGCGATCTTGGAAGCCATGTGTTGAGGATGACAGAGCCACCCCCCGATGCTGGAACTGTTTCATGACTTGCATGACACTGGATTCGGGGGTCTCTTTGTTACAGCATTTCAGCTGGTGCCCTAACTAATACAACAACATATCCTGGAATTTTATCTCAGGAACTCTTCATAGCATCGGCCCTCTCTCCCATATTACCCTTTAGTAATATTCCAGAGGCCATTACTGTCAGTACCATAATCACAAGGCCTCTCAGCAACAACGACAATTCCAAGGACTAACCTTAGGCTTACTGTTGTCAATCAACATTTGACACCATTGGCCAGGCGTGGTGGCTCACACCTGTAATCCCAGCACTTGCGGGAGGCCAAGGTGGGCAGATCATTTGAGGTCAACTGGCCAATATGGTGAAACCCCGTCTCTACTGAAAATACAAAAGTTAGCTGGGTGTGGTGGTGCACGCCTGTAATCCCAGCTACTCAGGAGGCTGAGGCACAAGAAACTCTTGAACCTGGGAGTTGGAGGTTGCAGTGAGGTGAGATCATAACGCTGTACCCCAGCCTGGATGACAGAGTGCTACTCCATCTCGAAAAAAAAAAAAAAAAAAAAAAAATCTACACTTGAAAAACTCCAAGGCAAAAATATCTGGACAATAGCTGAAAAATACAAAAATGAAATTTAATTAAAATATTGAAAGCATTATTATAAGAACAAATTATCAAATAAAGACAGAGATTCCAATTTATTTTCTCCTCAAGGTCACTACCAGCAACAGCTTTGCCTTTCATCCTGTTATTTTCTTTGACCTATTTATGGTGCAACTACTAGTCTCACAGCAACCACGCAGTGTCGGTCATTATTATTTACAGACGAAGAGTCTGAGGGGGCCGGGCACGGTGGCTCACACCTGTAATCCCAGCACTTTGGGAGGCCAAGGCGGGTGGATCACGAGGTCAGGAGATCGAGACCATCCTGGCTAACACGGTGAAACCCCATCTCTACTAAAAATACAAAAAATTAGCTACGCGTGGTGGCAGGCACCTGTAGTCCCAGCTACTCAGGAGGCTGAGGCAGGAGAATGGCGTGAACCTGGGAGGTGGAGCTTTCAGGGAGCCGAGATCGTGCCACTGCACTCCAGCCTAGGAGACAGCGAGACTCCGTCTCAAAAAAAAAAAAAAAAAAAAAAAGTAGGAGGGAGATCTGAGGGTCAGGAAGGTTCACATCGCTTTCTCAAAGCCACACAGCTATCAGGCAGCAGAACCAGCATTCAAGCCTGTCAGTCTCCAGGCAGCAACTTTCCGTTACCACCCCAGTAAGTAAGACTTTGCCAGTAACAAATAGAACAGGAGAGAGAACAGGAGTGTGCTTTTCAACTTTGAGCTGAGCCTCCTCACTGAGGCTCTGGACTTGCCTCTTCACTGGGTGTTGGCAGGCACCAAGACAGAAGCTGCTGGATTTGTAGAGAAGCCAGCAGTGAGGGAAGTGTCTGAATCTGCAGTGACTTGACAACTATCAAGACAAAATTCAATTTGCCCTCGAACTTTCACACTCAGGGAAAACACGCACGTGCACATACACACACATCAAAAGAAAGTTTGCCAAAGATTCAGGGTGGCAGGCCAGATGTAAATTGCGATCAAAATCATAAAGAGGGCGGTGACAGCCTCCACCCTGAAGGCCAGGAGTATACGACTATCATGGATGACAGAGATATCAGAGAAGGTACCTGGAGTGCCACAGAGTTCCTGAGAGGGAGCCCAGAGCTGCTGACAGCAACAGACACAACCCCGCCTGTCCCCACATCCCTTTACCTTGCTTCTGCATCCTCCAGTACGCTGTAGAAGCACTCTCCGGGCGATCTGTATTAAAGAACGT
The DNA here is from genome assembly GCF_007565055.1 of Rhinopithecus roxellana. Taxonomy (NCBI): domain Eukaryota; kingdom Metazoa; phylum Chordata; class Mammalia; order Primates; family Cercopithecidae; genus Rhinopithecus; species Rhinopithecus roxellana. The sequence goes on from NC_044558.1 coordinate 41,159,351, forward strand.
ATCACAGCAAATTGCAGACAGAGTGAACTTTCAAAGCCTCAGGCCTCATTGTTTCATTCATAATATTTAAAAATCTTTCAAAAGACTAAAAGCAAAGCCCAAATTCCTCAATATGGCATACAAGGCTCCCCAGCTCTGGCCCCTGGTCCCCTCCTCAGCCTCACCTCTCACCACTCCCCTCCAGCCTATCTGCCTGTATTGCAGTTCTACCAATGGCCTCGTATCTCTTCCAACCAAAACGTTTGTTTTTCTCCTGAGTGAAACCACCAAGCCCAAAAATGGCCTCCATTTGGTTGACTTCTATACATCCTTAAGAGGGTGGCTCTGATGTCACTTTATCTAGAAAGCTTTCTCATGCCTTTCAGACCAGGGCAGGCTACAGAATTCCATATCCTCTGTCTCCCCTGTCACAGCACCTATTCCCTATTGGACTGAAGTTCTGTGATGGCACCAAATAGGATGGGACATTTCATTCCGTGTCTAACACACAGTAGGACCTTAATAAATATTTGTTGAATGTGCCTTTCTGAGACCATGAGCTCTGTGAGGGCTACAGAGGCTACAGTCCCAGGACCTGGTGTGATACCTTTCATATGCTAATCATTCATAACTCTTCTCAGACGAATGCTTTTCCCCCATCCCTCCTGCTACCCCGAATCTTTGGCAAACTTTCTTCTGATGTGTGGGTATGTGCGCGTGTGTGTTTCCCCTGAGTGTGAAAATTCTAGGGCAAATTGAATTTTGTCTTGATGGTTGCCAAGGCCTAGTCATCACATGTTTCAATGTTATTGGCTCCCACTGAACCAAAGGCATGGTTTAGTTGAAACTAACTCTACTACCATTTGACTTCCCAAGGGAAAAACTGTTCCAGGCCAGGCACAGTGGCTCACACCTATAATCCCAGCACTTTGGGAGGCCAAGGCAGGAGGATCACTTGAGGTCAGGAGTTCAAGACCAGCCTGACCAGCACGGTGAAACCCCCATCTCTACTAAAAAACAAAAATTAGCCGGGCATAGTGACTCTTGCTTGTAGTCCCAGCTACTCAGCAGGCTGAAGCAGGAGAATCGCTTGAACCTGGGAGGCAGAGGTTGCAGTGAGCCGAGATCACGCCACTGCACCCCAGCCTGGGCAACAGAGTAAGACTCCATCTCAAAAAAAAAAAAGAAAGAAAGAAGAAAAAAAAGAAAACAACGCTCCACAAAATAACAGGGTCATTTTATCATGTGCTAATATGGATCTTGTATTACTCCTAAGAGGTCCTTCCAGGTCAACCCAATTAAACTTCCAAAGATACTGTCCCTCTTTGATTCCATAGAGTCCTTAAGAATCATGGCAACTCCCAACAACCTAGGACTAAATTCATTGTCAGCTGATACTTGTGACTAATGTTAGTAAGGGAATATATGAGGCATTTCCTAGACACATCTGAAAGATATGGTGCTGAAAAGTCAATAGGTAAATAAAACAAATGAGCCCAGGAGAAACTTAGATGCATTTCCATCATTGTGGCTTTGTTCACATTTACTGCCAGTAATCTGTCTGCAACATCTTTCCTTGAGCTTGACCCAGTGAATTGATCCCAAGTACAAGGGATGGTCAATATCTCACAGAAGCCGCTCATCACTATGGCCTTTGCCATGGCTGAGAAATGAAAAAATAGACATCAGGAAGCCAAATTGCTTGCAACAATGAAAAAAAAGCAAAAGGAAAAACTCACGCCTTCTCAAAACCATCCATCTGAGCTAGGGCTGATGGTGTTTTTTTTTTTTTTTTTTTTTTGAGACGGAGTCTCGCTCTGTAGCCCGAGCTGGAGTGCAGTGGCCAGATCTCAGCTCACTGCAAGCTCCGCCTCCCGGGTTCACGCCATTCTCCTGCCTCAGCCTCCCGAGTAACTGGGACTACAGGCGCCCGCCACATCGCCCGGCTAGTTTTTTTGTATTTTTTTAGTAGAGACGGGGGTTTCACCATTTTAGCCAGGATGGTCTCGATCTCCTGACCTCATGATCCACCCGTCTCAGCCTCCCAAAGTGCTGGGATTACAGGCTTGAGCCACCGCACCCGGCCAGGCTGATCGTGTTTTGTGTCACAAGACCAAGGATTTCAAATCAGACTGACAATGATTGTGCCTCTGATCCAGAGGGCCTTTCACAGCCAGGTAAAATCACCACGAATGGCGCGTTCCTGGGAACACTGCCAACTCTGGAGAAGCAGCAGGATAAGGAAGAAAGAGCATGGGACGCAGAATGACAAGACCTGGGGTTTTGTCCCATGGTGCCACTTATTGTGTGACCTTGGACAAGCCATTTCAATCTCTCCAGGCCTCAGCATTTCTTATATTAGAGAGTTGTGAGTATTTATTGAGATAAAGCACATAGAACACTTTTAGAAAAGCAAAGCATAAGTATTCGGTACTATGTGATGGCTAATTTTATGTGTCAACTTGGCTGGGCCATAATGCCCAGATATTTGGTCAAATATTATTCTAATACTTATTTTCTTACAATTCTGGATTGTGGGAAAGGTAAGGAATTAAAAAGAGGAAAATAATGACACCTGGAGAAAGAAAGAAATTATTTTCCACTGAGACAGTAATCTTAAACAGTGGTTCCAGATAGAATTTACTCTGCACCAAGAGTGAGGACATTTGGTAAATAAACATAAAGGTGAATATTAGATGAAAAAAGATCTAGGCAAATTAACATCATCTTGCACACTGAATTGATTACACATGTTAGCATTGACTGAGAAATGTAAAGTATCTCCAATCTATTTCCTTCCCATCACAGATGAGGACTCAAAGGCTCAAGGCTGGAAAGTGGCTGGTCTAAGGTCACACTGTGTGTTCTTAGGAGAGTTAGAAAGAACGATTTCTTTAGAATATGCAACACTGCCTCCTAGAGTTTAGTCCTACAACTAGCACTGCGATTCAAGGAGGCCATTATACTGTTCTACAATACCACACCAGTATCTTATCAGTCGGGCTGCCATAACAAAGTACCATAGACTGAGTGGTTTATACACAACAGAAATTTATTTCTCACAGTTCTGGTGGCCAGAAAGCCCAAAATCAAGGTACTGAAAAATGTGGCATCTGGTGAGGGCCCTCTTCCCGGTTTGTAGACATCTAGCTGTTATCCTCACATGGTCTCCTGTCTCGTAGTCTTTTAGTGAGGGCATCATGAAGGCCCCACCCTCATGACTTAATCTAACCCTAATTGTCTCCAAAGATCTCCCCTCCAAATACCAGCACACTGGGGATCAGGGCTTTAACACAGGGCTTTCAAGGGAGCACAAACACTCACTCCATACCAACTATCAATTACAAAATAAGTTAAATTCTTTCTAAAATACAAATCTTGACGAGGTGCGGTGGTTCATGCCTGTAATCCCAGCACTTTAGGAGGCCAACGCGGGCAGATCACAAGGTCAGGAGCTCGAGACCAACCTGGCCAACATGGTGAAACCCTGTCTCTGTTAAAAATACAAATATTAGCCAGCCATGGTGGTGCGCATCTGTAATCCCAGCTACTCAGGAGGCTGAGGCAGGAGAATTGTTTGAACCCAGGAGGCAGAGGTTGCAGTGAGCTGAGATCGTGCCACTGCACGCCAGCCTGGGTAACAAGAGCAAGATTCTGTCTCAGAGAAAAGAGAGAGAGAGAGAGAAAGAAAGAATCTTTTTCATTCTAAGTACCTTGGTTTGTGGCTCCATTAAATCTAAGAGATGTATAATTTTGTAGCCCTGGGACATGTACTTAGCTTCAGTGCTTTGGTTTTTTTGTTTTAAACTTTCGTTTTCAGTGACATCTCAGGCTTGATGCCATTTCTTATTAGGATGCCTTAGCCCAGAAATCCAACCACCCCATGAACCTGTGATTCTGATGCCTAGATTTTACTTCACCCGGCAGATATGTAGTGAGCACGGGTGATGTGGTGAGCATTGGTCTGGATGCTGGAGATACACAGGGAACCGAAGAAACAAAGTCTCGTCACTGATGGAGCTTACACTGGAGGGTGGGGGGCAATAAACACATCACTCAATAAAGTCTATAGCTTGGGAGATGGTGATAGTGCTCTGGAGAAAAACGAAGCAGGCTGGGTGAGAGCGAGCAAAGAATTTTTGCAAAAGTAGCTGAGGATGAAGAACAGGATGTTTGAGCAATCATATAAAAGATGGGATAGGAAGTCACATGGTATATGGGGAAGAGTGTTCTAGATAAAGCAGACAGAGCTGTAGGTCAGAGCAGAGGCTCTGAGTCACAGGAACCATTTTCCAGTCGTCAGATCCACCTGTGAAAGGAAAATAAGTCTTAGGGCCCCAAAATCACTAAGCCAAAGGGAAAAGTGGAGCTGGGAACGGCTGAGGGCAAACCTGCCTCCCATTCTATTCAAAGTCACCCTCTGCTCACCGAGATAAATGCATGTCTGATTGGAGAGGCTAATCAAAAACTCAAAAGAGGCCGAGCTCCATGGCTCACACCTGTAATCCTAACACTTTGGGAGACCTCGGCAGGCAGATCACTTGAGGTCAGGAGTTCGAGACCAGCCTGGCCAACATGGTGAAACCCCGTCTCTACTGAAAATACAAAATTAGCCGGGCGTGGTGCCATGGGCCTGTAGTCCCAGCTACTAGGGAGGTTGAGGCAGGAGAATCGCTTGAACCCAGGAGGCGGAGCTTGCAGTGCTGAGATGGTGCCATTGCACCCCAGCCTGGGCGACAGAGTAAGACCCTGTCTTAATTAAAACAAACAAACAAAAAAACTCAAAAGAATGCAACTTTTTGTCCCTTATCTATCTATGACCCGGAAGCCCCCTCCCCACTGAGTTGCCCCGCCTCTGCTTCCAGTCGTCCAGCCTTTCCAGACTGAATCAACGTTCATCTTACATATATTGATTGATGTCTCATGTCTCCCTAAAATGTACAAAATCTGTGCTCAGACCACCTTGGGCACATGTCGTCAGGACGTCCTGAGGCTGTGCCACGAGCATGCGTCTTTAACTTTAGCAAAATAAACTTCCTAAACTGACTGAGACCTGTCTCAGATAATCCGGGTTCACACATTCATTTGATATTAAAAGCCTACGTTTCTCCCGTTCGGGAGAAAGGAAACTTGGTCTCTTCACCAATTCCTGATCCCTCACCTTGTGAAGATGGGATAGGAAGTGGATCCCCCTGCTGACCATGCTGGGTACATCAGATCAAACACCGTCCAGTTGTGCCAGGACAAAGGTCATCCCGGCTCAAAGATGACTCTCTCAATCCTTATTCCAAAATGCTAGTATTGCCAAGCTGTTTGTAACAAACGTGAGAAAAAAAGCCCAGGAAGGAAGAAGCCCACGCACTGCAGTAGGGCTATCGGGGAAGTTTCAGAGTTCACCTTGGGTGGAGCTTCGGCGTCTAATCTACAACAACTAGGCATGACCATCCTATCAGGCATCATACTGCACTCCACCTTGATCCCCAAACCGGGCCCCACATACCTGTACACAAATCATCTGCTCCTGCCTCCCTTTCACATTTGGCAACCAGTATGTCCCACATGCTGTTCCAGGAGCAAGATAGGCAATGATGAACATGACTGGCAACACCCTTCTTTTGTGACATTTACCCCCATTTGGGGGAAACAGCCAAAACCTGGTAAACGAGTGTACAAGATAATTTCACAGTGTAATGAGGAGTGTAAAGAAAATCAACAGAGCAATGTGGTAGTCACCACGAGGGACAGAGGAGTTTCTTACTCAGATGTGATGGGGGCTTGGGAAGGTCAGGGAAAGCGTTCTGAGGAGCTGCCATTTGACCTGATAGCTGAGTATGAAAAGAGCTAACCATCGGAAGGTACTCCAGATAGAAGGAGCAGTGAGGCCCTGCTGTGGGCAAGTGCTCTGTGCATCTGACAAATAGATGTTGAGTGCGTTTGAATCAAAGCCTTGAGGAGGTGGATGGAAGTGAGATCACACAGGCCTTGCCATTCAGAGTAGGGAGTTTGGGTTTTATTCTAGGTGCAGTATGAAGCCATTGGAGTTCTTACACCAGTTTCTATGACCTGACTTACCTTGTTAATGTAGCACTCTGCTGTGTGAAGAATGGTTTGGAAAGGTGTTAGTGGCTTGGACTGGACTATGGCTCTGGAGGTAGGGAGTGGGGGAGCGGGGTGAGGAGAGTATTCAGGATATATATATCAGAGCCATTTGATGAACTGGATATGGTTGAAGAAAGGAGGAATTGAAGGTGACTCCTAAATTTTCCCTCAAGCAAGTAGGTAGTTTGTGGTGCTACTTTGTAAGATGGAAAGGAGGGGAAGACTTGTAAGTTGAGGGCGTGCTGAGAAAATAATACAGTTTTATTTGGGGTGTATTAAACTCCATTCAAGTAGAGATGTCAAATAGACAACTGTATATAAAACAAGTCTTAGAGGAAAGGTGACGGCTGGATAGAGATAGTGGAGCTATCAACCCAAAGAAGGAAGTCGTGTTACTGGATGAACTTGGCTAGGAACTCAACCTTGGCTAATCCAGAATTCTACTCTTTCCCTGTGGCCTCCCAGAGCCAGTGACTAGTAGAGCAGTGAGCATCTGCCTCTCTTCCAACCTCACACACCACCCAAGCAGCAGAGACGACAGGCTTTCTCACCTGCCCCATCTGTCCTCCCCCTGTCCCCAGGAGATTCCTGGTGCTGTTCTGAAGGAAGAATGCCTGCCCTCCTTGCTGACAGGGAGGTTTGATTTGAGTGACAGGTGCATTTCTGGGAGCGACAAGGTCAGCTTCTACTATCGCTAGAGAAACTTCACCACTTTCAACTCTAAGGCTGATTTCTTTCTCAGCTTATGGCTGGAAACTCACAGATCAGCAAACTAGGAAGTGGCATGTCTGCTTCCTTTTCACATCCCTCAGCCTGCCATAGGCACACAATATTGGAATTGTGGTGTCTAGTGGAATGGTGAGCTCCCAGGTCCACCAGTGTCCTGATGGTCTAACAGTAATGATGAAGGTGACGGTGATGGTGCTAATCACTAACACTGACCGTTTACCATGTGCTAGACTTATAATAAAAATTTTACCCAGATTGTCCCATTGAATGCTCAGACTAATCCCATAAAGTTCTACTGTTCTTCTACTGTTTCCTCCATTTTACAAAGGAGGAAATTTATAGAAAAGATTAGTCTCTTCCTGGTTATCTAATCTCCTTCTAACTCCTTGAGACAGACATAAGCTGTCCAAGAGGAAAAGGGAAAAGTCTTAACTATATGTTTTGCATTATAAAAGTAAGTGTGTCATGTTTTGGAAAAAATAGAAAGAAGAGAAATTATCGTTTTAACATGCTTCCTTCTGATTCTTTTTCTTTCTCCTTTCATCTTTGTTTCATAACTGTAATCAAGGTATAACCTAAATTAATATATATAAGGTATAATATAAATTCTCCATTGAATATTTATTATTTATTTATTTATTTATTTATTTATTTATTTTTGAGACAGGGTCTCACTCTGTCACCCAGGCTGTAGTGCAGTGGCAGGATCACAGCTTACTGCAAACCCTGCCTCCTGGGCTTAAGTGATCCTCCCACCCCAGGCTCTGGAGTAGCTGGGACCACAGGTGTGCACCACCATGCGCAGCTAATTTTTGTATTTTTTGGTAGAGATGGGGTTTTGCCATGTTGCCCAGGCTGTCCACTGAATAATATTTTTAAAGATTTTTTTTCAAGCATTTTCTATTCTTAAATGTGATTTCCACAGTTTTGAGTCAAGGTATATTAGTCCATTTTCTCATTCCTATAAAGAAATACCTGAGACATAGGCCGGGAGCATTGGCTCACGCCTGTAATCCCAGCACTTTGGGAGGCCAAGGCAGGTGGATCACGAGGTCAGGAGACCAAGACTATCCTGGCTAACACGGTTAAAATCCATCTCTACTAAAAGTACAAAAAAAATTAGCTGGGCGTGGTGGCACACACGCCTGTAGTCCCAGCTACTCGGGAGTCTAAGGCAGGAGAATTGCTTGAACCCGGGAGACGGAGCTTGCAGTGAGCTGAGATCGTGCCACTGCACTCCAGCCTGGGCAACAGAGTGAGACTCTGTCAAAATTAAAAAATAAAAATAAAGAAATACCTGAGTCTGGGTACTTTATAAGAAAAGAGATTTAATTGGCTCACGATTCTGCAAGCTGTACAGGAAGCATAGTGGCTTCTCCTTCTGGGGAGGCCTCAAGAAACTTACCATCATGGTGGAAGGCAAAGGGGGAGCAGGCACATCTTTACATGGCACGGGCAGGAGTGGGGGCAGGGAGGCACCACACACTTTAAAGCAAACAGATCTAAATAGAACTCACTCACTATCATGAGAACAGCACCAAGGGGGCAATCTGCCGCCATGATCCAGTCGCCTCCACCAGACCCCACCCCCAGCATCGGCGATTACAATTCCATGTGAGATTTGGGCAGGGACACAGATCCAAACCATATCACAAGGCAATAGGTATTTGCCTGGACATCCAGGACAGTCTGCGCCAGACTTCCATGGCAGGAGCTCTGTCTCATCACAGCCTGGCCTAGCGCGCCTCCCATAGAGCTAGGAGACCGAGTGTGGACGTGACACCTCAGGACAGGTCACGGGGTCCATCTGAATGCACTATACTCAGAGCAGGTGTCCCAGAGGGTACAAGTGGGGTCTTGTGGCTGCCTCACTTCCAACAGAGGCTAGCACAGAGAGTGGCCCAGGCTCCAAGCCTGGTGAGCCCCAGGGCAGCCAACCACGTGGTTTGGGATCCTTTTGTTCTGGACTGTCAGAGGAACATGGCTATGTAGCAGACCTCTCCACAAATTTTGTATTCCTTTTTCTGCAGTTTCCTAAAAAGTGCTCCCCTTCGTCATTCGTCAGAAGCCTCTGAGTCTGCCTCTTGTAGTACCGAGACATTCCCCACTGGGCATAGTCCCTGTAAGGCTGTGGCTTCGAGGTCAGGGTCCCAAGTCTGCCACTTACTCACTCTGGGCCTGGTTACTACTTAACCTCTCTGACCTGCTTCCTTATCTGAAAATTAGGCTAATAATTGTTCATATCTCACAGAGTTGCTAGGAGGGTTAAATGGGCATTTTCCTGGGTACCGAGCATGTAGTGGGGATTCAACAAATGGTGGCCGTTTTTCTAGAAACTTTCTCCATATAGACAGTTCATGAAGGAAGCCATGGAGCATTGTCTGTGCATTGGGTAGCTGGGCGTGGAAACAGCACATCCTTCATCTGGAATGTCCAGACCCCTGCATCCTCTCAGCACTATTCAGGTGCCAGGCGGAGAGGGAGACTGCCTGAAGGCCCTCCTGTTCCACCTGCCGCTCTCCCCTCTTCCCTGTGCTATTTCCCGAGGACACAGGAAGAACTTTACCAGGGGTAAGACCAAATTATGTAAACACTCAGACCAGAGCAATAGGAGGCCAGCCATGGTGCTGACAAGGGGTCCTGGGAGCCTCCTGCTCCAGATGTCAGCCCCCTATTTCTTCACCTAATAGTGGAGACTATTCGTGTGTCTACCTTGTCACCTAGTGGTGGTGTTCAAATGAGATTATATCCCTCAGCATGGTGATGGCATGGAGTCAATTCTTATTATGAGAAATAACTTCATAGGCCAGGTGTTGTGGCTTATGCCAGTAATCCCAGAACTTTGGGAGGCCGAGGTGGGTGGATCACCTGAGGTCAGGAGTTTGAGACCAGCCTGGCCAATATGGCGAAACCCCATCTCTACTAAAAATACAAAAATTAGCCAGGCCTGATGGTGCATGCCTGTAGTTCCAGTTACTCCAGAGGCTGAGGCAGGAGAATCGCTGGAACCTGGGAGGCAGAGGTTGCAGTGACCCAAGATCGCGCCACTGCACTCCAGCCTGGGCAATGAAGCAAGACTCCATCTAAAAAAAAGAAAGAAAGAGCTTCATGGAACCCATCCCCCAGCCTAAACACTATTTTGCACTCAGAATCTCAGCTGTTTCTTAAGACAGAAATCCAGCCTAATCCAAACATCATAGCTAATGTTTATTGAATCGACAGGCAGGCGCCAGCCCTATTCCTCAGGCCTTCCATGAATCTCTTTATTTAACCCTCACATCAACCCAGTCATGGAGGTCCTACTGTTTTGTGTTTCACAAACTAAGAAGCTAAGGCAGAGAGATTTAATGACTTGCCTCAAGTCATCGAAAGCTAAGAAGTAGCAAAAACAGACTCCAAAAACCCAAAACACTGACAACACCAAGTGCGCTGGAGGACGTGGAGCAAGAGGGGCTTTTATTTACTGCTGGTGGTAAAGCAAAACCGTACAGCTACTTTGGAAGACAGTTTGGCAGTTTCTTACAAAACTAAACCTACTCCTACCCTATGATCCAGCAATCACGCTTCTTGTTATTCATCCAGATGAACTGCAAATTTATGTCTGCACAAAAACCTGCACAGATGTTCATAGCAGCTTTATTCATAATTGCCAAAACTTAGAGGCAACCAAGATATCCTTCAGTGGGTGAATGAACAAATCACTGTGGTATATCCAGACAACGGAATCTCATTTAGTTCTAGAAAGTAATGAGTTATCAAGCCATGAAAATGCATAAAGATAACTTAAATGCATTTTACTAAGTGAAAGAAGCTGATCTGAAAAGACTACATACTGTATGATCCCAATTGTATGATATTGTGGAAAAGGCAAAACTATGGAGACAGTAAAAAGATCAGTGGTTTCCGGGGGGAGGGAGGCATGAATAGGAAGAGCACAGAGGATTTTTAGGGCAGTGGAAATATTCTGTATGATACCACAATGAGGGAAACATATTATATGTTTGTCAAAAACCATAGAATCTATAACACCAAGAGTGAATCCTAATGTAAACTATGGACTTTGAGTGATAATGACATGTCAATATGGGTTCATCAGCTGTGACAAATATACTCTCGAGGGGAATGTTAATAGCAGGAGAGGAGACAAGGCGTATATAGGAACTCTCTGCACTTTCTGCTCAATTTTGCTGTGAACCTAAAACTACTCTAAAAGAATTAAGTTTGAGGCCATGTGTGGTGGCTCATACCTGTCATCTCAGCACATTTAGGAGGTCGAGGTAAGACAATCCTTGAGGCCAGGAGTTCAAGGCCTAGGCTGGACAATGTAGTGAGACCCTCGTCTCTACAAAAGAAAAGAAATAGAAATATGTTTTGTTAATGTAAAACAAAACAAAAGAGAACAGGCTTCAAATCCAGGAAGCTTGGCTCTGAAGCATACCCATTAACCACTATGCTATACTACCCTCAACTACAATGGAAGGAAAAAGTCCAACTTTTTTTAGAAGTTAAACACACACACACACACACACACATACACACACACACACGTAAAGGAAACTGCTGGGTTTTAGAATACAGTGACAGAGGCTGAGCATGGTGGCTCAGGCCTGTAATCCCAGCACTTTGGGAGGCCAAGGCGGGCAGATCATTTGAGGTCAGGAGCTCAAGAGCAGCCTGGCCAACATGGTGAAATCTCGTCTCTACTAAAAATACTAAAAATTAGCCAGTTGTGGTGGCTCACGTCTATAATCCCAGCACTTTGGGAGGCCAAGGCGGGTGAATCACGAGGTCAAGAGATCAAGACCATCCTGGCCAACATGGTGAAACCCTGTCTCTACTAAAAATATAAAAATTAGCTGGGCATGGTGGCGTATACCTGTAATCCCAGCTACTCGGGGGGCTGAGGCAGGAGGGTGGTGGAGGTTGCAGTGATCCAAGATCGAGCCACTGCACTCCAGCTTGGGCAACAAGAGTGAAACTCCGTCTCAAAAAAAAAAAAAAAAAAGAAAAGAAAAAGAAAAGAATACAGTGACAGAACAGGTTGCCAGCCCTCCCTGATCCATTCCATACAGGCAAGGCTTGGAGGCCAATTAGGCTGACTCTGGCCTCGCACGTAGCGTTTGCTAACAAGCACCTGACGTATGGCGTGATGCCAGCCTCCCCAGGGCGCTTTGGTCTGGAAACAGCTGTGAGTAATCTGGAGCACCCGGAGCAGAAAGCTTTATCAGTCAGCCTGCCCCAAAAACTGCTGGGAAGACTATCTGCTCGTGCAGTCATGCCTCCAACTGCCCTATTTTTAGTGAAACGCATTCTTTCCAAGGCTGTGCTTCTGATGAAGGAGAAAGCCGACTCGGCCTTAAGACATCCATAGTCAGTGACGACCAAGCCACTTCCACTCGTCTGCCTGACTTAGGGTTTTCTGCAGGTTTATGAACCACCTTTCAAGGCATTTAACTAGGTTTATTGAGTGCTAGTTGATTCCCTGCCTGGTGGGATCCCAGTGGAATAACACTTTATGCCCTGGAAAGGGGGACATGAGACATGGTGAGGTACTGCTCAAACAACAGCATCTTGCCGACATTTCAAAGAACGCCATTCAAGGTCAATAAAAAGCTGTCTTTGCTTTGTAAGGAGGTAAATATCTACATCAGAGACCATAGGACTACTTTATGTGTTGTTATGTGTTATACGTTATGGTAAGAGGAAGAGTTGAAGGAGGGGACAGTGAACCAGGAAGGTACAGAGTCGGCCCAGCATCTTTAGGTCTTCCTGACACCAAACCAGAAGGCCAGATAGGACCCAGGAAGTGAGGAGTCAGCACCAGAGCTTGCTCAGGCTTAGCTCACTTGAGCATTTATCAGCACACATTGGAATAGTCATAGCCCAATACCTAATTACAACATGAGTAAGAAAAGGATAATCATACAAACCAGTATTCAAGCACCTTCCACATGCAAAATATTTAAACACATGATCATTTTTTTTAACCTCAGGAAAACCTCATGCAGTGGGTGTTCTTATTCCAATTTTGCAGGTAAGTGAACTGAGGCTCAGAGAAGGTAAACAATGTTTCCTCGTCAGTGGCAGAGCTGATAGTAACACTCACATTTTTCTGACTACAAAGCCCATGCTTCCTCTTTCCATTTGTCATGCTGGCCCCTCTGAGCATCTTGGCCATTTCACAAAAGGGTGGCTGGACCAAGGTCTTTGCCAGGCCAGACGCTGTGGCTCAAGCCTATAATCCCAGCACTTTGGAAGGCTGAAGCAGGTGGATCACTTGAGCCCAGGAGTTCAAAACCAGCCATGGGCAACTTGGCGAAACCCTGTCTCTACAAAGAATACAAAAATTGCCTGGACATGGTGGTGCGCACCTGTAGTCCCAGCTACTCAGGAGGCTGAGACAGGAGGGTTGCTTAAGCCTGGAAAGCTGAGGCTACAGTATGCTGAGATCACACCACTGCAATCCAGCCTGGGCAACAGAGTGAAACCCTGTCTTTTTTTTTAAAAAAAAAAAAAGGTTCTTTGCCAATTTTAATTTTGTGGCCCAGCATTTAACTAAAACTAAAGCAATGTTTTTCTCAAGCATGATCCCACCCCACTTGCCCCACCATCAACCTACGTTTGCAGCTGAGCAATACAGCACGTTCAGTGACGTCAGAGTCACCCAGTGGGAAGTCCAGGCTGCCAAGCCTGATGTGATCCTTTGGGGTGATCTGGTCTGACTCTCTTGTTTCCAGATGATGGGAGGAGATCATGAGAAGTTAAACTACTTGCTCAAGGTTCCACAGCAATTTAAAAAATTCAAACGCAGATCTTCAGAGCGCAAGTCCAGGACCCTCCCCACAGTACCAGTCCCACTCCCCCTCAGTAGGACTCCAACAGGGCAGGATTCAGCAAAGCTCCACACTGAACCCTACCGTCTGAAAGACACGTGGGACAGGCCATATTGAACCAATGACCCTTCTCCCTCCACACACAAATAGGAAAAACTCTCCAACGGAAGGAAAGCACAGCTCACCCTGAGCATCTTGGGGAGGCCAGGTTGGTTTGTGGCGTTTTAGAGTCAGATGTCCACAGATCCCCAGTCAACTCACATAGTCTACTCATCTAATTATGTAAGTGCTCTTATATCATCCTGGCACATAAATACACTTCCGGAGGAAAGAGTCTCAGACGGCTAGCTCACAGAGAAACGTCCAGCTGGCGGTCTGTCCTGAACTCCTCCAGGGTCCCTGCTTCTCAAACATGATGCCTGCTGGACATGAGTTGAATCAAAGAAATCCTAAAAGGAGAGAAAAAGATGAGTGAGCTCACAGTGTCAGTCCCCTGCCCAGTTTCAAATTATCCCATTCCAATGTCAGCCCTGCTGTGTGGGGGTGATGAGAGGTGACAACCAAGGAGAGACAACGTCAAGGTCTCACGCTACGCCAAGGTCCACTTACCTCCCTATGCCCGCGACAATCGGAAAGCACAGCAGAGCCACCAAGATCGGCTTCATTGCTCTCATTCAGCAGCCTCTCTCTACTCCTCAGGCTTCTTGGTCACTCATTGGTTCATTGGTTCCCAAAGTTGTGAGGTTGCTCAATTCCAGGAGGTTCTAAGTTGGCAGGAGTTTTACGGATATGGCTGGAGCTGACCACAGATTTGGGCAAATATTGACATTCTTTGTGAGATGATACCAGGCGAGTACTATGTTGGCAACAGAGAAAGTTGGGAGGGCTGGCGGGAGGAAACTGACATGTATTCAGCTTCAGCTGTATTCCAGGTACTGTCATTTAATCCTTATCATGATTTGATTTTATTTTTTAAGACAGAGTCTTACTCTGTCACCCAAGCTGCTGTGCAATGGCGTGATCTTGGCTCACTGCAACCTCCACCTCCCAGGTTCAAGCGATTTTCCTGCCTCAGCCTCCCAAGTAGCTAGGGATTATAGGCGTGCACCACCACGCCCAACTAATTTTTTGTATTTTTAGTAGAGACAGGGTTTCACCATGTTGGCCAGGCTGGTTTTGAACTCCTGACCTCAAGTGATCTGCCCGCCTCGGTCTCCTAAAGTGCTAGGATTACAGGCGTGAGCCACCGCGCCTGGCCCCTTACCATGATGATGATTATTATTATCTCCATGTACTTCTCTCTGTTTAATTTAGTTATCATTACTGTCTCCATTTGACATATGTAGAAAGACTTTCAAAGAGGTTAAGCAACGTCTCCAAGGCCATACAGTCGGGAAATGGTAGAAATGAAATTCTATCCCAAATCCAACTGAATGCCAACCCACACACATCATACATTCCAGTGCCAGGCACTGTGGGCTTCCTTCCTCACCTCCCTTTTCTTGCTTGCTGGAAGAACCCTGGTTGTACTGAGGCAGCAATATGCACAGCCCCTGGTGTCCCCAGATGGCATCTACCATCCTCTGCAACCACCTCTAGCTACTGGCCCTGTTGCTTGAGCTGCAGCTCAGAATCTGTTTCCACATAGAAACCATCTTACACACAGCAGTCAGTAAGACTGCAATCACTGTACCATCACCATACTATTGCTCTATGAATTAAGCCAATTATAGACTGATATAAAATACCATAATTTATAGTATTATTTCTACTGGAAAATGCATTGCAAGATCTACCAGTCCCCCACCTCCTACTCCGTCAAAAAACAAACAAAAACAAAACAAAAAGCCTTATAGGTGACTTCATGCATCTTTTATAAGGCTTATCGTTGATTCAAATTTCATGAGTCCCAACCCAAAGTTGCCTGCACATTATCAGCCCTCCACTTGTCAAGAAGATCTGGAAATATCAAAGCTGCCAAAGGAAATTCTTGAAAGTATAGTTGTATTTAATCCCACTCCACTTTATTAAATTGAAAGAAAACCTTCCCTGAGACTGAAGACAAATTTTATTCCAGTCAGGAAGATAAAATACTACTTGTTGTATCTATTTTATGATGATGGGGACGCACTTCCCTGGAAGAGAGCTGGCTGGCATTATGGCCCTGGGGCTCTCAACCTCAGCACTACTGACATTTTGGTCCAGATAAGTTTTGTTGCTGGCAGCTGTCCTGTGCAATGCAGGATGTTTACCAGCATCCCAGGCCCTACTCACTAGATGCCGGAAGCACCCTCTCAGTGTGACAACCAAAAATGTCTTCAGACATTGCCAACTGTCCCCTGGCAGAGGCTGATACATTTGGAGGACATACTTAGAAGACTGTATTAAGCCTAACAAAACCATGGAAACTCTCTGATGAAGAAGTGCTGATCTGTGGGGTTTTGTTGTTTTTGTTGTTTGTTTTTGTCCAAAGGCCACTCTGAGACTGATGTGTGTTCTGATGGCAAATTCTACCTTTGTGAAGTAGGGAGCAGATGGTCATCAAAAAGGACCAAAGCATCCTCTGGCTGTAATCCTGAGCCAGGCCTCTCTCCAGGTCGTCCGGAAGCCCAGCTTCAGAGAGCACATCCCCTCATTGCCGGTTCCTGGGGACTATAAAGCAGAACTCTACTAAGGCCCATTCTCTTGACCTTGGTTCCTTTCGTGCAAATATAGGCTATAAAATGCCACCCCTGGCTGAGCTCAGTGGCTCATGCCTGTAGTCCAGCACTTTGGGAGGCCGAGGCGGGTGGATTACTTGAGGTCAGGAGTTCGAGACCGGCCTGACCAAATGGCAAAACCCCATCTCCACTTAAAAACACAAAAAAATTAGCCGGGCATGGTGGGGCGGGCCTGTAATCCAAGCTACTCAGGAGGCTGAGGCACAAGAATGGCTTGAACCCAGGAAGCAGAAGTTGCAGTGAGCCAAGATTGTGCCATTACACTCCAGCCTAGGGATAGAGTGAGACTTTGTCTCAAAAAAAGGCCACTTTTCCCTCCTATTTGGGCTCAACTTTGCCCCGGCTCCTCACCCTGTGAGTTGATGATGGAATTCCTTCAGGATTCAAGTTTCATTTCATGGCGATTATTGAAGCTCATTTTTCTCAGAATAATTGTCTTAGCACAGCAGTTGCTATTTAACAGTTTCCAGCAGTTCAACATTGAAAGAGAATCTAATTAACTTACAGAATATCTTGGGAGACTTCTCTGGAATCCTGCTCTGGCCGTGTCCATAGAGCAGGCTCAGCACATTTTCACAGTAGTAGGATAAAGTCTCAGGGGAAGTCTTCAGCTTCCCCCCTTGCATTGTTTTCTGGAAAGTCAAAGATTGGAGCTTATCTTATAGTTGCCAACCAAATGTGAATTCATTTCTGGATTCTTCCAACCCTGTATATATCTTTTTAACTCTTCTGATAAATTTTATAAGTTCTCAGAACTACTTTCCTTTATCTCAATGATAATCAAGGGTGGAAAATGTTATTTATTCATAAATACGTATTGTCAAGTCACTGGCTGCCAGCAATTTGAGTTTACATTAGGAAGCTAAGAGTAATGCATCCTTTGTTCATTTGTTCATTCATTCAGATGCTCTGGGAGGGCAGGAAATTGTGTCCATTGTGCACCACTTATTTATTGAATAGATGAATGCCCATATTGTTTGAAGTGCTGTTGTTAGTGCTGAAAATACAACAGTGAACAGGATTGGCACAATCCCTGGCCTCAGGGAGTTTACAGTCCAGTAGGGAAGTAAGAGACCTAAGAAATAAAACCATCACAAATTGTGATAAGTGCTAACATGGAGAGAAACTGGGAGTAAAGTCAGCCTAGCTTAAACAGCATGGTCAGGAAAACCCTCCTTGACAGCCATGGGAGGATGGAAGTGAACTACAGGCTACTTGTGGTGAATTTTTTTTTGACTGACAGCTTTCCACGTTTGGGGAATTTCTCACCTTATAAATCTTGGTAGTGGAAAATGATCACTCCCCATTACAGAAGCCAAAAGCTGAACCCCAGCCTCCCTTGTGGCTCAGCTGTGGCATGTGATCAACGAGTCTTCCCTGTTGGCCCCGATTCAACTGCTAGTGATACAAAAAAGCAGGACTTAGGCAAAATCCCTTCTGAAGAGGGAGGTAGCCATGGTGGGGGCTACACCAGGTTTGGAGGCAGCAGCCAGCACCAGTGGCCTCAGAAGTACAAGCAGTGGGGGGCTGGGCCCAGAGGTGGTGACAATGATACCTTCACAAGACCAGTTCTGCACTGCAATTTAGGACATTGGTCCTAGCCACAGCATCCAAGTCCAGTTCTGCAGCACAGGCAAGGAGGTCTGTGAGCTTCCTAACATAATAAATTCCTTTTCATCCAAATCATTCAAAGACAGTTTATATTGCACTGAAATTAAGAACCGCAACATTAGAACTGCACTTTGAAGTATTTGAAGACGCAACATTAATTAGCCTGAAGCCAAGGTTTGGGCAAACACCTCCATGGAGCAGTTGAATTCAAAACCAACAGGTGCGAATGGTCAGACCCAAGCTTGGTGAGACAAGGTTGCTTCTGGATTGCTCTTCTGGAAGGCCCAGGATTCCACCTGTGGGGCTCTTCTCTGTGTCCACTACCAGCGTCACCATGATTTCAAACCAAGGAGAAGCCAGCTGCACCTCAAAGCTAACTAATTGGAAAACAGAACAGTCACTTCATGGTTTTTATTTTCAACACTTTTTCTTCTCCCTTTTGCAATACGGTTTGTAAAAATGCAAGCCCTGTTTTTCCTCTGTTCTCACACCACCACCACAACAATCATCAACAAAGAAGACTTCTGTGACCCCAAAATATGTGCGGGGATTTCTCCCCGCCAGCCAGCAAGGGAGCAACGTTGCCGTGGAAATCAGCCGGGTGTCCTCCAATTCAATTCCAACTCTGCCTTCCTGGTGAGGGTATCAGATCCCACAGGCTGAGGACTCAGTCCCCAAAAGTGCCACCCCGCCTTCAGACACCAGTTCCGGCCTCCAGGACTTCTGATTGATCAGCTTAAAGTTAAGGTCCCAACAAGCCCCCTCTAGGTTCAATTAATTTGCTGGAGCAGCTCACCGAACTCAGGGAAACACTTGCTTTCAGTTACCGGTTTATTATAAAGGATGTTACAAAGGGTACAGATGAAGAGATGCATAGACACGGCATGGGGGAAGGGGTGTGGGGCTTCCACGCCCGCCCTGGGCACAGCCCTTCAGGAACCTCCACGCGCTTAGCTAGCTGGAAGCTCCCCAGACCCTCTCCTCTTGGGCCTTTTATGGAGACTTCACTGATTGACAATCTTCATGATTGACAATCCTGTAGAAATGAGATTTGACAAAAAGGATATGATCTAAACCCAGCAAGGCCCATCTGTTCAGATTCTTCTTGGCCTCTGTGCAGCCTTCTTTCCTCCAGGGAATGAGGCAAAACCCTCTCTGGAATGAGGGTCTCATGACCCACCAGCAGATTTGAGTCCTGAGATTCTGTTTCCTTAGACCTGCTCTTGGCACCTAAAGTGCCCCAACATTACAACAAAGGATTGTGACGGGGTTATGGGAGTTATGAGCCAGGAACCATGGGCAAAAACCTATATATATAGTTACAATATCACTAATACATATTGTTTTTTCTTTGGGATGTAGGTGTGTGCGCTTCCTTTTGGTATAGGCTGTTTTCAGTTTTTCTGGGGGTCACCTTAATCATTTTATTCCCAGCGATGAGGGTTTCCTATGGAGGCTGAACCCAGTGGGGAACAGTCCACCATCAGCCTTGTCCCTCCTCCTCCTTCCTCACACACGCCCAATGAAATCCCTACCCACACCCTGGCCCCTGGATCACATCTCGGGTAGATTGCACAGCTTTCTCGACACTTTCAGGTATTAAAATTTTCAGTCAAATGTTTGTCCAAACTTTAATGTCTCATCCAAACTTTTAATATCTCATTCAATTTAAAACTTCTCTCCTCCCAGGTGAGGCCT
Source organism: Rhinopithecus roxellana (assembly GCF_007565055.1). Classification (NCBI taxonomy): domain Eukaryota; kingdom Metazoa; phylum Chordata; class Mammalia; order Primates; family Cercopithecidae; genus Rhinopithecus; species Rhinopithecus roxellana. The sequence continues at coordinate 41,179,020 of NC_044558.1, forward strand.
GGCCTATGGCTTAGGGATCAACAATGAGAAAGAGCTGGGGTTGGGGAGAGGGTCTCGGGGCTGAGTTGGGGTGGGAGGGTGGTGAGGGGAAGGGGGATACAGAGCTTACTGTTTTCCTTCTTTGCTCCACATCCTCTCCCCTGATCCCCGCTCCTAGATCCTCCAGGCTTAGGCACAGAAGAAGGGCGAGACTGTTTCGCTCACTGGTTCTGTTTTCAGTTCAACTCAGGCAGATACGTGCCTTCTGTTGGAGCAGATGCACAAATACTGACCCTTTCCTGGAGGTGCTCTGGTGAGTCCTTCGGAGACACCCTCCAACCGGGGCACTCCTCACTGCACTCCTCGGGACAGCGATGCACTCTTGGCCAGCCTCCTGTGGCTCTCCCTGCTCCCTGAAATCTTCCTGTTTCCTTTGCTGGGGCTGTTGGTTCCTGGATTCTGTCTTCCACTTTGATAAAGCACTTCCTTGACTGCTTTCTGAGAATTTGTGCATAAGAGGGAAACCTTTTGACATCTTTTCTGCTTGAAAAAAAATCATTCTAAATCCTACTTTTACTAGATGTGAGATTCTACACTGGACATCATTCTAACCTTAGAATTTTGAAGGCATTGCTCTGTTATCTTCTAGTTTCCAATAGTGGTACTGAAATGCCCAATGATGTTCTCGTTTCTAGCTCTGTGTGTGTGTACTCTGTTGTCTTCTATCTAGAAACCTTTGGGCTCTTCTTTCCAGTGTGCTGCAATTTTCAGTGGTGTTGGTCTTTTTCATTTATTGTGCTACGAAGTTGACAGGTTCATCAGAGAACTCATATATGTCAGCCCTAGAAAACTCTTTTACTTGCTTCTTTTATAATTGTCTCTCTCTTTTCTTTTTTTTTTTAAAGTGTGTGTGTGTGTGTGTGTGTGTGTGTGTGTATGATGAAGTGTTGCTCTTGTCACCCAGGCTGGAGTGCAGTGGTATGATCTTGACTCACTGCAACCTCTGTCTCCTGGGTTCAAGTGATTCTCCTGCCTCAGCCTCCCAAGTAGCTGGGACTACAGGTGCCCACCACCATGCCCGGCTAATTTTTGTAGTTTTAGTAGAGAGGGGGTTTCACCATGTTTGTCAGGCTGGTCTCGAACTCCTGACCTCAGGTGATCCCCCACCTCAGTCTCCCAAAGAGCTGTGATTACAGGCGTTTAAGCCCCCATGCCCAGCCTCTCTCTTTTTAAATTTTATTTTATTTGTGAGACAGGGTCTCACTTTGTCACTAAGTCTGGAGCACAGTATCACAATCATGGCTCACTGCAGCCTCGACCTCCTAGGCTCAAGCAATCCTCCCACCTCAGCCTCCCAAGTGACTGGGACTACAGGTGAGCACGCCACCACATCCAGTTAATTTTTCAATTTTTTGTAGAGCCAGGGTTTCCCTATGTTGCCCAGGCTGTTCTTAAACTTCTCTCACCTTGGCATCCCAAATTGCTGGGATTATAGGCATGAGCCACTGCACCCAACCTTTTCTTCAACTTTTGACCAGATGTTCTCAAGCCTTCTATTACATTTTTTTAATTTTATTTTTTGAATTGTGGTAACATATGCAAAAATGTCCCATCTTAACTGGGTGCAGTGGCTTATGCCTGTAATCCCAGCACTTTGGGAGGCAGAGGCAGGTGAATCACCTGAGGTCAGGAGTTCAAGACCAGCCTGGCCAAAATGGTGAAACCCCGTCTCTACTAAAAATACAAAAAAAAATTAGCTGGGCATAGTGGCGCACCCCTGTAGTCCAAGCTATTCGAGAGGCTGAGCAAGAGAATCACTTGAACATGGGAGGCAGAGGTTGCAGTGAGCCGAGATCATGCCATTGCACTCCAACCTGGCAACAAGAGTGAAACTCCATCTCAAAAAAAGGATCCTGTTTTTATTTTTATTTTGTTTGGGTATATACCCAGAAGTGGAATTGTTGGATCATTTGGTAATTCTATTTTTAATTTTTTGAGGAAACACCTACTGTTTTTCTTCTATTTTATTTTTAATTGTGCTTTTTCATATCTTTATTTCTAAGAGCCCTTTCTTATTCTTAGAATCTTTCTTTCTTTCTAATAGCATCCTACTCTTTTCATGGATGTTACGTCATCCAAGAAAGGCACAGTATTTGGAACACAGTCTATAGAGCAAGATGATCTGGGTTCAGATCCCTGCTCGGCTACACGCTAGCTTGTTCAGGTTGCATAAACTCCTTGTTCCCTCATTTCTTTCTTTATCAAGTGGAAACAGTAACAGTACATAAACTTTAGGATTGCTGTAAGGATTAAATGACCTAGTAATACCACACCCAACATCCAAGTGCTATAGTTAACTCTCTGAAAATATTATGTTATAGTTTATTATTTTCTTCTAGTCTCTTGATTTTTTGTCTTGATTTTAAACATTCTTATTTCAATCTCTGATTTTCATGTAAGAGATCTTCTTCAAGTGTTTTGTTATCTAAAGTGCTGCATGGAAATTCCGTTTGGCGGGGCAAAGTTTGTCACCTTGTGTGGTTCAACAGAAACCCACCCTGATAGAATCGTACACTGTGTGAGATCAGGGTTTTATCTATCTTGTTAGTCGCTTGATTACCTACATCTACAGCGTAGTAGGTGTTCAGTCAATATTTGATAATATAATTAAACCTCTCTGACCCACACACAGTTTTCTCATCTGAAAAGTAAGGTAAAACATATTTATCTGGCTGGTGTTGTAAGAATAGATAATATATATAAGGCATCTGGTAGCAACATTATTATCATTATCATTTCTAGGGATGACATTAGGGCAGCTGCTTCATAACCATTTGTGGTCACCACTCACCATGCTAAATATAGCAGCAAAGCAGAGTTAACAGGCCAGTTATTTTAATACAAATAAGCAAAGCAAGAAGAGGGCTCAAGATAATAGCCCTTGACATTCAGTGTGTAGAAAGTCCCAGAAGAACACTGACTTCAGTCGTGACCTGTGAGCAGAAAGTGGGTAGCTCTGCTGCATCACCAAACAGCTCCGTAGAATCACCATTCACAAGGTGCTTCTCAATGGTGTGGTCCGTTACAAGCAATTCAGCAGCAAATTCATAGGATGCGGAGCAAGGGTGTGCCAGGCTCCCTCACCCATCCTGAAACTCTATTCAGAGAGCAGGTAGGCTGATGGATTGGTTGTTTTTAGACTAGAGTTTTTAAATGTAAAATGATAAATGCCTCTAGTTAAAAAAAAAATCAAGAGTACAAAAGGATCTAAATGGAAAAGTCAGCATATCCATCACCCACAGACCCTCAGGTAGATTTTTCAGAGTTAATCACCATTATTTCTTACAGATATTTTTATGCACACACAAAGATATACGTTTATTTTTTCACAGACGGGAATCATTAAAAAACTATTCTGAAATTTGCTTTTTTCCCTTCCTCCTTTATTTATCCGGAATCACTTCTCGTATCAGTATATATGGATCTACCTCCTTATTTTTAACAACTGCTGTATGTATAAAGTAATATAACACAAGCCCCCAATCTCAATGACGTCACATAATTAATATTTATTTCTCATTTACCTCAATCCAACTGGGGATCAAGTGGGAGTGAGGAGGGTAAGGAGATGTTTTGCTCTTAGCACTTATTCAGGAATCCAGGATCACCACGGCCCTGCCACCTTCAACATATGACTTCCACATACTTGGTGGCTCCTAAAGTCACTCTGGGTAACAATATCCAGCCAGTAGATGGGGAAGGAGAGTGTGGAGAAGGGTGAAAGGTTTGTTTTACAGTAAGCCAAGTCTAGAGGTGACATCTAACACTTTTGCACACATTACTTTGGCCAGAACTTGAAGACTTTCCCCTGTAGACCAGCACTAGGAAATTGTCCCAGCTGGACAGCTGCTTGTCTGGAACTACTGGACACTATGGAAGGGAAGCACAAACCTTTCATGGGTGGTCAAACATACCTGACACAGATGCACTGTAGGAATACATCCGAATTTATTTAACACTCAGAAGGCTAGCTTTCTTCTCTTTCTTCTGCTTTTCTGCTTACCTTTTGTCAAAGGCAAGTTTTGAAACTGTAGAAGGATATCATCTGATAAGAAAGAAGACATGAGAAAGTAGACACCTGTAAACCACTGCTGGTGGGTGTGTGTACTGGTTCAGATGTGGTGGGGTACAGAGGAGCCATCAATGAAAAACCTGTAAATGATGCATATCTATGATCCAGCAATACATTTTTTTTTTTTTTTTTTTTTTTTTTTTGAGACGGAGTCTCACTCTGTTACTCAGGCTGGAGTCCAATGGTGCCATCTCAGCTTACTACAAACCTCTGCCTCCCAGGTTCAAGCAATTCTCCTGCCTCAGCCTCCCAGGTACCTGGGATTACAGGTGCGTGCCACCACACCCAGCTAATTTTTGCGTTTTTTAGTAGAGACGGGGTTTTACCATGTAGCCTAAGCTGACCTCAAACTCCTGGGCTTAAGTGATCCGCCTGCCTCGGCCTCCCAAAGTGCTGGGATTACAGGCGTGAGCCACTGCACCTGGCCTGCTCCAGCAACACTTCTAAGGATGGTTTCCAAAGAAATGAGTGGACTGCTGCTCACATGGACTGCTGCTCACATCTGTATGCACATGGATGTTTATGATAGTCGTGCATTGTAAACAACCTAGATGCCTAACCACAGAGAACTGTTTAAATTACTGTACATCCATATAATGGAATACTATGCAGGTGTTAAAAATAATTGCATAGATACCTGCAAACATAAAAATATGTTCATGATATGTCATGATTAAAAAATAAGGTTCCTGGCCAAGTGCCATGGCTCACGCCTGTAATCCCAGCATTTTGGGAGGCCGGGACAGGCAGATCGCTTGAGCCCAGGAGTTCAAGACCAGCCTGGGCAACATGGTAAAACCTCATCTCTACAAAAAATACAAAAATTAGCCGGGTATGGTGGTGTGCACCTGTAGTCCCAGCTACTCAGGAGGCTGAGGTGTGAGGATTGCTGGAGTCGGGGAGGTCGAGGCTGTAGTGAGCCAAGATTGCACCACTGTACTCCAGCCTGTGTGACAGAACGAGACCCTGTCTCAAAAAAAAAAAAAAAAAAAAAAAAAAGTGCAATTTTAAAAAACAAATGATTACTTATAGCAAAAAGGCTAGAGGACATATGCAAATGTATACAGTATTTATCTCTGCATAACAGAACTATGGGTGTTTTTCGTTTTCTTCTTTTACACCTTTATGTGATGTGTTAATATTTTATCATTAGGGAAAAAACAGCAAAGCTATTTTCAGCTTGAAATGAAAAAAAAAGTTGATAAAGGGGATTGGGGCTTGGGTGATTAAAGGCAAGCATGTGAGTCAGACATGGCCTCCCAGCTCCTGCTGGACTGCTGCGCTGTCGCCAGACACTCAAGTTGCTATCAGGAGCACTTTTCTCTGTCAAAGTGACTGGCTTTTGTCATGCAATCCCCAAGTTATAATGGGAGGGTAGGATAGGCCCCAGAGCAGTTAGCTGAGCCAGCCCCACTCCGTGAGTTGGTCCTCTGGGGCTCGCCATACCCCCAGCCTCTGCATGGGGAACACCATCAGGGCCCTCGTGGCCTTCATCCCTGCTGACTGCTGCCAGAACTATGTGGTCAGGGACTTCCGTGAGATGCCGCTGGACAAGATGGTGGATCTCAGTGGGAGCCAGTTACGCCGCTTCCCCCTGCACGTGTGCTCCTTCAGGGAGCTGGTCAAGCTCTACCTGAGCGACAACCACCTCAACAGCCTGCCTCCGGAGCTGGGGCAGCTACAGAACCTGCAGATTCTGGCCTTGGATTTCAACAACTTCAAGGCTCTGCCCCAAGTTGTGTGCACCTTGAAACGACTCTGCATCCTCTACCTGGGCAACAACAAACTCTGCGACCTCCCCAGTGAGCTGAGCCTGCTCCAGAACCTCAGGACCCTATGGATTGAGGCCAACTGCCTCACCCAGCTGCCAGAGGTTGTCTGTGAGCTGAGTCTCCTTAAGACTCTGCATGCCGGCTCTAATGCCCTGCGTTTGCTGCCAGGCCAGCTCCAGCACCTCCAGGAGCTGAGGACCATCTGGCTCTCGGGCAACCGGCTAACTGACTTCCCCGCTGTGCTGCTTCACATGCCCTTCCTGGAGGTGATTGACGTGGACCAGAACAGCATCCGTTACTTCCCCAGCCTGGCCCATCTGTCAAGTCTGAAGCTGGTCATCTATGACCACAATCCTTGCAGGAACGCACCCAAGGTGGCCAAAGGTGTGCGCCGTGTGGGGAGATGGGCAGAGGAGACGCCAGAGCCTGACCCTAGAAAAGCCAGGCGCTATGCGTTGGTCAGAGAGGAAAGCCAGGAGCTACAGGCACCAGTCCCACCTCCTCCACTTCCTCCTACGAACTCCTGAGGAGCTTCAGTTGCAAGTCAGTGCCAGGGACCCAACTGCAGCATGTTTTGGAAGCCTCTTTATTGGAGTGGAAAGGATGGTTCTGGGTCATTTGGGGGTGGCTCTGCTAGTAGAGACTGATGGAGACAGCCAGGTGGAATGCCATAAATCACACTGAGAAAATATTTCTGGCCAACAGCTCTTCTTCCAGAGGGGAGTTGTGTGCCAATGATGGCATGAGAATCCAGAGAATTCTTGTTTGCAAGAAAACAGCTTCTCCATGCAGATATTTTGAAACACTGAAGAGCAAAAAGGGCTGGGACACTTTGAACTCCTGCACTCTCCAGAAGTGACTGGTCATGAGGCTCATGAGCTCCTCAAATAAGGTATTTGTCATAGAATTAAATATTCTGGTGGTCTGTCCCTTTGCAGGACATATTTTCTTTACTGTAAATGACCATAAACAGTATCAATGTATCACTGAGGCCACTGAAAAGGACATTTCTACCTAGCCAATCAGTCAGATTCACAGAAAAAAGTTGTTTGATGTTGTAAAGGCTCAAGATGAAACTCTCCCCAGCAGTTTAGTGCCTGCTGAAAAGATCCCTGATGGACAATACCTCTGGTGGACTCCAGCTGCCCCTTTTATTATTATTAGAGACAAGAGCTCGCTGTTACTAGGCTGGAGTGCAGTGGCACAATCACGGCTCACTGCAGCCTCTAACTACTGGGCTCAAGCCTTCCTCCCGCCTCAGCCTGCCCAGTAACTGGTACCACAGATGTGCGCACCTGGCTAAGTCTCTAATTTTTTCGTAGAGATGAGGTCTTGCTATGTTGCTCAAGCTAGTTTCAAACTCTTGGGCTCAAGTGATGCTCCTGCTTCAGCCTCCCAAAGTGCTGGGATTACAGGCATGAGCCACCACACGCAGCCTTCAGCTGTCACCTTAAACTTGACAATGGCTCATGCTGATTTAGTTCATTTGCCCTAAAGGTTTGAGCCAAGATCTGCTCCCAGCAGTTCACTGTCACTGACAATGTTGGAAGTCATCTGGAAAAGATAACCTCTGTGGCAACGCAGTCTCATTAAAGTCAAGCCTTGTTGTGATTCCTGTCTACCTCCCTGAAGCAAAGCCTTTCTGATTATTCACACTAATGAGCCAGAGCTGAGCTAAATTGAATCCTTGTCCTTGGAGGAAAACCACATTTCCAGAAGCATATTAGTTTAAAGGTAGTAGGTGAGAAATGTGATCACTTGAAACAAGTACTTTGAAATCGGAATAGCAAGTTGTAGTGTATATAGGAAGCCTCTGCCTCTTTCACCTAGCATCTCTGCCTTTGTTTCAATGTGTTTTGATTTCTATAGACTGTTTTGACAGTGTATAAACCAAGGTATTTTGTTTTTTGAAAGTATGCAAATTGTGACCTTCTCACAAATACAAAAACTTTAAAGAAATTGTTGTCAGTGGGTGATTTAATAACACAATTCTTTATGTACTTGAACCTTTTCAGCAAACAAGGACACAGAAAGTGTCATCTTAACTAAAACATACAGTACCAAGTTTTTAAAAGGACCTTTTCCATAAAAGCATCTTACCCCAACAAAGTTTGGTTCTAAAATGACATTACACAGCAGACCTATTTTCATGTATGTCTTCCTACCAGAAATATTTCCTGCTAAACTAGAGGAAGAGAAAGTTCCATGATATTGCATAATTCCTTCCTACTGCCACCTCCCATCTGCAGAGCATTTGCAACCCATTGATCAGACTGTGGAAAAAGGCCCCTTTAATCATTTAATGTAATAGGTTTAAACTTTCAGGTCAAACGTATTTAACTCCTTTAGAAACAAGCCCAGATTTTGTTGGATAGTTAGGATTTATCTCATTCCTAATGATGGAAGCCAAATTATATTCAGCTGATGATAGAAACTTTTGTCAACAGAACTTGCATTCTAAGCTTAATCTATAGCAAGGTTTATCGATTGCTGACTTTCGTTTGACCCTATCTTCCCCTTCCCAAGATTAATTGGCCATTCTGTAGTTGCAGACTATAACCATAAAACAGAGTGAAGCCAACTGATCCATACAGAACTCTCATCTACAGGGCTAACTGGTCTGAATCAGTAGTCAAATTATAAACATTTTGGCCCATCATCAAGCTGTTTTATTCTAAAACAATCAATACACAACAGACATTTCTCAAATGGTACGGTCAAGTGTTGGCTGTTGAATTTGCTTTCCAAAAAGTTTTCACTGTAGGTTTTCAATCAATTTTATAAATTATATAAATGCATACTTACATTTCTATAACCCTTCTAATGTTTTCTGAAAATGCTGACATAATTAGAAAGTAAAATAAGAAAATGTTGAAGCACCAAATGTAACTTTTTTGCTCCTGATTTTACGTCTTGAAACTCAAAGTGTTAATGCATCAAAGGGAAAACGTCTTCCAGAAGTTTACATAGGATTTTAGACTCCATAAACAAGAGTGATGCCAACTGAAATCTTTAACATTGAATCAATGGAAATGAATCAGCAACCAAGTTTGCTTCTTTATTTTGTCCTAAAATGCAACATCTCTAGAGTTTGTAATTTTACACTTAAAGTGGGTTTGTGCCCTAATAAGCAACTGAACTCAAACTAAAGGCACATATCCAACACAGTGAACCAGAAGCAACGTAGCATAGTGGCTAAGAACATGGCCCTTCAGACTACCTGGGTTCAAATCCCAGGTTTGCCAAGAACTAGTCAGTTGTCATCTGTGTGCCTCAGTTTCCTCATCAGTAAAATGGTAACAGTTTTGGCAGGGCACTGTAAGGATTAAACCTATTACTGTGTATAAAATGCATAGAACAGTGCCTGGCATGTGACAGTGAAGGTTTACATAAAATGTTCTTTTACTAAGTATTACACCAGGCAGCACAACACCTATATTTACCCTAAAAGCAAGTGTAATTCCTTGCTTTAAGAAAAAGAAAAAAAGGTGGGGGGCATCCCATGATTTGCGGGAGAAAAAAAAAAGTGGCAATAGAACAATAAAGCTATTTTCCCTTCAGAAAATTTTCAACCATAATATCTAAAGTCCTGAATATAAGAAATGTAACCACAATTTGGTCAAATGCTCCTGGCTTACCAAAATAGGAAAACACACAGACATGATTACCAAAGATGCATCTGCAAATTTCTAAATGAATATACTTTGATCCTTATCTATTATTCTAGAATTAACTTAATCACCAAAGTACTTGAAAACACGGGACTATTCCTTGGCATTAAATCTGTTTCTTAAGGGGCAGGAAGCATGTGACTGAAGACATGGGTCCTGTTAGATACTTTTACTCTGCCTTTTGCCTGTTTTTTGTTTGTTTGTTTTTAAGCATACTATTTGTCATCTTAGTACCACAGAAAGGATACTACTACTATTTGAAAACAACAAATGCATGCCTTTCTTTCCTTATGGACTGTCCACTTCTGGCAAACACTAAGCAGGTCTTACCACTGAATCATCAGTGCCTTGAACAGTTCCACTACACTTCTTGAAAATGGGAGATTTTGTCAGTACCCAGCCCACGGGACAGGAGGAAAGGCTGACACGTGGAGTGCTGCTAGAGGCCAGGCCAGGTACTTTCCTCAGGTTAAGTTAATTCATGTAATCTTTTCAATACTCCTTTGAAAAGTGCTATTATATACTGCTCACAATTTTAAAATCACAAATGAAATCAGGGTTATCTTTAGTCTTCATACTGAGAATCTGAAAAGTTCTATAGTAATTCTGATTTTTAAAAAAGTTCTCTTTATATCTTCTATTGATCTAATACGCTAATAGGGCACACGGTAGACTTTTATAAAGGGTTTTGTACAGAGTATTTTGTTGACCTCTATTATTCAGAGCCCTGGCAAGAAACTGCATTCACCCCATGTGATTACATGGAGAGACTTTAGTGAAGACAGGGTGAAGTGGGGGAAAAAAACAATAGCAACCCAGACACAACAGCAGCAGCTGTCATCACCTGTAAGACTGAACAGGGTAAAAAAACTTTCATCCAGGCCCGGTGGCTCACACCTGTAACTCCAAAACTTTGGGAGGCTGAGCGGAGGTAGGCCACGAGGTCAGATCCAGACCATCCTGGCTAACATGGTGAAACCCCATCTATACTAAAAAATACAAAAAACTAGCCAGGCGAGGTGGCAGGCGCCTGTAGTCCCAGCTACTCAGGAGGCTGAGGCAGGAGAATGGCGTGAACTCAGGAGGCGGAGCTTGCAGTGAGCCAAGATCCTACCACTGCACTCCAGCCTGGGTGGCAGAGCAAGACTCCTTCTCAAAAAAAAAAAAAAAAGCCGTTTCCCAAATCCATTAAGTGCTAAGAGCCATGGTAGAGGTGCTGACGAGTATAAAACATCAAACCCAAATTATCCTTCCTCAGAGAAAAACTGAAGGTTAACTAGGATAGATTTTAAGCTCCTAAGCACTTAGACCCATTCCAAATTTCTATTTTCAGGTCACAAGTCTTGTGAAAACAAAAACTCACTACTTCCATGCTTGCTATTTCTGAGTTAAAAGAAACTCCTTCCGTCCCTCATACACTGTTGGTGGGAATGTAAATTAGCTCCACCTTTATGGAAAACAGTATGGAGGTATCTCAAAGAAATAAAGTTACAACTACCATTTGACCGAGCAATTCCACTTCTGTGTATCTATTCAAAGGAAAAGAAATCATTTTATCAAAGACACCTGCAGTTGCAGCACTATTTACAGTAGCAAAATCACAAAGCCAACCACAAGCCACCAAAAGGTGACTGGACTTTTAAGAATGTAGTACATATACACCAATGGAATACAACACAGCCATAAAAAAGAAAAACAAATGTCCTCTGCAGCAACACGGATGGAGCTAGAGGCCATTATCCTAAGTGAACACAGAAACAGAAAATCAAATATCACATGTTCTCATTTTTAATGGGGAACTAAAGAAAAGCAATACCTGGACTTAAATATGGAGGAAATGGACTCTGGGGACTCCAAAGCATGGAGGGTAAGATAGGCATGAGGGTTGAAGTTACCTACTGGGTCCAGCGTCCAATATTTGGGTGATGGATATGCTAGAAGCCCAACCCCCATCATCACACATAATACCCTTGTAACTAAGCAGCACATGTACCCCAAATCTACAATTGTAAAAACTCCATCCTAAAACCGTTAACAGGCCAGGCGTGGTGGCCCAGGCCTGTAATCCCAGTACTTTGGGAGGCTGAGGCGGGTGGATCACAAGGTCAGGAGATCGAGACCATCCTGGCTAACACGGTGAAACCTCGTTTCTACTAAAAATACAAAAAAAATTAGGCAGGCATGGTGGCGGGCGCCTGTAGTCTCAGCTACTTGGGAGGCTGAGGCAGGAGAATGGTGTGAACCCAGGAGGTAGAGCTTGCAGTGAGCCAAGATCACACCACTGCACTCCAGCCTATGCGACAGAGCATGACTCCGTTTCAAGGAAAAAAAAAAAACCATTAACAGGAGTTAGGTCTAGATCATACTTACCTCTGAAACTGAAAAGATTATTTGTGAACTTGAGATTTTTCTAAAGACAACAATCAGTAAAGGCTTCAAAATATATGAAAGCAAGGTATGGCTATATTTTTGAATATAGTAGTTTTCATATTTTTACTTTTCTAAACTTTTTCATTGGCCAATCTGTTTTAAGGTCTTTGGAGAAAATATGCCTAAGTACCTAAGAAAATATGTGTAACTCCATGCCATCTGGTCCCTCAGGATAAACTCACCTGTCCCACCATATCCTTTGTGGGTTCTCTCATATGCTCTCCTGCTCCACCTACCTCAGTTGTGAGGATTACAACTAATGTGTGATAAAGCACTTAAAAAAATCACACAGCAGGTGGTACTGCTATTCAATCAGTGTAATTCTGATATCACATTTTTCTAGTTTTAATCTCACCTACAAATATTAAAATATTGAGACAAATTCTCAGATGTCTCAACTTTTCCCCTGACCCTGAAACAGAAACATGTTTGGTCTATCAGTGTTTCTTTAAAAATCCTTTGCTCCTTTATGGGAATGTCCCTCCATGTTAGCACAGCTGTCCAATAAAAACTCAACCTATTGGGCTCTTACTTCTTGTGTATTCTGCTACATACTGATGCAGTAACAGCCTCCAAATCTAGAGCTGCCTTTCAAACCAGCGAACTCAGTTCATACTTACACCCGTTCTCATTCTCTTATCCACTTAACCAAAACAAAAACCCTTTATAAAAAAAAAAAAAAAAAAACAAAAAACAAACAAAAAACCCAATCAGTAACAATACGTAAGTCTAACCATACTCTTCTTTAGAGAAATTACCTTACAAAGCATTGGAAAGAGGTGCTGAAAACCAGCCTGGGCAGCACAGCAAAGTCTGTCTCTACAAGTTAAAAAAAACAACAACAAAAAAACACATCAGTCAGGCTTGATGCCATGCATCTATAGTCCCAGCTACTTGGGCGAAAGAATCGCTTGAGCCCAGGAGATAGGGGCCGTACGAGCCGTGATCACACAACTGCACTCTAGCCTGGGGGACAGAATGAGATCCTGTCTTAAAAAAAGAAAAAAGTACTTAGAGCACATCATCTTGCAACATTTAATATGACTTTTTCAAGCATAAAAACATCACATAACATAGAGACCAGCCTGGCCAACATGGCAAAACCCCATCTCTACTAAAAATACAAAAATTAGCCAGGCATGGTGGCAGACTACCATGTAATCCCACCTACTCGAAAGGCTGAGGCAGGAGAATCATTTGAAGCTAAGAGGTGGAGGTTGCAGTGAGCCGAGATCGCGTCACACTGCACTCCAGTCTGGGGGACAGAGCGAGACTCCGTCTCAAAAAAAAGAAGAAAAAAAACACATCACAGAAAGCACTGTAATTTTTTCCAATGCAAGAGACAGCATCTGGACTACACAAAATTAAATGAGCACTAGTTTATGGCATTTTCACTAAACAAAATTAAATGGGTAATAAAATTTATATATATTTTTTGAGATGGGAGTCTCACTGTCACGCAGGCTGGAGTGCAGTGGTGTGATCTTGGCTCACTGCAACCTCTGCCCCCCAGGATCAAGTGATTCTCCTGCCTCAGCCTCCCAAGCAACTGGGATTACAGGCGCCAACCACCATGCCCAGCTAATTTTTGTATTTTTAGTAGAGATGGGGTTTCACCATGTTGCCCAGGCTGGTCTTAAACTCCCGACCTCAAGTGATCCACCTGTCTTGGCCTCCCAATATTAGTATTACAGGCATGGGCCACCACGCCTGGCCATAACTGAGGGTTCTTAAGGCTCAGCAACAAAACCAAAAGATTAATATATGGTGTGTTTATCACACTTAACTTGGGCTTATATTAATCAAGGCAATTATTTCAAAAATGTAGATGGCCAATCATTAATTAAGCTGGAAAATGCCATATTTAAAATAATCATTAATTTCCATTAAGTAGAGTTCAAACAGAATACACATATATAAGACATAAGAACCAAGTAATTGTTCAAATGTTTATTTTAATGAACAGTATGAGAAATGAACTTTTAAATCAACTGATTTGTATGGAAAATGACACGGCAAATAAATTAGACCTATGTTAAAGAGAAGGTCAGCTAAATAGCCAAACTTAAGGATACAATGGGCACCAATAAACAGAATCCACAGTCTTCTTTAAGAGACTACCTTTCAAACACAGCTTTGCTAGAAACTGGTCCAAAGATCAACGGCATGTGGGAATGCTTAACAGGGGTGGTGATCAGGGACACGTTTCCTATGAAAGAAAGAAAAGTCAATAGTGAAAAATCAGGATGATTTTATCCAAAGTACTATACTAAATACAAACACAACTAGAATCCTGTACTAAAACTGTTATAACTCCGCAATGGTTTGCATGTGTGTCCCCTATAAAACTCACACTGAAACTGAATTCCCAATGTGGCAGTATTGGAAGTTGGGCTTTTAAGAGGTGACCAGGTTATGTCATGGACTAATGGGTTATACAGCAATGGGACTGCTGGCTTTAAGCGAGACTGAGCTAGCCACTCAGCCCCTCTCCGTGTGATGCCCTAGCACATCAAGACTGTTCTGCTTTGGGACTCTGCAGACACCCCCACCAAGAAGAAGCACCTTTTATTCTCATCTTTTATTCTTTGGTGACCATACAATAAGGGGGCATAGAACAATCTTTTGGAAAGATGGGATAAGGGTACTAGTAAATTTCTACTTAATGCTTGTTCAAGGATCTAAAGCTTGAGAAACACTGCTTTTAGAGGCAAACACAACAGTTAAGAGAAGCTGAAGAAGCTTAAGAACAGATCAAAGAGTATAGCATTATACAGGGATCATATAAAGAGATAAACTTTTCAACCTTAGTAGCTTACGGGGGGACTAGGATGCTAACCACTGTCAAAAGAGTTATGAAGCAGCTGTCACAGGGCACTGATCTGAAAAACAAGTCCTCTGGAGATTAATAAGGAACATGAAAAAGAAGCCCATGGTCTGGTAAGTTTGGAAGGTTGGGTTAAACAAAATTAAGTTTCTTTACTGCAAATTACTCAGAATTTGCTAATAAAATATATCTAATCTCTAAAACAGTATCAGACCAAACAAGGTATTATACATTTTTTAAGTGTATTTCAATTGTGGCTGAGGGCACTGACTTGTTGTGAAGATTTCTGGGAGTAGGTGTGGCTATATGACATTGCCCCTAATCAGAACACTTTATTTACAGAACTCAGTTTCCTTTTGCTATAATTCTGTTTAAAGACAACAGAAAGCATCACAGCATCTACTGTCCTCAGTACTTGACCTTTCCAAGCATGGCTCTTTCTGTGCCTTTTCAATCCTAAGAGCTACCTCAGCTGCCCATCCTCTTTAATTTTTCTGGCTTAAATGTTAAGAGTTGTGATATTTAAAATAACTTACATAATACTTTTATCCAGGCAAAACTGTCTCTGCTTTTCATTAACTCTAATTATAAAATAAATACATCTCCCTAATTTTTTTGTTTTGCTGTTAATAATTTTTTCTGAGAAAACTGTTAGGGTACCTGGGTGCTGCTTTGATGATGTTGTCCACACGCAGAATCACCTCTGCTGCTTCAGCTGCACTCAGAAGAACCTGTCGCTTCACTTGAAAACTTTCTGTTATACCCAGGATAGCCATATCTCCAATGGTGCCTTCCCTCATATCTGCAAAGAAAAAATGTTTACTAAAAAGTAGTTTTAACTAAAGTATCAAAACATCTCTAATGATTTATAATAAAAATTAATCCTGTTATTAATAAAATTAGGACACCCAACTACTTTACTCAATAGGTGAATACGCCTACAAATGAGCTCAAAGAAAGCCTTTAGATCACCTGTGATCAGAGGCTGGAGACTGGCCTGGCAAACATGGTAAAACCCCGTCTCTACTAAAAATATAAAAATTAGCTGGGCATGGTGGTGGGCACCTGTAATCCCAGCTACTCAGGAGGCTGAGGCAGGAGAATCACTTGAACCTGGGAGGCGGAGGTGGCAGTGAGCTGAGATCATGCCATTGCACTCCAGCCTGGGCAACATGAGCAAAACTCTATCTCAAAAAATAAACAAACAAAAATAAAAGGGGCCAGGCTCAGTGGCTCACACCTATAATCCTAACACTTTAGGAGGCTGAGGCAGGAGGATTGCTTGAGGCCAACCTGAACAACATAGTGAGATCGCCCCCATCTCTTAAGAAATAAAAATAATTTAGTCAGGCATTGTGGCATGTGCCCTAACTACTTGGAAGGCTGAGGAAGGAGAACTGCTTGAGCCAGGGGTTCAAGGCCACAGTGAATTATAATGGTGCCACTGCACTCCAGCCTGGGGAACAGCAAGACCACTGTCTCAGTAATAATAATAATAATAATAATAATAATAATAATAATAATGTCAACTACTGGTCACCCATATTAATTAGAAAACAACAATGTGAAATAATGAAAAACAAATGGGGGCTGGGCGCGGTGGCTCAAGCCTGTAATCTCAGCACTTTGGGAGGCCGAGTCGGGCAGATCACGGGGTCAGGAGATTGAGACCATCTTGGATAACACGGTGAAACCTCGTCTCTACTAAAAAAATACAAAAAAACTAGCCGGGCGAGGTGGCGGGCACCTGTAGTCCCAGCTACTTGAGAGGCTGAGGCAGGAGAATGGTGTAAACCCCGGAGGTGGAGCTTGCAGTGAGCCGAGATCCGGCCACTGCACTCCAGCCTGGGAGACACAGCGAGACTCTGTCTCAAAAAAAAAAAAAAAAAAAAAAACAAATGGAAGAAAATTCAGATGTCATCTACCCAACTTCTCTTCTTGTGAGAATCCTGCTTCATTTTCTCACAGATTAACCGGTGCTCCCTCTTGTTCAATGACAGGATTATCTATCTTCTTAAGACTACTCTATAATATCCAGCACAGCTTGTCAGAAAGTGTTTCAATATGAATTAAATCTGCCTCATTGGCCACTTTTATCTATGGACTGGAGATCTGTGATCTGTACTCAAGATTATCTCGCAGTAAGTTTACTATGAAATTAGGAGTTAATACTGATTGTATAAGCAACATAATAGTTTATGTTATTTTCCAGAATGTAAGTATTGTTTATATTTAAATCCTATAGTCATTATATACCAAACAGTTACAAATCTTCTAATCAGTTTTATATGTCTTATGGAATAACAAAGTTTGGGAAATGCTGAGCATATAAAGTCACACACATTTTCCCAGCACATATAATGGTTACGAGGACAAAGCAGAAGAGTCTTTTATATGGTTATTGTTAACTCTTTATGTTCCAAAAGAAAAAAAGAGCCGGTGAAAAGAGTTACTTTTAACAACGGCCACAAAGTTCCCCTTGATTGCTTACCCAGTCCAGCAGTGGTATTGCCTTCACTGTGAGCAGCCCTGAGCTGTGCCACCAGGTCTGCACTGTCATAGCCTGCATTGTCAGCTATGATGGTTGGCAACTATGAAATGAAGAAAACAAGTAACTACTCACTCTAAGAACCACTGATTTACTCCTAACTAGGATAGCTTTTTAAAATTATGCATTTAGAAACAATGTAAAATCTGCTTCAATTACTGCTCACGAAGAAGAGAAACTCCAGAATTAAATTTAAAAGCAGTATTAACCAGTTTATTTTCTACTCATTTTAAAACTATCAATAACCACAAAACTTAAGTTCAGATCTCTCATTCTGATTAACTTACCATTCTCAGTGCTTTAGCGTAAGACTCCATTGCAACAGCTTCTTTGCCTGGTGTTCTATTGGCAAGCTGTGTCACAGCATGAGCCATCAACATCTCAGAACAGCCTATAGATTAAATTTCCAACAAAATATTGTAATACTTAGTTGTCTCCAAGATACTGAATTACTGACTTTAAGATATGCCAAGCATTTTAAAATTTAGTACAAAGGCAATATAAAGTTTCTATAAGAACCATTAAAACCACTTATGACTTATACTGTACTTCAAGAAATAAAAATATATTCAACATTTTCTAAATGCTTACCTCCTCCATAAACTGTTCTAGAGTCCTTTACAGTTTGCGCAAGAACACAAAGAGCGTCATGCAAAGATCTTTCTGCTTCATCTAAAATTTGTTGAGTGGCACCACGCAAAACAATGGTACAAGCCTCACCTAAAATTAAAAGTCACAGTGACCACTTAGGGACAAAAAGTTTGCCTTCTATTATTTATACAGGTGTTGGTTATATTACTGGGTTCTGAAAGTTGATCTGTCTTCCTGTATTATACATTCTCCAACAATCAAGGTTCATAATGGTTCTAAGTTATCAAGGAAAAAAACTATGTTGAACATGCACTTTTCACAAAGACATGGTAATATGAGGTTGACCTCAAGAGACTGAAACAAAATATGTGTCATGCTTCTGAAGAGATAAGACTTATAAGATATACTATTCTAATAATTACAATAACCTTTACTTCAACAGAGCCTAGCAAGAATTTAGACACCTTAACCAGGATCTACATAATCACTCACCAAGGGCAACCCCAGAAAAGTGAATGAGTTTGTCTTCTCCAATCATAACTTCCTCGATAAGTTTGCAACTTCCAAGCTTCACCAGTTCTGGGTGATCAAAGGTAGAGGCAATTTCACCACCTATAAACATAAACATTTATTAGTTAAATGCACGGCAGGCTGAAAATTCCTGTTTTTTTTTTTTTTTTTTTTTTTTTTGAGAAGGAGTCTCGCTCTGTCACCCAGGCTGGAGTGCAGTGGCCAGATCTCAGCTCACTGCAAACTCCGCCTCCCAGGGTTTACGCCATTCTCCTGCCTCAGCCTCCTGAGTAGCTGGGACTACAGGCGCCCGCCACCTCGCCCGGCTAGTTTTTTGTATTTTTTTAGTAGAGACGGGGTTTCACCGTGTTAGCCAGGATGGTCTCGATCTCCTGACCTCGTGATCCGCCCGCCTCGGCCTCCCAAAGTGCTGGGATTACAGGCTTGAGCCACCGCGCCCGGCCGAAAATTCCTGTTTTCTAATAAGCAGTAATGGATAATGATAGGTGATGTGTTTAACATTTTGAAGACTGACTGCTTATTATATACCAAGCACTCTTTTTAAATACTTCATATTGACTATTTAATCTTTAAAACAATCCTCTTGGATAGGCTCCATTACTCTCCATTTTACACACGATAAAAAATGAGGCCAAGAGGTTTACTTTCCTATCCAAAGTTACCCAACTAGGATGAACATAAAAAGCTGGGGTTCAAACCCAAGCAGTCTGGCTTCAGATCTATAAGCAGACACTATACAATACTACCTCCCAAAGGTTAAACTGAGTCTTAAAGCAGTTACTTTTGAGTTGAAATTCAGATTCTCTTCTGAATCCAATCTATAAGACTAAGCCCTCATGATACAATTCCCAGCACAAGACATGAAAATATTTGTCCTATATGTCAACCACTATACACTTCATGAACTGCTTAATAATCACCTGGTATCTCTATCACAAATGAAATGTCCTAAGGCCTAAAAAAAAAGAAATGCATACTAAGAATTTCCCAGACCAAATTTAATAAGAACAAATTAATTTTAGTCCTTATGTCTCATTTCTATTCCTATTTTCCCTCCATCTTCCATGCTGTAAACTGAACAGGTCAGTCACTTCATTCCCTATTTCCTAACTAAGCAAGTCAGGTTTCCATTTCAAAATTCTTTTCTCTAGCTGACTACTCTTTTCATAATGTGAACTGCATATATTATCAATCAACCCTTCTCTTCCTATTCCTTACTGATAAATCTGTCAATGCCCTATTATTTATTTTATAATAAATTCATAAAGACTCTGGTCTTCTAAACTACTAATTTATACTCATAATTTGTATAAAGTTCTTTTTACTTCTGGCTGAGAAAATTCTGAGACTGCTTTGTGCTCTAGATGTGAGACACAACAGATATTTCAGATGTCATATCCAAAAATAACACTAACTTCGCTTATGAAACTTTTCACTTCATCCTTCTACATGCCAGGCTTTGTTTCTTTCTTTTTAAAGAGACAGTGTCTTACTATGTTGCCTAGACTGGAGAGCAATGACTGTTCACCAGGCACCATCATAGCACACTACAGCCCCAACCTCCTGAGCATACGCAATCTTTCTGCCTCAGTCTCTTGAATGGATGAAACTACTGGCACATGCCACCATGCTCAGCTCAAGACATTTAATGACACCTGCAAGAACCAATGTCATCAAACACCTTTGACAACTACTGAGCTTTTAAGGATGGGAGCCACCATGTCGTCAACTTCATAGACGTATAGTTGGTGTACTTTAAATAAACATTCTTCCGGGTATATATAGCAATTTCATGTCAAGACTTTACGATATGTTTATTCCATCAATGTATTATTACCATTTACTTCTTACATCTTTTTTTTTTTGAGATGGAGTCTTGCTCTGCCACCCAGGCCGGAGTGCAGTGGCGCCAATCTCAGCTCACTGCAACCTCCATTTCCTGGGTCCAAGTGATTCTCCTGCCTCAGCCTCCCAAACAGCTGGGACTACAGGCGCCCACCACCACGCCTGGCTAATTTTTGTATTTTTAGTAGAGACAGGGTTTCACCATATTGGCCAGGCTGGTCTCAAACTCCAGACCTTGTGATCCGCATACTTAGGCCTCCCTGCTGGGATTACAGGCGTGAGCCATCACACCCAGCCTCTTACATCTTTATTTTGTGGAACTAAAGAATGAATTACATAAACATGAGCATCTTAAATTTTGTTTATTTGTTGCCTTAAAGCATCAAGTATGCAGCGGCTCCTAAAGAACTTTAAAGCAGGTAAACCCACTTCAAGTAATTAGACGAAAATGTCTCTTAGTTAGAGGAAGACTATGCTTCTCAAATGATTTAAAAAAATGTCTTAAGAGATCATTCTGGGATGAGACCAAGTCTACTCTCCAAAGGTTAGTACACCAAATTTCTTCTAATAATCGTGGCAGTTCCAAACCGTGTGGCAGCCCTACTGACATCACAACTCATAACCCACGTCCTCAGTTCTCCTTAATTCCCATTCCCAAACCCACTTTCCAACCTATTCATTCATTTTCAAGGACCTAAAATCTAGAAAAATCTGTTAAACTTAGTCTTCTAGGGCTTAGAGTTTACTACGAAAACCATTAACTATACTTATACCCCTAAATCTATAAAAATTTAATCAACAAAAATTTTTAAACCGTTAGTTACCACAATAAAGAGTAAACAAGCTACATTTTTTTTTTTTTTTTTTTTAATTTAAAGACAGGGTCTTGCTCTGTCACTTAGGATGGAGTGCAGTGATGTAATCACAGCTCACTGCAGCCATGAACTTCTGGGCTGAAGAGATCTCCTGCCCCAACCTCCCAAGTAGACGACTACAGGCATGTGACACCACGCCTGGCTAATTTTTTGTAGAGATAGTCTTACTATACTGCCCAGGCTGGTCTTGAACTACGGGGCTTCAAGCAATCTTCCTGCCTTGGCCTCTCAAAGCACTGGGATTACAAGAATGAGCCACTGCAACCAGCCTGAACTCTTATGTCATTTTGATGTAGACAGACATGTCTGATTTACAAACACAGTTTCTATTTGACACAACTGGAATTATATCACTCATACTTCTATTAAAGGGTATTGAGGTATACTAATTTCCATTATACAATGTTGACTGTTTCACTTATGCTAACCTTTATTACTTCCAGAAACTTAAAAAAATTAACAAAAGTAATGTTTCAGTACTTGACCCACTCTTCAGCATACAGTAAGTGTTCAATAAAGGTTACTATTATAACTGTACTACTACAAAGGACACAAAGCATTCAGCTACATTCAGCTACTTACTTGGCAATAAAAACAAATGAACAAACTAGATAAATAAAAATAGACAAGACTTTTTAAAGCTCTAGTTTGTTCAGATTTTAACAATGGTCTTACAGGTCTGTGAGAAAAAATATATATTTTTGTTGTTGTTGAGACACGGTCTCACTCTGTCGCCAAGGCTGGAGCACAGTGGCACCATCGCCATGACTGCAGCCTCTGCCTCCCAGGCTCAAGAGAGTCTCATCCCTCAGCCTATCAAGTGGTTAGGATCACAGGCGCTCGCCACCACACCTGGCCAATTTTTTTTTTTTTTGTAGGGATGGGGTTTCGCCATGTTGCCCAGGTTGGTCTGAAATTCCTGAGCTCAAGCTCAAAATCTGGCTGCCTCGGCCTCCCAAAAGTGCTGGGATTACAGGCACAAGCCACTGCACCCAGCCAAAAATCTACCCTTAAAACAGTGACACAATGAAAGAAATCTATACCTACAGCAAATGTGGTATATAATTTGGTATAGTAAATGTAATGTATCTGCATATCTAAATTAAAGATATCCAAGAGTATAGATTTCAGAATAACTGTTGAAATTCTAAACTCCTTAAAGGGACTCCTTCCTTTATTTTCTTAACAGTGAGTTGCATATGGTAACAAATAATAAATCCAAGAGTGACTATTGTGTTTGTTAGAAACCAATACCTTTTTTCCATACCTGTGACAAGAGCTAGGCGTTCTACACCTGCAAAATCTGCATGCTCAATAGCCATGACACCAGCAGCACCAAAGAGCTGTTCAGGATAATTATAAATTAATTGCCTGTAAATAAAATACATGAAAACATTATGCTCAAAACTATTACAAAATAAACTACATTAGACTAAAAAACAAGTAAACATTTTTACCACACAAGTAAAAGAAATGCACATTAGAACAAGATTGCATTTCTTACCTGTATAATTAGAATTTATCAATTACAGTACTAATGCATCCACTACTAGCATTGAAAACAGGTGTTCTTTATTATAGTAACTGTATAAATCAATCCCATAATTCTGGCCACTGTAAGTGTGCATAAATCACAGTTTACAGATTATGAAAATCCATAATTTAGGTGAAGTTATGTAAGGCAGTTCCTAAGTAATAAATCATTAATTCAACATAAGTAAATATAAAGTATTCCTTAAACTTTCATAGAAAAAAATCCTTTCTTACAAGCACAGACCTGTTAATAAAGCAATTTATTCCATGCTTAAGAATACGTTCAACTTTCTCCTTCATTTTTTCCTTTTCCGCATGTTCTATTTCTGCAACCTTTGCTGTAGAATCAACTCTTACTCGGGAACCAAATATCTAAGACAAAGAAAAGCATAAAGAGAGCATCAGTTTCATTACTTTTTTTTTGAGATTGAGTCTCGCTCTGTTGCTCAGGCTGGAGTGCAGTGGGGCAATCTCGGCTCACTGCAACCTCCACCCCCCGGGTTCAAGTGATTCTCCTGCCTCAGCCTTCCAAGTGGTTGGGATTACAGGTGTGTGCCACCACGCCCAGCTAACTTTTGTATTGTTAGTAGAATGGGGTTTCACCATCTCATACTGGACAGGCTGGCCTCGAACTCCTGACCCTGTGATCCGCCCGTCTGGCCTCCCAAAGTGCTGGGATTACAGGCATGAACCACCATGCCAGTCCTCATTACTCTTTTTAAAGAGTCCCACAGCATATCTCAACATTTTTACTAATGTATGTATCAAAAAGTATATACATGTGTATATATACAATAGACACCTATCCCAAGCTTTTTAGTACAATTGATTCCTGAGTTTATAGAAGCCAGCAATTTTTCTTTCCCTTTTTTTTTTTTTTTTTTTGAGACTTTTGAGACGGAGTTTCACTCTTGTTGCCCAAGCTCGAGTGCAGTGGCACAATCTCCTGGGTTCAAGCGATTCTCCTGCCTCAGCCCCCCAAGTAGCTGGGATTACAGACATGCGCCAGCACGCCCAGCTAATTTTGTTTTTTTTTTTTTTTTTTTTTTTAGTAGAGACAGGGTTTCTCCATGTTGGTCAGGCTGGTCTCAAACTTCCAACCTCAGATGATCCACCGCCTCGGCCTCCCAAACTGCTAAGAACGCGGGGGGTGGAGGTTGCACTGAGCCGAGATTGCCCCACTCCGCCTGGCCAGCAATTTGAATTTTTAAAAAGTACAGTTACATACCTTTATTTTGTCTGTATCCATACCAGTATTTGCAATAAGAATTTTAGCATTTTCAATTCGTTTTGGTTGATTTACTCCAATTTTTTTATCCAACAGAAAGCCTACAATAAATATAAGAACAGTATCATATTTAATACTTCAAAGCAGCCTTAGTAAATCTTATAAAGTTGTCTGCTTTATCATATCACTACTTCAAAGAAGCTATTTAAGTCCAATTTACCAAGCTCTTAGAAGGTATAAAAACAAGCTTGTACCACCCACCTTATTCTGTTGTTGTTTTGCTTTGTTTTAGGCTTTTAGCGCCTGAAAGCCATGGATTTTAGCTTCTGTCTCTAGTGATAAGAGGGATGAGGAAGGGGCTTTATTGGCCCAACCAGAAACAGAAACTAGGAACCCATGACTGTATTCTCTTCCTTGGACACTCCTGGTATAAAGCATCCCACTAGAAGAGTTATTACAAAATTCATTTAATGGGTTACTTAAAAAATAATATATGAAACAGGAAATATGAGAACACAGTACAGACAATAAAATTAAACAGTATTTTGAAACTTTTGTTTCAGATATATACTACACCCACATCTGTATGGGATGCAAAATAAAGACAATAGGTTAAGTCCACTTTTATTAGCTTGAAATCACCACCATAAGAGAAAAACTGAAGATTCAGGTATTGAGGCTGGTGGTAAAAATGAAAAACCATGGACAATGGAGTCAGATAAACCTGACCCCAATCATGCCCCTGCTGCTGGCTATATAACCTTGGACAAATTATCCAGCCAGAGATGCTAATTTGTAAAACAGGAATGTAACCAGTGGCAGAGGTGCTAGTTACCAGCCTAGTCCTGTTGCTTTGGAACCATCATACAAACCCAGTACCACCTACCTCTCCAGGCCTTTTTTGGTTATGTTAGAAACTTTTCTCTTACAAAGCCACCTTTATCTTGGGTTTTCTACTCTATTCAAGTGAACCTAATCCTCACTCACCAGGTCATGATGACTAAACGACTAAAGTTCCTATTACAATTCCTAGTACACAGCAGACATTCAAGAATGGTGCTGTTTGTGCTACTACTCTTGTTTTAATGCTTCTATTAGAAATGCTACACAGCAGCCAGGCGTGGTAGCTCACGCCTGTAATCCCAACACTTTGGGAGGCTGAGGCAGGTGGATCACCTTAGGTCAGGAGTTCCAGACCAGCCTGGCCAACACGGCAATAACCAGTCTCCACTAAAAATGCAAAAAAAAATTAGCCAGGCATGGTGGCACACGCCTCTAATCCCAGCTACTTGGGAGGCTGAGGCAGGAGAATCGCTTGAACTGAGGAGGCAGAGGTTGCAGTGAGGCGACATCATGCTGTTGCACTCCAGCCTGGGTGACACAGCCAGACTCCATCTCAAAAAAAAAAAAAAAAAAAAAGAAATGCTACACAGCTCTTGTATATAAACTTAACCAAGAGTATTTTCAGAATCATGACATTCTCTTAAAATAAATCAAGACCTATAACATACACCAAAACCAGGACTCCAAACCACTGGTAAAAGCAGAAGTTGTAAAGCACCATCTAATTCTTTTTTTTCCTTCTCTATACAAAAATGCCTATACTTTTTGACAGGTCATTTTGTGAAGTAAATTCAATGTGAAGATGATCTGGAAAACTTCACTCTATAAACAAAAATGTACTACTAAGAAAACAGTACTTGTTACGTCTCATTTACCACCCTTTAAGAACTAGATCCTCTTGCCCTATAAACATACATAAATTACTTGTTAATTTTTTTTAAAATTCTTTTCTAAAAAAACTAGTCATCCCCCAGTATACAAGGGATACTAGTTCCAAGACTCCCACACACACCAAAATCCACACATACTTAAGTTCCAGGCTGACTGGAACCAGTAGATTTGAAAAGTTGGCCTGCTATATACATGGGTTTCAAATCCTGCAAATACTGCATTTTCCATCCACATTCGATTGCACATGTGCAAACCACGGACACAAAGGGCTGACTATATTTATTGAAAAAACCTGCGTTAAGTAAACCTACATAGTTCAAACCCATGTTGTTCAACGGTGAACTGTACATCCTCGACAACCAGCTAACACAATGATGTGACTGACCCAGACCCTTCCTGGAGAATACACATATAATCCTGGTAAAAGTACCATTCGAGAATAAATGATTTCTAGCAAAAGAAAACTACATTTCCTTTTTATCAGAGACTGCAAATAACTTCATGGTAGTTAAGTAAACTCTAGAGATCATCAACAATGCTGGAATAGTGTGGGAAGAGGAGTACAGTCAATGAAATGACAAAAATGGTTGCACATATGGTATGTCCTTAAATTCAAGTTCACTGGCTTTGTAAAGTGTCACTGGTCCCAAAACTGAATTCACTCAGTACTCAGCCCTCAGCATCTAATCAAAGCTTCTTGTATCTGACATTCATACATACCTTCATCTAAATAGGAATCTGCCAAACTTCCTCCTAGCTTCTTGATAATATGAATTGCCTCGAGGTTGCCAGAGCCTTTCAGTCTGAGAACTGCTTCTACAGCTAACTTTGTAAAGTGGTCTTTGTGATGAGTAAGAAGTTTTGAGGATAATGTCGTGCCCGCAATATTCATTAAATCTTGACGGAATTTTACTTCATCAGAACTAAATAAAACCAACCAAATACACATATTAACCTCACTTTAGTTTTCAAAATTTATCTAGATATTCATGTCAATAGATAATTTTACCCTAGTCAAGTCTGTAAGCTGTAAGAATTAAACCTCAGCAGTAATCAAGAAACACAAATTATTTTCCCCACCAAACTGGCAAAATGCCAAAAACCGGGGGCGGGGGGATGGGGCACACAAGCAAGCAAAAATCTAATATTGGCAAGAATGTGAGAAATGGCCGGGCACAGTGTCTCACGCCTGTAATCCTAGCACTTTGGGAGACTGAGGAGGGTGGCCTGTAATCCTAGCACTCTGGGAAACTGAGGAGGGTGGATCACTTGAGGTCAGTTCAAGACCAGCCTGACCGACATGGTGAAACTCCATCTACACTAAAATACAAAATTAGCTGGGTATGGTGGCACAGGCCTGTAGTCCCAGCTACTTGGGAAGCTGAGGCAAGAGAATCGCTTGAACCCAGGAGGCAGAGGTCGCAGTCAGCCGAGATCACACCACTGCACTCCATCCTGGGCAACTCTAAGAGCGAGACTCCATCTCAAAATAAATAAATAAATAAAAAGAATGTGAAAAACAAGTAATATTATACAGTTGCGAATGGGAAAATTAGTAAAAGTGCCTTAAAACAGTGGTCCCCAACCTTTTTGGCACCAGGAACTGGTTTCAAGTAAGACAATTTTTCTACCTGCATTAAGCATGTTATGAAAGAACACTAAATGTTTAGAACAGTAGTACTTTGGTGTACCAACCCATGATCGACTGCAGAACTCAACAGCGCCTCTCTTGCAGCCTTTGTGGCTTCTCTCCAACCCGCTATGATGGTCTGTGGATGAATCTTTTTTGCAATTAAAGATTCTGCTTCCTATTAATAAAGTTATAAAATAAAAGTTATAAATAGAAAATTATTAAGCACTCCTCAACAGTAAAGATGGAGGAAGTAAGGACTTGATTACCTCTGATACTCAAAAACAGTAGGAAAAACAGAGTTGCTCAGTTGTTCTTACCCTTAATAATTCTGCTGCTAAAACGGTAACAGAGGTAGTGCCATCACCAACTTCATCATCTTGAACCCTTGACATATCTAGAAAAAGAAATTAGTTAACTCAAAATTGCTTCTTTACTTACTAAATTCTCCAAAAATATTCACTACCAATCTAAACTTATCACGGTTCCTCATACAACAAATTCTTTGGAACTCTGAGGTCTGAAATGCAACAGTTTTACCACCAATATACAGCACTCCTGAAGCTTGTATTTTAACAATGATAATTAAAACCCAGTGGACATCAATTGACAGTACAATTGGTCAACACAGCCTATTTATAAAGTTATTTCAAAATGTTAACCAATAGTATTATTAGGTTGGTGAAAAAGTATATCCAGACTTACCAACTAAAACTTTAGCTGCTGGATTGTCAACACCAATGTTTTTTAGAATAGTGGCACCATCATTGGTTACCATAAGAGAGGCATCTCGTCCGCTGCTTAGAAGAATTTTGTCCTAAAGGGAACATAATTGGTTCAAGTTAAGATATAAGTACATCTTGAAGAATGCATGGATCAATCAGTACTCTCATACAGTGCTAGTGTATTAACACCCTGGATGGCTATTTTGTGGTATCCATTCATCAAATGTTTTCAATACAAACACCATGTTAACCAAACCGTGGTATCTACCCCTAGAAACATCAGAAGCACAGGGAGACAATAGTTTTTGTTTCAACACTGTTAACTGCAAAAACAGTGGAAAGAAACTATCAGTACAGCCACAATTAAATTATAAAATAATTAAGGTACAGGATAATATTTGACAGTTAAAGAGGAGGCAGTATTATCTACTTACACTGAAAGGAATTTAAAAGACCAAGCTACAAAACAGTACTGATAAATAGTATCTATGTTTTATAAAACGGTATCTGTTACATGAGTATAAAATACATAATAAAGTACACATAATTCAACATAAACAGAAAATTAGTAGTAGTACATGCAAATTATAACACTACTTGTCACTGAGGAGGGGTATGGAATTGGGGATGGTGATTCTGGGGACTCTGATTTTTACTAAGAACATACTTGTCTTTTATAATTAAACGTTCTAAAGATTAAAAAGCATTTTAATATGTTTGTTATTAATTATATTTCCACTAAGGGCTCTAAAACAATATTAAAACATAAAACTTTTCTATTTTTCTTACCATGCCTTTGGGTCCCAAGGTGCTCTTTACCAAGTCTCCAATGGCGATGGCACCAATAAAAGAAGTCTGGAGTAAAAACCAAGGAGATTATCAGAATCAACTTTACCGTCTTCAAGTACAGTTTTATCTTTATTTACTTTTTTTTTTTTTTGAGGCAGAGTCTCGCTCTGTCGCCCAGGCTGGAGTGCAATGGTGCGATCTCAGCCCACTGCAACCTCCGCCTCCTGGGTTCAAGCGATCTTCCTACCTGAGGCTCCCGAGTAGCTGGGATTACAGGCGCCCGTCACCACACCCGGCCAATTTTTGTATTTTTAGCAGAAAGGGGATTTCACCATGTTGGCCAGGGTGGTCTCGAACTCCTGACCTCAGTTCATCCGCCTACCTCGGCCTCCCAAAGTACTGGGATTACAGGAGTGAGCCACCGCACCTGGCCTCCAGTTTTATCTTTAAAACAAAGGTTAGAACAAGGCTTACCAGGCGAGCTGTCTCTGCTCTCTCTTCATCAGCTCCTGCCTTGAAGATGTTAACAGGTGCAAGGGAAAGGGACGCCTAAAAAAGAAAACCAAGAGGCATTTCGTTTAAGTATCAATACTCTAACACATACACTGAGGTGCCTTCCACTTGTCTTACAAGTGGATATCTAAGAGAAAACTCATTTACAATAATGTTTTCAAACAAATGAAGCTTCCACGATCGGAGAAGGCATTTAAGTGGGAGAGAGGGACTTGTAGGAGAGCAACATGGCTTTTCGGATTTACAAGGCCCCAGAAGTATAAACTATACACCAGCGAGACTGACAGTTACCTACGGCTAGACTAAAGACGATCTTGAACTAAGAATGAAGTAGGGAGGGGTTTTTTGCCATGCGGGCGAGGGAACGCGGCCTCCATCTTCCACCCTCGGGTGGCTCCGGCCCAGCCGCTCCAGGCTCCGCCCCTAGAGGGAGGGCAGAGCGGGTCCCACACTAGAAATTTCTTCGCTGGGGGTGAGGCGCGGGCCTGGGTTCCCGGGACTATGCAAAGGCCTGGGCAGAAGGAGACGCTGGCTTTGCGGTCGTCTCCTCCCCCTCGTGGTGGGCTCCACCGGCTGGCCTGGCACAGGCCGCACGCCCCACGGCTCGCGCCATGTGCGGCGAGCCAGAGAGCCAGAAACGGAGCCTACAACCCCAGCAGGACAGAGGAAAGCAGTGGGGTGGCAAGAGCACGGCGGAGCAGGGCCAGGGCTAGAGACACGGGGGTCAGGCTCACCATAGTTCCGAGGAGTTCCGCACACAAGTGAATCCCCTCACAGCTCGTGTTCACGGCCAGCAGACAGAAAGAAGCCGGAAGTGACGTCACACACCCTACCGTCGGGGGCGGGGCCCCGGCCTTCGCGTGCCTCCGGCTTGCCGTTACCGACAGCAGGCGTCCCATTTTGATTGGAGCCCCACGGGCCGGAAACGCGGCCTGTCACACTGGAGGGGGCGTGGCTGCCGGTCGAGGACTAGGAATGTGGCGGTTGAGAGAGGAACAACCGAAGAACAAAGAGGCGGCTGCCGTACGGGTTGCCATAGCAATGGAGTTCTTGCTCACACTTTGTTTTCTTAAATTTAATCTTTAAACATTTGTATTAAATCACACATGTACACAGTTCAAAGTGGTATGTGCCAATAATGAAACCATAATTTACCCACCTCACCACTTCCTGTCTCCAGGAAAACTGCTTTCAACTTTTTCAGTTTTGGGGGGGAGCTATTTACTATCGTATTCCCAGATAATATTATTGCTATGTTGATTTTAAACATTATTTACTGAGTATTACAGAAGAAGACTTACTTTTCTCTTACTGAATTTTCAAACGTTATTTCTAACTGGACGTTGACTGCCCAGGCTAAGGTCTTGTGAATTGACAGAGACATTTATAGTATTTTATCTTTGCCCTATTTACTCATTTTCAGGAATTTTTGCATTTCAGTCTTTTTTTTTTTTTTTTTCCTCCAATAGTAGAGACGACTTACTAGTCTTTGTTTATAATAAACTGAAATATTTGGGACTGATCTTGACACTTTGACATGTTTTGGCAGACATCAAGATCAGTCCCAAATATTTCAGTTTATTATAGACAGTTTTCTACTTTCTTTAAGTTGACGGATGTCTAAAGCAAAATTTGTTCTCTAAAAAATTTTTCTGTCATCTACTGATACCCTGTCTTCTCCCTTTGATCACTTAACAAGCTCCTCGGCAGGGCGCAGTGGCTCACGCCTGTAATCCCAGCACTTCGGGAGGCCGAGGCGGGCAGATCACCTGAGGTCAGGAGTTGGAGACCAGCCTGGCCAACAAGGTGAAACCCCATCTCTACTGAAAATACAAAAATTGGCCGGGCGTGGTGTGCGCATGCCCATAATCCCAACTACTCAGGAGGCTGAGGCAGGAGAATTGCTTGAACCCGGGAGGCAGAGGTTGCAGTGAGCCGAGATCACACCACTGCACTCCAGCCTGGGCAACAGAACGAGACTCTGTCTAAAAAATAAACAAACAAAAAAAAACCAAGCTCCTAGATTTTTCTTTTTCTGTTTCGTTTTGTTTTAGAGACGGGGTCTCACATGTTGCCCAGGCTGGCCTGGAACTCCTGGGCTCAAGCAATCTTCCTGCCTCAGTCTCCTGAATAGCTGGGGTCTCCTGGATTTTTGACATTGCTAACATTAACAGAAATTTTCAATTTTTAGTTGTTTCTACCCTTCAGATTTCCTTTAAGTGGGTTGATTTCCACCAGGGGTTGGCAAGCTGTGAGGAGTCAAACCCAGCCTGCCAACTGTTTTTGTATGGCCTGAGAGCTAAGAATAGTTTTTACATTTTTAAGTGGTTGAAAGAAATAAAAAATTTCCTGACACATGAAAATTCTGTGAAATTAATATTTCAGTGTCCGTAAAGCTTCGTTGGACTCCTTGGGCATACCCACGCATATTTACTCTGTCACAATACAAGAGCAGAGTTATGTGGCAGAGTTGAGTAGTCACAACAGGTTGTGTGGGCCCACAAAAGCTAAAACATTTATTATCTAATTCTTTACAGAAAAAGTTTGCTGACCCTAGTTTACAGTATTCCTCAGGTCCAACGTGAAAAGGGGGAGTTCAGGCTGAACAAATTGTTTTTTTAAATCTCCCAAGAATTTTCTGTTCTTTGTAGGAAAACTTGGTCTTTCAGGAAATGTACTTTCCTAGGCCGATCCCAACTCGCATTCTGGAATGAGAAGATTCACAGTGAAAAACTAAGATGCCTGCACAGTATTGAAAAAGGTTGTTTTTATTGTGGACAAAATTACATACCTGGAGATATTTACTATGTCCTCTAGTAGGCAAGCCCGAGACTGTGTGTGATGGGGAAACCAATGACTGCTCCCTGCTGGGCTTTGAATGTAGCCAGAGGCATTTGGATGGGGAGAAGGAGGCAGGCCCTGCCACCTTGTGGAACTGAGGCTAGAGGCAGCCAGGAAGAGACCCTATGATGGGACCCTTGGAAATGTGTTCTTTCTCCATTGCATCTTTTGATCCTTCCTCCTTTCCTACTTCCCCCTCCTTTGATGACACCTCTACACCCAGAGGCTAAACACTCAGCTTCTAGACCCAGATTATATGAGTTTGAATTTCAACCATTTTACGTGCTGGCTTTGTAGCCTTGGGTGGGTTTCACAGGCTCTTTAAATCAGTTCATTGAAGGCCATTCAGAGCATGATCAATGTGCTACCTTACCAAAAACTGTCTCTTTTAGCTGTTTATACTTTTTTTTTTTGGAGACGGAGTTTCACTCTGTCGCTCAGGCTGGAGTGCAGTGGCATGATCTCAGTTCACTGCAACCTCCGCCTCCCAGGTTCAAGCAATTCTCCTGCCTCAGCCTCCCAAATAGCTGGGGCTACAGGCATGCACCACCACGGCTAGCTAATTTTTGTATTTTTAGTATAGACAGGGTTTAACCATGTTGGCAAGGCTGGTCTCAAACTTCTGACCTCAAGCAATCTGCCCACCTCAGCCTCTCAAAGTGCTGGGATTACAGGCATGAGCCACCACGCCTGACCAATTTTTTTTTTTTAATTGAGACAGGGTCTTACTCTGTCACCCAGGCTGGAGTGCAGTGGCGCGATCTCCACTCACTGCAACCTCTGCCTCCTGGCTTCACGCGATCCTCCCACCTGTCTCGCGAGTAGCTGGGAATACAGGCATGCGCCACCACACCGGCTAATTTTTTGTATTTTTGGTGGAGATGGAGTTTCGCCATGTTTCTCAGGCTGGTCTTGAACTCCTGAGTTCATGCAGTCTGCCCACCTTGGCCTTTCAAAGTGCTGGAATTACACAGGTGGAAGCCACTGCGCCCAGTCTATTTATACATTTTATAGTAATTTGTATTAGATAGGTTACAGGGCCTATGGAGGTAGTGAGACCTTGGGAATCCATGTTTCTGTGATTAAACACGTTGTGCGACTTTCTCCTGGCTCTTCTTCTGTCCTCTACTCTCAAGTCCCTTGATCTTGGCTTTAGTTAACCCTTCCTCCTCCCTCAAAGTCTTTGTGACCCTCTCCTCTCTATGACCCTGTGTCCTCCTCTCTCTTTCCCTTGGTATAATTTGGCTTTCAGTGAGTTGGCTTTTTGTTAACTGGTCAGCTTCCAGTTATATAATCTCTCTGTGCCTCAGTTTCCTTTTGTGTAAAATGGAGATAATCATCACAAAGATTAAATAGCTTAGAACAGTGCCTGTTTAGCTTAGCTATTATTATCATTATGTCCCAAGTCTTCTAGTAGACTTTGTTAAGTATAGTAGCCGAGGGTGGGTATGCTTGGCATGATATGGAAGTAGGAAAGCACTGTAGCATACCATGATTTGATGGCTAGAGGTGATTTGGGAGCAAGGGGAGATGCATTATCTGGAGTGAAATAACTAGCCGAAGAGGCAAACAACCACCAGAACAGTTATGGGACTTGTCAACATTCCTCAGGAACACTTAGAATACCTGGAAGGAAACCAAATAAAGGACCAGGAATCCAGAGTCGCATTGAGTTGGGTTGATCCAGACACCTAGTGTTTGGGTAGTAGGGAGGTTAGAAGATTTGATAATTCTCGTGTTGCAGACCATGATAATTTGTACACAGGAACCAGTCTGTGGAGCACACTTAAAGTAGCACTTAAAAAAACAAAAACAAAACAGAGTCTCATTATGTTGCCCAGGCTGGACCACAGTGGCACAATCACAGTTCATTGCAGC
Organism: Rhinopithecus roxellana; assembly: GCF_007565055.1. Taxonomy (NCBI): domain Eukaryota; kingdom Metazoa; phylum Chordata; class Mammalia; order Primates; family Cercopithecidae; genus Rhinopithecus; species Rhinopithecus roxellana. The sequence goes on from NC_044558.1 coordinate 41,213,092, forward strand.
CTCAACCTCCCAGGCTTAATCTGCCCTCCTGCCTCAGTCTCTTGAGTAGCTGGGACTACAAGCACACACCACCATGCCAGTTGATTCTTTTATTTTTTCACAGTAACAGGTTTTCACCATGTTGCCCAGGCTGGTCTCAAACTTCTGGGCTGAAGTGATCCACCCTCCTCAGCCTCCCAAAGTGTTGGGGTTACAGGAGTGAGCCACCATGCCTAGCCCCCAAATATATTTTAAATCTCAGTGAACTGACACCATCAACCATCTCAGTCACCCAAACCAGACAACTGGGGTCATCTTTGACCCCTCCATTTCTGTCATTCCCCTTATCAATCAGAGGTGTTAATTCTTCCTCCTTTAGGTCCTCTGTTACATTGGTGGCCCTGAATAAACTACACTTTTGATGTTCATGCTTTTATATGAGCCACTGTAATTCAACAAAATAGAACAGAATTGACATTGTGCCAGTTCTGGGCCTAGGCCTCAAGAAAGCCTAGCAGCTTCTACTTTTGTGCTCTTGGGAACCCTAAGCTGCCATGTAAGAAGACGACATGAAGAAAAACCCAAGACTACATGGAGGAAAACTAAGGAGCACAGCTGACAGCTAGAAGTTCCAGACATGACCTAGTGGAAGTTGTCCAGCCAGCCCTCAGCTGCTTGAACCATACTAGCTGAGGCACAAAACATGTGAGGAAGCCAGGCCTCCAGACATTATATGAGTCATCTCTGCTGTGCCCTGCCCATCCCGATCTATAGCAACTTGAGATATAAAATGATTGCTGCTTTAAGCCACTAAATTTTAGGGTGGTTTGTTGCACAGCAGTAAACAACAGTCCTTTAACAATGCCTTTGAATACGCATTTATCAGATCTGGCTCCATTTCTGAAAAAGCCTCTTAACCAGTCTCCCTGCTTTATTAAAATACCGTAGTTCCAGCTACTTGGGAGGCAGAGCCAGGAGAATGGCATGAACCTGGGAGGCGGAGCTTGCAGTGAGCCGAGACTGCACCACTGCACTTCATCCAACCTGGGCGACAGAGCGAGACTCTGTCTCAAAAAATAAAAAATAAAAATAAAAATACAATACTGTGCCCTTCAGATATCCATGTTGTCAGAGTAATCTGTCTATACTATTGTTTTTCTGGTGTTTAAAATCCTTCAAGTTCTCTCACCTAAACAAAAGCTCCTTAGGATTCTGTGATCTGTTTCTCATTTGTCCTTTCTTCTGTATCCCCCAAGCCTGCCTTTGCTCTCCATGCGCTTAGTCATTTGGAACCTCTTGCAACCACTGAATGTCATGATCTTTCTATACCTCTGTGCCTTTGCACATGCTATCCCTTCTCCCTAAGATATCCTCTCTATGCTACAAAGACTTTAAACAAAACACCTCAGGGATCACCCCCTCCCAAGAAGCTTTGCTTGAAAACCTCCACCCCTAGGCTGAGTTGGATGCCCTTCCTTTGTGTCTTTATCATGCCAGTTACATCGATCATTTGGGACATGTCCATCTCCTTCATTGTTTAAATAATTTCTGTCTTGACCTGTACTCAACTAAGGCTTTGCAGTGTCACTCAGTGGCTAAAAACAGGTTTGAAGTCCCAGAGCTGAGAACTACTATTTGGAATGATCACACAGATAAAACCGTGAGAGCCTGTCAAATAGTTACAATTTCATTTTGATGATGTTCATTTTGAAAACGGAGGCACTGATATGAGACTAGGAAAGAAAATGTCATGAAGTTTCAAGTAGTATGTGAAATATAAATACAATAAAACTTTAAGTAGATATCCAACCACGTTTTATTGGGGTTTTATTGCAATCTACTTTCGGCAGTAAGGGGAAAGTGAGCATGAAAAGAACTCCAATCAGACTTTATTCAACAAAGCAGCTTTTCATGAATGCTTCAGGTCAGTGTATGATCAGCTCAGCTTCCAGTATCAACTTGAGTACCTCATCATGGATATTTATGCTAGAATGACAACAGTAAGGCATTGCAAAATCCAAAGTCATCTAATATTAAACCATATTTTACATAATTTGTAGGACAGTATAATACTCTACAATAAATAAGAATTTTAAAAAATGTGTTGCTTAGCCCTTGTTGAACTAAATTCAATTACTAGCTTATTCTAAGTACTCCAGTTAATAAACGTTTGATTGTACTTAAAAGAACTCTGACTTCTCCAAAGATAAAAAAATTATTTGTCTTGACAAAAATTAAGCTTAAAAAGCACATTCACACTTGTCCTTAAAAGCATGTTTACATCATATATGAGAGAACTTTTCATGCCTGATGACATGGCTTATATGCAAAAACAGTCATATGCAAAAGACAACTAGAGGGCAATTGTCCCATCCCCACTTCCTCCAAAAAGCCACACTCGGCCTCAGTGTAAAAGTTATATTTTATTGCCATGCTACAAAATGTATGAAGTTGGCACTGATAGGGAGAAATAGAGAACAAAGGGTGGGAAGGGATAGAGGGCAAATTATGTTGTTACATATACAAGGTTTTATTTTAATTAACAGTGGTTACGTTTTGCCAATATTAAAAATGCAAACCAAAATTTAAAATGCTGATCTGAAACAGCATTAAGATACAATTTATGCATAGTACAGTATCACTTATGTCCTTTATTAGAGAAATATGGAATGTTTATAGAAGAAATTAACCATGGGGGTAAAATTCATATTTCATATACAATTTGGCAATGGTAGTCCCACTGTTAGACAATTTTTTATAAAAGAAAAAATTAAAAATCTAATAAGCTACCTTTATACAAAGTTGCTATATTTATGCCTTTACGTAGGAAAAAAACATTTATAATGCAAATGAGGACATACAATAATCTTACAATATTATACACTGTAATGAAAATAAAACATAACACAAAGTTTGTCCTTTATAAAATGTATATTTTGCATTACTAATGCAAATGTGGCACACTGGTGACTACTGTACTATTAATACCAGTCTGTTTCCATGCTATAATTATAATTGTCCAATTGCCATAGAACTGCAATTATAATGATGCTACAAAGAACTGTGTTATACCCCCAAAAAATGAGGAAGTAGGGATGGGGAACAGGGATGTAAAGAACAGGAAAGATAGATAGGGGGCTGGTTTGGGCAGAGTATACTGTGGTATGTCATAAAATATTTGTTAATTTTTCAAGCCAAAAACATTTTCTTTACATTCTGTAATTTCGTACCAATGCCTTTATTCAAATTTGGCAAACATCAAGGAAAAGGTAATTAGTACCATATACCTCACACATCAGAAATATGAATGAGATGCCAATACATCAGTTACTTGTGAATGATGTCTCTGATGGTATGTCTACTTCAAGAATATATGTATTTATACACACACACTACACATTGCACAAAACATTTGGGCATTACAGGTTAGGAATAGCACAGGGGGAATTGGGAAGTACTTTTTCATCTGTTAAAACCTTTACCTTGAGGCAAAAATATGGCGGCACATTGTTGGGAAATTATGAAAACATAAGGCCCCTGTCCCATTTTTAATAGAACATTATTGAGGTACATTTTTATATGCTGTGCCACAGTTTTGGGGAGGGAAAGGAGATTAACAAACACTAGCTTGACTTGTTCTATTTATAACATTGAACGGTGGAGAGGGTCAACATTAGTATCTATAAAAACAAAGATTGCTTGGCAAATTTTCCTAAGTCCCAGATGTGATGTATTCTGGATATACTGGGAAGTGAAAAGCTTTTTGCTGAATCTTCAAGAGTAAAGTGCGTATCTCATCACTCCACAGCAGCAGTAAATAAAAGGAACTATTTGCCAGTCTTCCTGGAGGGAGGGAAGGCACCATATTTTCATTTTTAAAATAAGATGAAACTGGGAAATAAAACATACTAAGAAAAAACACAGGTGATACCAATATCAGTTTCCAACCCTGGCATGGGATAGATGCTGCTATGATTTATATGGATAAAACAGTATTCTATTTGGAGGGAAAACATTAACAATGATTATATTTCCAAAACCAAAAAGAAGGATCACATGGTCTACCAACAGAATTATCTAAAATTAGATCTGCCTCAGAAAATCTGAGATATATGGCCATAATTATATACTAATAAAATATTAATATTTCATTCTAAAATGCACCTAGTAATAGGTACATCCTTCCAGGACACAGCTTAATGCCCATTACTAAACTACTGCAAAGGACAAGTAGTATTCTAAGTTACCTTTTATTAAATAGGAACACAAGTGATTTCTAGAAGACATCTAGAAATTAACACCAGTTGTATATATCTTCCTAATACTCTTATAGTACCTAAAATCAAATTCTTAGCAAATTGGTCCCATTTTCATTTTTAAAGCACACAGTATTTAAAGCATAAACTGTAATGATTATATTGGAGTTATCTAAAAAAATAAAAACTAATTAGAATCCGGAGGAAACAATGAAAAGGATGACGGAAAGAATAAAGTATCCAACCTCCAAAATGAATAAATAGATCAGCCCTTTCATTTGGAGATTAATGTTCTGCCTTGACTGGTTGTTTCAGAAAAAACTATGTGCATTGGTTCCATCATAATTCTTATTCCACATTACAAAAACTATTACATAAATTTGGCACAATTAGCAATTTACTCAGAAGAAAGGACAGTGGAACAATGTATTAAAAATGGAACCTGCATCACGGAAACTGCACACCTATACCACTGCTCTCTTTTAAGGGAACAGTGAACACTTTAATAAGCACCAAGTTCACAGGGGAACAAAAGGGGGAAAAGAAAATTCTGCTATGCACATAGAATGATAAAATACACTGATATTGATTTATAATGAAGACACTAAAATGGCACTGAAAACGATAAAGACACCTTTAATAATTTATTTTCTTTATAATGATCCCACTCTACTGTTCTCCTAATCCATCACTGTCCTATGATTCGGTTATTTACTGAATAGGTTGGATGCTAATATGACTAAAACTTTTTCATGCTAAATTAACCTTAGTTATATCTGGTAGATCCAGATCATAATCTCAAACTTCCTCATATTTAGAGAAAATAGTAAAATATTTTGCAAGGTTACCTAACCTTTTTCCACTCTACCTTCTCTCATATTCTCTAGTGTTTAGGAAATTGGAACATCTTTGATTTTCCAAGAGTTTGACATATGGAGACTCTTCAGTTTATATAAACTTTAATTCATTTTAAATCCTAAATTATGATACAATCTCATTGCTACAAGACTTCCACTGTACCTGCTATGCTGGCAACAATATTAGTATTTCATGGAAATCGAAGGATAATCAAAGATCCAGCTACAAGTAAAAGGACAGCAGAGCTGAGGAACACTAGAGTGGGCAGAGTACAACTGCAGCGTGTAGCTGGGGGAATTACTGCTAAAGTGCTGGGGAAGAGTGCCCACAGAGAAAACACGGTACACCTTGAGGGAACTTTGCATATTAAAAGTATCTTCCTTTTTTTCTCAGTTGCTAAAGAGATCACCTGTGGACACAAGTAAATTTAGAATTGAGAGAATGTTTTTATCAACTTGAAAAGTAAACAGCATATAAATAAATACTGGACAAGGGCAACCCTGTTATAGAATAACAGTAAGTTCCAAATGAACCTTCAAAACCATAATTTGACAAAAATGCAAACTAAACAACAATGAACACATAATGCAATTTCAAAACTATATACAATCTCAAACATTTTAAATTGAAAAGGACGTAAGGCAACAAAATAAGACATCCCAAACACCGAAGAAAAAACTGAAGATAAATGGAAACCTAATGGCACAAATGCCTCCAGAAAACAATGTTTTGTCAATAATCTATAGGAGAAAAACTTTCAAGAGATTGTGGTTCAGATTTTCAAATGTTTTTGGGTAAAGTGACCTGAGACTGATTCTTGAGCCTATTATAATTCTGAGTAAGATATGTGGACATGCCCTTCAAATGACATCATGAGATGAGTAAATAGAAAATCTTGTCTCCTTCTTGCCTTTCAGTGCACCAACAGCAAACCATACTCATGGACACAGGCTGCTTTCTAGTAACACTGAAGGCAAAGGAGCTGACTGGTATAAGAGGAGGTGTGGTACTTGTTTCCTTTACATATGTTTTGGCTCAAGTAAAAAAGCCTTTAATTAATGAAATAAAGGATTCCTCATGTTACATGCTGGAGGCCACATACTGTGAACACTGAATCTACGAGCATTACTTTCAAAGCCTATAGTTATCTGTTAGCAATGCACATTGTCAAGAGGCTTTATAAAAAGTTTTAAAAGCCAACTATGACTTAGACATGAAAGATACACGTTAAGTCCAGAATATTGATAAAAATCAACCAGCATGTCATTCACTTCAACTCTCATTTTAAATAGGCACTGTGAAAACAGGAATGCTGCTGTACAACGAGTAGTATATAATGAAATTAGTGTTCTTTAAGGAGTACCTGCTCTACATTAATTCCCTTTAGTTAAAGATGCACATGAAATACTCAGAAAAAAATTTTATCAGTCTATAAAAGGAGTATTTAGAAATGAAAATGAAGCTCTTGCATCTTCATTTTTAAAAACTTCACAAAGGTGCAAACAACATAATGCTTTCCAGGCTCACATGGGCAGATCAGTACTATTGTGTCTAGTTTTCCTAGATGTACCATCATCTCGTGGCAGTGCTTTCTGCAAATTTGACATAGCAGCAGTTCTCTCGATGTCTATCACGGCATACAGCTCTGTGCGCCTGGTAGGGGTTTGTGGAAGGGGAGTCGTAGGCGTTTTTGGAGTCTGAGGGTTGTCAGAGTCACTGCCACCTTCCAAGTCAACCTGTATGTAATTAAGCTGCCTGTGTTCTAAACTTGGGCGTCTGATATCAAAGTTAAAGACTGTAGGTGTACAGTCCCGACGCCTTGAATATTCTATTTTGTGAGCACTTGCCGGCACTGTTACATTCTCTGTATTTACATAGTTATGCATTGGATCTAGATTATTATGGTAGCCATTTAGAGATGGGGTCTTTGGTCCTAAATTGTCATCTTCATCCCTACTTAGCTTGCGGGCTTCCCAAACAGGAGGCAAAGATGGTAGATTTTCATAGTTTAATAATGCAGTTCTTCTCTGAGCTGAGTTGTTGATATTCTGGGTATCTGAGGTACTGGTGGATGTCAGACGACCTCTCCTGACCCCTGAGGCACTAGGGATAGATAGCCCATTTATATTTTCATACACCAGTTTGTTAACAGAGGGTGCATCTCTTCGTTCATCACTGTCATAGCCAGTGTCCCATTCTGTGTTATTTGCTCCACTTCCACTAACTTGATCTCTTCCAAGTTGCTCCAATTTCTCTTTTTCCATTAATTGCTTTTGAACAGGGGTTGGCCCTAAAACAAATTTGACTCCTTCAGGTTCAAGAAGAATCTGAGGATCCCTGTCCTCAATACTACTTGGTTCTTCTTTTGGTGTGTTGCTTTCAGCGTTAGAAACCCTCACCTCCAATGGAACATGCACACTTGTGCGGTTTTTCCGCTCTTCTTGCACACCTGTAGTGTTGACATAGGTATGTACCTAAAACAAAACAGAAAGTGAATTAGTTAACTTACTTAAAAAAACAAAACTGAAAAAAAGCCTGACCACATCAGTTAATTTTATTAACAAGTTAATTTTATTAACTTTCTCAAATGTACTCTTACTTCAAAACTTTTGCAACTTTTTTTTATTAATAAAAAGGTAGAAAGAGAGAAGAAATGTAGAAATGTCTTCCTAATAAAAGAATAATGACTTTAAAATAACATGCAGGCTGGGTGCGGTGGCCCATGCCTGTAATCCCAGCCCTCTGGGACACTGAAGCGGGTGGATCACTTGAGGTTAGGAGTTCGAGACCAGCCTGGCCAACATGGTGAAACCCCGTCCCTACTAAAAATACAAAAATTAGCTGGGCATGGTGGTGAGCGCCTGTAATCCCAGCTACTCTGGAGGCCGAGGCACGCAAATCACTTGAACCCGGGAGGCAGAGACTGCAGTGAGCCGAGATTGCACCACTACGTATCAGCCTGGGCAACAGAGTGAGGCTTCATCTCAAAAAATAAAATAACATGCAGCATTATATTTGATTGTTAAACATGATAATTATGCAAAAAATAAAAATCAGGAACAAAATAGGGCTTATCATTTTGCTGCTGTTGTAGAGGTTCTCAAAGCATTAAAATATGATCCAGAAATAAATAACAACTTTGAAAAGCGATAAATTTATCCTTATTTACTGATGATCTGACTATATAAGATAAACTCTACTAGATTTAATAAGAGTTCTGTAAAATGCATAGATATAAAATAAATGCCACCTAGTAAGAAATTATCACTAATTAGAAAAGCTTAATGGTATTTTGGGGAGATAATATAAAAATATTTAGAAGGGCCGGGGGCAGTGGCTCACGCCTGTAATCTCAACACTTTGGGAGGCTAGAGCAGGTGGATCACTTGAGGTCAGGAGTTCAAAACCAGCCTGGCCAACATAGTGAAACCCTGTCTCTACTAAAAATATGAAACAATTAGCCGGGTGTGGTGGCCTGCACCTGTAATACCAGCTACCTGGGAGGCTGAGGCAGAAGAACTGCTTGAACCCGGGAGGTGGAGATTGCAGTGAGCTGAGATCACGCCACTGCACTCCAGCTTGCGCGACACATAAAGACTCACGTAATTACGGTAAATAATATAAGAACTCATTATGTACAGAACACAAAGAAACTGATTTTAAAAACACTAAAAACTTTTTAATATGACATATGGTTTACAAAACATAAGTATAACTAATTAATACAGAGGTTCCAACCAGATACTTCATTCCACACATGAAAACTAGAATAGTCGGGAACACTAAATAACTCCATAACATTAACAGCAAAATCTACCTTCCTACTAGTAGTTCACTGACTATAACGGCTAAAATATGAAAAGCAGCATAAACTCTTAATCCATTGGATGTTCTTATCATGGGAACTGACCATTAGTTATGCCTTTCTTAATCTATAGATGTACCTCTTCTGTGAACCCACAAGCTACTGTAATGCTGTTTCCCTGAATGCCCGCATATATTTGAGCATAAGCCAGCAAATATATGCTATTTCTTCTGATTGTTCACTACAAAAGTAATTTACAAACAGATAAACTTCAAGCTGAATAAAATCGTCTAGTTTTAGCACAGTGATACCCTGACTCTGAACAATCATTATTGCTGTTACACTGTAGCATATGCTTACTTGTTCCTCAGCCACAAGCAAAGGATGTGTAGATTCTTCCCCTACTGAAGGCAGGCGAGCACTTCCCACAGAAGGATGTCTGCTTGAAGGATGGGATGAAGCATCTCCAAATGAGGGATATCGGGGATATCCATTAGGTAAGCTCTGAGCAGCAAATCCTGGAGCTGAGTTTTTGTTTATTGGTTTAAGGAAAAGGGGGGCGGGGGCAGAGAGAATAAAAATGATTAAGAATTGAATCTGTACTGAGAGGATTATAAGAGGTCTTTCTGCCAAGACAGCAGAAATCAGAGCACAAATAGTATTACTCCCACTCCATATTTCAGATAACATGAAATACTGCATGTTTTCATTTTTAAAATATTTGAAGTACATAGAACTACAGCGTTTTTTTTTTTTTTTTTTGAGATGGGGTCTCACTCTGTCGCCCAGGCTGGAGTGCAGTGGCGCGATCTCGGCTCACTGTAAGCTCCACCTCCCGGGTTCATGCCATTCTCCTGCCTCAGCCTCCCGAGTAGCTGGGACTACAGGCATCCGTCGCCATGCCCGGCTAATTTTTTTGTATTTTTTTAGTAGAGACGGGGTTTCACTGTGTTAGCCAGGATGGTCTCGATCTCCTGACCTCGTGATCCGCCCACCTCAGCCTCCCAAAGTGCTGGGATTACAGGCGTGAACCACCATGCCTGGCCTACAGCTGTTTTTAAAAACTGACAACCATTATACTTCTGTTATCCAACGGTGATTTATAGTGTGTTATTGACTAAATATCCACAATCTGTATCTTACAACTAAATGTCTGTTATTCAAAATGTGAGAGGGAAAATGGGTACCTACTTGTAGGTGTTCGAGGTGTTCTAGGGACTTCCAATTCTGTCTGATGATTATTCCTTTCTACAACTGGCTCTTCCACCACATTTATACTATTATTTTGCATAATCTCTTGCAACATGTTAAATAATTCTTCTGCACGGGCACACTTAAAGGCAAAGATTCCTACAAATATAAACCCAAAGGGAAAAATAGTTAACATACCTTTGGAAAAACTATGGGAACACTTGACAGAGCAGAATTGTAATGTAAGCATTCTATGCGCCAAGAGTAAGAAATCCCTTTAAAATAAATATCTGATAAACTAATGGTTATTCCCTGTTTCAAAACAAGCCCCTGCCAAAAGTTCACAGAATAATTTTCATTTGTCTAAGGGAGATGGCCCAAAACAAAGCTGATTAAATCAAGACCTGCACACTTAAGGCTCATCTGTTTCTAAACAGCAGGGGGAGCCCAACTCACTACTCCAAGGTGATCATTTGCTATTAACAGGCCCCTTGGAAAGTCCCTAGGTGTTTTCCAATTGTTATCTTGTTTAATTATTACAATAATTATAAGATAGGTATTACCATTTCCCTTTTATAGAGAAGAAATTTAACATTCAACAGAAGTCCTGTAACTTGTCAAGGCCATTCAAGTAATAGGTAGTAAAAAAATCAATGATAAAGACATTTAGTCTAAAATTTAGCAGGCCCAATCATTTACTGAAAAATCTTAAAGGTAACACGAGCCAAAATTTCTCACATAGACAATGTGCTTAATAAACATTTGATAAATGAATACATAGTATACTATATCTTTTCTTAACAATCTGTTTATTTTGGGATTTTCGTAAGAAAAATATTAATCTTTGTATACAGAATAGCTGAAAGAACAATATTTCAAATATAATAATTGCAAAAAAAAAAAAAAACAAAGATTCTACCTTGTCCAGTTTGACACCTTCGACCACTTTCAAAAGAAAAGAGATTCGAGTCATAGCCATAGCGTCGCAGGCAGAGGTAGTGCCATTTTACTGAGTCACGTTTGCGGGTGTATAAAATCAGTTCTGTGTCTGTAAGTTCCATTATGCCAGAACCTAACTCATTCCCATCATCATCCACATTAATGACCTAAAAAAAAAAAAAGAAGGTGACAGTCATGCAAATATTTCATCAATTCGTCAGGAAAACACATTGTTGCTAATTAGTTATTTGTAATTTGTTAGTTCATTCATCAACCAATGTGTGTGTCAGGCATGGACTATGTAGCAGTGTAACACCCAGTTCAGATCTGTAAGAAATTTACATTTCCACTGGGGAAACAAAACATACAAACACAAAGTCAATCATACACAAAACAGGGTATGATTAATTGACAAATGAATGCAACAGAGGCTGCAGAAGGCAGGAAATGTGGTCTAAGGCTGTTGAGACACCTTCATGTAAGAGGAGGAGGGCCTTTAGCTGGACCACTAGTATAAATAGACACAGAAAATAAAATCAGAGGGGAAATCTAGTGGGTCAGGAGATAAAGGGGACATCATAAAAACACAATATTAAAGCAGAACAAAAAAGTACCTTTCAAAGAGACCAAAATAGATTGGCACAGAGTTCATATAAGGAAAGGTTTAGTACTGCTGAGCTTCAGAAAACGTCCAAAGACTAGAGCAGTAGATAACATTTAGGGAGAAGTTACTATTCCCCTGGAGTGGGAGAGGAGCTTTACATGTAGTTTTCTCATTTAACCCTCATAACAATCCTAGACTACACTGTACAAAAATGGAACTAAGACTCAGTAATAATGTAACCTGCCCAAGGTCACAAAGCTTATAAAGTAACAGACTTACACCTAGGTTTGTGTGATCAAGGCTACTCTTTTTTTTTTTTTTGAGACGGCAGTCTTGCTCTGTCGCCCAGGCTGGAGTGCAGTGGCATTGCAAGCTCTGCCTCCCGGGTTCACGCCATTCTCCTGCCTCAGCCTCCCGAGTAGCTGAGACTACAGGTGCCCTCCACTATGCCCAGCTAATTTTTTTTGTATTTTTAGTAGAGACGGGTTTGCACCATGTTGGCCAGGATGGTCTCGATCTCCTGACCTCGTGATCCGCCTGTCTCGTGATCCCAAAGTGCTGGGATTACAGGCGTGAGTCACCGCACCCAGCCTAAGATATGTTAAGTGAAATAAAAGAACACCCAACTAGGCAGTAAGATACATAACTCAACCAGTTTTACTGACCTTAAACTTGTTCCGATGGTTATCTGGGACAGTGTCTTTATCTGGACAGCTACAACAGCTACCCATGGCTTCTTCAGAAGACCATGTGTGCACTACATGAAAAATAATTTGAAAAATGTATTAGATAAAGGATACAAAAACTGCAAACAGAAAAAGACTTTAGAAATAATCTAACACAAACATTATTCTGATGCAGAAAATTAAGTCCAACAAGGTATATGGCTGCAGCTAGATTTTATACAGCTAGCTAGTTGATTTTACTCAGTAATAATGAGAACACATTTTGTGAGGCATTAATACTGTCACACAAATCTCAAATTTCTAGTTAAATTTGCAAAGGTCACCTATTCTAAAATCATCTAAAAAACAAACCAACTTAAGGTCTCATATATATTACTTAAATAATTAACTTGTGTTCAAGAGTTAATGAAATTAACCCTTTGTGGCTTATCAGGAATTTCATGTCCTTCTTTAAAGAGAGAGAGAGAGAAACAGAGAGACAGAGACAGAGACAGACAGACAGGCAGGCAGGTAGGCAGACATTATGTTGCCCAAGGCTGGGCTCAAACTCCTGGGCTCAAGTGATCCTCCCACCTCTGCCTCCTGAGTAGCTGGGACTACAGGACTGCCAGGCCTGGCTTGTTCTTCTTTAAATAAAAAATCACCAAAGGGATGGTAAACTTCTGGCTTGGCAAGTATTTTGACTGTTGTTACTCATTGTAGTATCTTTTATGTCTCCACAAGACAAGAGTTCATTGGTAATTAAAACAAAATCAAATTTCGAATAGTTCATTGGTAAGGGGGAAAGATAACTTAAAATTAAGCAGTAAAGTAACACGCAGAATACTGGCAAAACTGATACAGCATGTCTATTTAATACTTCTTTCCCATAGAAGGAGAGAGAAGTGGTTATACACCTGACATTGAGTGTTTAAGAACACTCCAACTGAGCAGACAAAGAAAATGCCAAAGCATCACTGACAAGTAAGGGAAATAATCAGATAGAATATGACAATATATGAAAAAAGGAGGAGGGAAGGAAGCACAGAAGCTACAAAACATTACAAACATAAATTTGATTGAAGCTTGTTGAAAATTATTCAGTGGCTCTCTACTATCTTCAGTTTAACAGTATAAACTCTTCAGTATGATAGATCCAATCAGATGCAAGGTGATCCCTATCTAGAGATCCAGTCTAGACTCTCCCTGCTCTGTTTCAAGCCCTATTCTTAGTCCGGTCAGAATAAACAAGGTGTGGTTTCCCCAGAGCATCTTGGTCTCTCACATCCTTCCAAGCTGCTCCCTTTCTGCTTCTTTCCTTTCTCAAGATTCAACTCAAAGTGCAGTTCCTCTAGGATGCTTTCCCTGACTCCAAGCAACTAGGCAAGTTATACTTATTATGTATGACCGTCATGCATATGCTACCCCAAAGCACCCTGGGCTTCCTAGTATCATAGCATCTATCACACTTTGTACTCAGTAGAAATTGTGGCTAATGTCTGTTTATCTGTCTTCTTTCCTTCATTGTGAGCCCCCTGCCAGCAGGGATGAACCTTACTCATTTTTACATTCCTAGTACCTAACACAATACCTAGCATATAGTAGGTGCTATAGGACCTTTGTGATTTAAATGGATTGTATTAAACAAATGTGAAGGATCCCTAGCAGGTTTAAGTATTAAAAAGATGAAAAAGTGTACTAGTGTATAAACCAAAAGTGTATATGATAACATATAATAGTAAAGTTAATTAAGACTCATGATATTTGGTATTTTTGCTTTAACTAATATGCCAGCTAGGTATCATAGTACAAGGACACGTAAGTCACCATCTTTGTCTTTGAAGAGCTGTGAGTGTCATGGGGGTGGTGGGGTGGGGAAGAGAGAGAGAGGTAAATAGATAATGCACTGTGATAAACCTTATATTAGGATATGAGCAAAGTACTGTGGGCACAGGAAAGGGAGCAACTAACTTCCTGGCTTAGGCAGGGAAGGAAGCACTATTTGAGCTGGGATTTAAAAGAAGAATAGAAACAATGTGCTAAGCAAAATAAAGAGAAATAAGCACCTGAGACAGACAAAAGTCATGAAATGTCATACCACATTCAGGAGAAAGTGAGGTGTTCAGTAAGACTGGACTACAGGGTAGACTGGAAGACAAATGGGGCCCAAACATGAAGCAGCCTGAGTAAGTTAGGGATATGTTCCCTAGATTTGAGACTTGATCTTCCAATGAACTTGAAGCTAGCCTGCCTCTAGCGTTCCCACAATAGAATGGCATAAACTCTATCATGGCCTTTATCACACTCTGTTGCAATGTTTATCTTTCTGCACCATTCACTTTGCTGTGATCTCTTTAAAGATAGGAAATCTTGCCTTGCTCATTTTCCAGGGCACTAAGCATACCAACTGACATGGCACATATTTTTTTTTGAGATGGAGTTTTGCTCTTGTTGCCCAGGCGGAGTGCTATGGTGTGACCTTGGCTCACTGCAATCTCTGCCCCCCGGGTTCAAGAGATTCTCCTGCCTCAGACGTGGCACATATTCTATAAACATTTAATTTTTTAAAAAAAGTAAATGTTTAATATTAATAAATTATAGGATGAGTAATATAAAAATTTTTAAGGGATAATTGATACAGACATTTTTTAAAAGTCTTCTTGAAATTACATATTCATTCTCCCCAACCTCCTTGTAAAATATAAAGAGCTAAAAGATTACTACAGTACGGCTTTTGCCTCAAAATATGATCCTCCAAAGGAATGTTTTTCAACTTTTTTTTTCTCAAAAGGAGCAGGAAAATCATCCTTTCACTTTGCATCTTCATAAGCTACCTGTTAAAGTAGAACCTCTCATGCTGGCAGGGATATACAGTCATGAGCCACATAACAATGTTTGGTTGGCAACAGACTACATATATGACAGTGGTTCCCTAAGATTACAAGGGAGCTGAAAAATTCCTCTCACCTACTGACACTATAGCTATCACAGCATCACAGTGCAACACATTATTCATGTGTTTGAGATAATGCTGGTATAAAAAAAAACCTACTGCACTGCCAGTGTATAAAAGTATAACACATTCAGTTATGTACAGTACGTAATACTTGATAATGATAAATGACTATGTAATTGGTTTATTTATTTACTATACTATATATCTATTATTTCAGAGTATACTCCTTCTACTTATTAAAAAAAAAATTAACTGTAAAACAGCCTCAGGCAAGTCCTTCAGGAGGTATTCCAGAAGAAGGTGCAGTTTTCCTAGGAGATGACAGCTCCACGTTATTGCCCCTGAAGACTTTCCAGTGGGACAAGATGTAGAAGCAGAAGACAGTGATATGGATGATTCTGACCCTGTATAGGCTCATGCTAATGTGTGTATTTGTGTCTTTGTCTTAGTTTTTCACAGAAATTTTAAAGGTTAAAAAAATTAAAAATTTTAAAACAGAAAAAAGGATAAAAAGAAAAAATACTTTTGTACAGTTGTAGAACGTGTTTTAAGTATTATTACAAGAGAGTCAAAAAGTTTCAAAAAAGTAAAAAGTTGATAAAGTAAAAAAGTTATAGTAAGCTAATTTATTATTGAAGAAAAAAAAATTTTAAACAGTGTAGCCTAAGTGTACAGTTTTATAAAGTCTACAATAGTGTACAATAACATTCTAGGCCTTCACATTCATTTACCACCCACTAACCAACTCACCCAAGAGCAACTTCCAGTTCTGTAACCTCCATTCATGGCAAGTGCCTTTTACAGGTGTACCATTTTTTCTCTTTCATAGTTTTCTTACTGTACCTTCTCTATGTTTAGAAATGCAGATACTTACCATTGTGCTACAACTGCCTATAGTATTCAGTACAGTAATGTTGCTCAGATTTGTAGAGTAGGAGCTACAGACTATACCATATATCCTAGGTGTATAGTAGGCTATACCATCTAGGTTTGTGTAAGTACACTCTATGACATTTGTGCAGTGACAAAAGTGTCTAATGACACATTTCTCAGAATGTACCTCCACCACTATGTGATACATGATTTATATTAGTGGTAGTGCAACCTACTTGGGGACTGTATCCACACTGAATGCTTGAGTTCAATACAACAATTAATGAAATGTCTAATATGTGATACGAAATCCTTGTATGTCATGCCAAAGAGAAAGGAATTTATCCTACACATGATGGAAAACCACTGATGTATTTTAAGTAGAAAAGTGAGATGGTCAGAAGTGCATTTTAAATATAACCATATGTATGATAAATTTAAGTAGGAGTTTAGATCAGAGGAAAGGAAATCAGTTTGGGATTATTAAAAAATGAAATACAATAAAAACCTAAAACAAGAGCAGCAATGGTAGGAATGAAGAGGAAAATAATAAATTTAAGGAACATTTAAGAGGAAAAGTCAGTAGCACCAATAACTGACTTGATATAATGGAAAAAAGCAGCAGCTTCCAGCATGGCAGATGAAGGGTGCTGGGGTTCTATTACCTGAGATACAAAAAACTATAGTCTTCAAGAGGAAGTGATAACGATTTGTTCAGGTATGTTCAACTGAGAGTCCAGGGAACGGCCAAGTGCAATAGTTAAGTATATGAGTATGTGTTTGAGGGAGAAGGTAAAACATTAGAACACATGTAGCATTTTAACTCTTGAACACTAGCTCAAGGATAGTATGAAGACTGGTCTGTGGCTGAAATTCTGGGAAAATACAAATGTGTTTAAATACAGGAGTAGAGAGAAGCCAGTGAAGGGGAAAAAAAAAAAAGATCAGAATAGTACAAACTAAGTAAGCATCAAGCAGGAGAGCACCATCCATGGCAGAGACAGATGCCAAACTGCAATGAGCAAGTGGAAGATAAAGAAGTAGCTCCTAGAGGATGGAAATTGGTCTTTCAAGAACTGGTTGACAAAATAAAGAATAGAGAAGGCTAGGGTGTGAATATATTCAAAAGAGGATATATTACTTGAGTTATGTATTTTAAGATGACATAGATTTATGCAGGCTTATAATCAGTAGGTCAAGAAAGTTTAAAAACATAGGAAAAACAAAGAAAAGAGAAGGGCTAACTGATGGATCAAAACAGAGGGGGATACTAGAGATGAGTTCCAGGGCCCAGATTGAGAGGTTTACCCAGAGAAGGAGGAATGCTTCATTCTCTGAGGAGAGAGGAAAGACATAAGGGTGGGTGGAATATAAAAAAGAGACTGAAGTAGATAACATTTATCACCCTACATGTCTTCTGTAAAAGAGAAGGCAAGGCTTGCAGAATGAGGGACTTGAGAATGTCAGCATTAGTCACCGAGGAGCTACCCAAGCAAAGAGAGCAGGATTATTAAGTAGGCTGAGATGAGAGCTCAGCAGAGGCTGCAGAGGCAAGATTATGCTGTTTTGCTAGCTGTGCTCAGCAGTCCACAGGATAGACAGTTCAACTGACCCAGGGTCAGAGGGTAAGAGGGCAAGGTTACTAAAGGATGTTGGCAATACAGGGGTTTGAAGTGACAGATCATCACATCCAGTCAGGAAAGAAGTAAAGAAAGAAGAGAGCTAACAAAATAGAAAATGGGGCAAAGACTCAAAACAAAACAAAACAAAACAAAACAAAACAAAACAAACCAAATCAAAAAAACAGGTGACCTCAGTAAGGCTAAAGAATAGGCTTAGCGTGAGTGAGGGATAGACACAGCTGGAACACAGGCAGTTGTGGCCAATCTTCCAATTCCTGAAAGGAGACTTCTTTAATGTGAAGTTTTCATCCACATCTCAGATTCTTTCTCCTAAACCACAAACTCTTAGGCAAGCAAGGGAAAAGGCTAGATACTAGATATTCTGCATTTATGACCATCAGATTAATATTTGAAGACTACATCTGAGCTATGTGACACCTAATAATATGCACTAATACTGTAAACACTTGAGGAACAACCATGTGATCTCATTTGCATACACTCCTCCAAGTTCATAACTCAGCAAAAACACAAATGATTTTATTATGCTCCCTCAAGACAGCAACATACAAAAGTAAGTAGGGTACATTTAAAAACAAACGGTAGGTGGGTGTGGTGGCTCACGCCTGTAATCCCAACACTTTGGGAGGCTGAGGTGGGAGGACTGCTTAATTAAGTCCATGAGTTCAAGACCAGCCTGGGAAACACAGTGAGATTCTGTCTCTATAAAAAATAGAAAATTAGCTGAGCATAGTGGCACACACCTGTAGTCCCAGCTACTTGGGAGGTTGAGGTGGAAGGATCATTTAAGCCCAGGTGGTCGAGGCTGCAGTGAGCTATGATCATGCCACTGCACTCCAAGGCTGGGCGAGGGAGCAAGACTCTGTCTCAGAAACTAAACTAAACTAAACTAAACTAAACTAAAATAAAATAAACTAAAATAAAGTAAAAGGTAGCTTTTGTTTGGGAAGAGCAATGCTGTAACAAGTTTACTGAATACTTTAAATTAGTAAACATGTCTTAGTTAATAAAAGCCATTTATCTTCGTTCTTTGGGAGTCGGGGGGTGGTGTCAGCAATCAGGAAGCAAAATGATTGCAGTTCAAGAAAATATTATTAAATTCTCTCATTAAAAAATTATAGGCCAGGAGTGGTGGCTCACGCCTGTAATCCTAACACTTTGGGAAGCTGAGGTGGAGAATCGTGTGAGCTCAAGAGTTAGAAACTGCCTGGGCAACATAGCGGGACCTCATCTGTATTTAAAATAAAAATTAAAAATAATTATAAATGCAAGCTTAGTGATGTAAAAAATAAATAAACTTCAACTTACCTAGATCTGGCCATTAATATTATTAGCCTCTGCTGCAGCATCAGGAGTTTAATCATACTTCAAAATACCATGTTTTCTTTGTTTGCTGACTTAACCTAAAAACAGAAGAAAAACATTGAGCATTTCTCATTTCTAAAGACTAATATTCCTTATGAGCTTTCTGGCAGCACGGTTAGTTCAGTTAATCTATTTAAACAAACTCAAAAGTCTAAAAGATTGAATAAAAAGTATTTAATATACAACATCAATTTTAAAAAGTAATATAATATTCACATGCTACCACTCTTTTTCAGAAGAAAAAGATGATAAAAATGTGATACTCTAAAAGTTCTATGATGTTTCTGGCTTCTCTACTACAGCTGTAATACTTGCACAACTCACTTCTCTATACTTATCTCCACAGCTGTAAAATGAGGGGTTAGGTTAAACTACCTCTTAGGTTCCATTCCAGCTCTAAAAACCCATTTTAGCCAGTAGCAGACTAATTCTCCGTCCCCAGTGACTTTTCCTAAACCTCACTCACCATAATTCCTCTTGAAGAGTTGTCTTCAAAATCCACCCTCCATATCTTCCTATTCCACAAGACCCCTCCAAAACCAGTTCAGAAAAGTCAGCAAATCAGAAAATCGACGGTATGAACAAGCATGCCACAGAATCACAGAACAGTGAAATTACAGTGATAAATTACAGTCTAGATTTATAAGAGATTTCAATATATTTTTGAAAAATTTCTGGTCAATTTACCCTTCACAGCATAAAAAAATCAAACTCAAACAGGGACACTAATATTTACTGAATACATACTCTGTATCAGCATTTTATTAGGGGTTATGGGAAGAGTCTCATTTTAATCTACATATTAACTAGAGAACAAATATAATTGATAGCCAAAATGAACATTTCTAAAACCACGTACCCACAGACAGTCAACAATTTCAACTCTGAACTTCAAATGCAACAATTTCAACTCTGAACTTCAATTTCATATATAAAATCAGCATGACAGGTGTTGGCTCACACCCCTTGGAGATGTTGCTACACCTCACTTTAAGGTGGGCAGCAATCCAGTCCCTCTTCTTTACTATCCCTTTCTTTTCTCCAGGAGCTCAAATATACACCATGCTTTGTCTCTGGCTTGGGAAACTGCCCAGGGCTGGACTAATTCTACCATAAACCACTTATTTTAGGTGAATATATACTCTCTTTGCCCGTCTCTTTTAAAATGTATTCTAAGGGATTTTGGCCAATTAAGTCAGAAACATCTCTATTCCTCTCATTCTTCATTCCACTTATAAGCATTCTCCAACCCTTATCCTGCAAGGAATTTAATGACTGCACATAAAATTAAGAGAAATGATAGTGGTCTACCTATTAACTACCAATGAAAAGTCATAAGCTTTGAAATGAAGTTAAACATACTAAAGAATCAGTGTACCAACTCATTAAGCTCTTAAAAATACTAAAAAGTCCCCACATGAATCTCCAGAAATTATTTTAATCTCTTGAGAATCAATATTTATTCAATTTTATTCTTTAATTATTTTGATTAATGCTTCCAATGTATTATAGAGCTTTTGCTTGCTTTTACTGTTTTTCAGTGCAAATATCCAGCATGTCAGTTGTATCGGGGAAGATTTTTTGTGCCTCATTTAGAAGAATACTTTTTACAAGAAAACACATTCTGAGTTCCAAGGCAACTGACATAGCAAAGTACTCCTGGAATGAACATACCCAATGGACCATGGGTGTCCACTGGATGCCTCAGACACTCTACGACTTCTTACCCCTCTTTGGTTTCTCCCCACTGCTGGAAGACTAAGAACTAAAAGATAATTAGGAGGCAGTAAGGGAAAAGGTGGTTATAGGCACTACATGGAACTATAATCTTATTGTTGTAACATCAGTATTTTTCTATAAAATAAGTATATATAACTACACTGACCTGCACTGACAATGACACTTAGTAAAAAAAAAAAATGCAATTTTACCAAGAGGCTAAAAATTACACTAAATGCTGTCTACCACCACCCCATTTTTCTACAGCAAACTAATTTACCTTACTGTATGCCACACACAGGGTCATTTGGATTACCTCATTTAATCCAAACAACCAATAAGGTACATACTACCATTATTTCTGCGTTCCAAATAAGGAAACCAAGCCTTAAAAAGGTTAGGTAGTTTTCCCAAGGTCAAGAACTTATCAGAAGAGCTAGACTTAAATTTTGATCTGATACCAAAGCCCAAGCAGTTATTAATTAATACACACAAACATCTTAAAACAATGTTTAGCATGTAGTATGCACTAGTAAATGTCAGCTGTGGAAATAACAGTACTTTGTTACTATACAATGCTGCATGCCTTTGACCATCAGTCAACCTTTCTGTGTCTGCATTTCCTCATTTATAAGATTAGGACACCCACTTCATATAGCTACTATGAAAAAGCAAAAAAATCTCTGGATATAAAGACATTTAGAAAATTAATAGCATTTTAAAAGACAAGGCATTATTATATCATCATTACAAGTAAAATTCTGTCTCTTACTTCACAAAGAAGCCTTTTGCACTGTAAGCACAGAAAATCTAGAACTTAAGCACATCCTTATAACAAGTATTACATTAATAAATTTAGTAAAGCTCTCCTAAATTATTCCAAATATGATTCTTGCAGAATGACATGTAAAGAGAAAACTGAACTCTATTCATAAGTATGATTATAAATTTGGTGCTTAGGAAGGTATATGTGCTCTTTTGGTTCACTAGCAATGAGGGGGAATTTGGCTTATACTACAGTAATACTACAGTAATTTTGTTCAAATACAACCAGGAAAGAATGTCTATAGTTAGAAGCACAGCAACATAACTAAATTTTGGGCACAGTAAACTGCCACATTTCATTACATTAAAACAATCAAGAGGATGGCATTCAAAAACCATGTTGTATCCATGGTCTGGCTGTTGTTTTTTTTTTTAAACCACTGGGTAGGTCTTTTAATATACACATTAATTTCCTGTTAATTCTTAACACTGACAAAGATTTCTGAATTATTTATATTATTCTGAAAAAGAGGAGTTAAAAAAAAAAAAAGCTAAGGAGGGGAGATTCTCAGTACATTCTGCTAGTTGCCTTAAATCAGAACCATTATGTCAAAAGCAAGGACATCTGCAACAGTTCCCTTGTTAGGTGAAAATTTAAAGTACACACCTATACACAAAACTACAATGGTACATGACTATTTTTAAGCATCCATCCATGAGTATGGTTGTATTTGCACATTCTTAAATGGATCTTTCTTCCTTTTTTTAAATCTGAGGACAAAGTTGATGAACTGCTTCATAATACTTAACCCTCCACTCACACCCTCTTTTTAACTCTTGAAAAAAATCAATTACATTACTTACAAATCACTTCAATATCTGGTACTTTAATTTCTGGCAATTATATCTAATCAAAATTCCCTGAACTGCAGTTTAAACCAGATTCCTCTCATTTCTCTATTGAAGACAAGTAAAACCAGTATGATCAAGAAAGATTAAGCATATGCTTATGTATATTTAAACTGTCATCAATTCACTTTTCTGTGGATAAATTTAAAATATTAATAAAGTGGCATTTCTTTTAAGATGGGTCTCACTATGTTGCCCAGGCTGGTCTCGAACTTCTGGGCTCAAGCAATCCTCCCACTTCAGCCTCCCAAAGTGCTGGGATTACAGGTGTGAGCCACTGTGCCCAGCCTAAAGCAGCATTTCTTTATTTCAGACATAGTTGCTTGAATTAAGCTAACAAAAGGTTACGTAGTAGATAAAAATGATTTTTAAGCAACTATCAATATTAAAGAGAAAATTAAACAATGAATTCCTGTCCCTATCCACACACTGAGGCATTTTACCAAGTATTTTCTGAGCACCTATTCTGTGTGTCAGGCACTGAGTTAAGTGTTAGCAATAAAGATAAAGGACACATTCCCTGACTCTAAGGAGCTTACTGTGTAGTGAGAGAGACAGACAAGAAAATGAATATGTGGCAGAATTGCAGACCCATGTGCTGGTGCTATCAGAACATTCAATATAGAGCAGAAGGAAAGACAGAAGCATCAAAAAAGGCTCCCTGGGAAAGCTGGTCCCTACACTGAGTCCTGAAAGATGGATGGGAGTTAGCTAGGGCAGGGGCAATCCAGATCAAGAAGAAAACATGTAAAACCCCCCCAAACCTAAAAGAACATGGCCTCCTCCAGGAGCACCTGGTAGTTCCTTAGAGCTGGAATGTAGGGTGTGCATGTGAAAATATTAGGAGATAGGTAGGAAAGAAGGCACATGGCCATTTCACCGAGGGTCAGTTTGTACTACTGAGGGTAATTCACATTTCCCCTTAAAATCTTACATAAACCACTAATGTCCTACCAGAATACTTACCCATGGGGGCAGAAAATTGACATTACATTCAAGAATAATTTAACTTAAAATTGTTAAGAATAAAATTAATAGTGTTTTACTGTCTGTCATGTCCAAATTCTAACCTTCAAGGCACAACATCCATCTATAAACATTCCCCCTGATAGCAACTGGACTTGCAGTGTCACCGAACAATGACCTGAACCTCAGATTCTCTCTTCCCTTCTAGACCCAGAAAACTCACACACTTTAACCCCAAATCTCACAGTGAATCTCAAAGTCCTTTTTAATCATATATTTTGTTTTTTAGGAACAGAAATCCAAGAATATACATAGAGAGAGATTCATTTGTTTGTGCGTATGCGTGTTTGTGTGTGTATGTATACATATAAAACAACACACACACAGATATAAAACAATTTTGTGTGGGTATTTGGCAAATACTAAGAAAGTATTACTAAACTAGTTTGCTAAAAAACTAGCTTTTTTAAAACAGAAAAAGCTAAAATGGAAGATGATACAAAATACTATCTCCACCTTTAGTAGTGTTGGTCATAACTCAATCCTGGAGTCATCTTGGTACATATCTATAGCAAGAGACACTGGTGATGAAATTTAGACAATTAAATTGGAGCACCCATAATGTCTGCCCTAAGATATGTGCAAACCCAGCAGATGAGTCACTCAGTCTTAGCTAATTAACAAGGTAATCAGTACCAAGGGCAACAATCCTAGTACACACACACCCACACACACAAAAATCAACCTTCAGAACTCTCAAAGAAACTCTTAGTTTAGGCCAGGTGCGGTGGCTCAAGCCTGCAATCCCAGCACTTTGGGAGGCCGAGACGGGTGGATCACGAGGTCAGGAGATCGAGACCATCCTGGCTAACACGGTGAAACCCCGTCTCTACTAAAAAAATACAAAAAACTAGCCGGGAGAGGTGGCGGGCGCCTGTAGTCCCAGTTACTTGGGAGGCTGAGGCAGGAGAAAGGCGTAAACCTGGGAGGCAGAGCTTGCAGTGAGCTGAGATCCGGCCACTGCACTCCAGCCTGGGCGACACAGCGAGACTCCATCTCAAAAAAAAAAAAAAGAAACTCTTAGTTTAGTGCCTTATACTGCAGTATAAAAACATATACAGGGAAATCAAACACCATCCTCTAGCAACATCAAAAGGATGAGCATTCTGTATGAGCAATCCCATAGCTCTCTCCACTAAAAATTCACAGATTGCACCATAGAAAGCAAAGGTGTGTGCTTTTAAGGCAGCAGTAAGAAAGTAGAGGCACTCTCTAGAAAACGATTATCATTAACTCTGAAAATCTGAATGAATAGATTTGATCTCATAGAGTTAGAGCATTCAGTTTTCTGTAAACATTGTAGATCAAAATTCCATGTTTTTATTCTTTAGCTCAGTGATAATTTCTATGTATTAATCTTACAACTGTGTCGAATTAATAAAGGGTCACTTAACCTTCATAATAAACCTCTAGTTTAGAAATTTATTAATAAACAGTAATCCCTTAGCAGGGACAGAACTCTAGCATAATAAATACTTAACTTATGAAAAACACATATCATACAAAATCTTTAACCCAATATCCATTTACTAAAAAATACTGTGAAATTCAAAGGAATTGTTATTTCCCAAATAAATGCCAAATTGTTCTTAATGTAATCACTGAGTAACTTAAAATCAATTCAGTTTTTTCTATTACACTCATGTTTATAGGCAATGAAGTTTTTACTAAACTGAGCAACTGTAGGAGGTAAAACCACAAGTATGAATTTTACAATATTTTCCTTAATATGGTATACCTAACGGTTCTTAAAAAGCATTTGGCTTTATGGCTTTATTTTTTTAAACAACAAAATTTAAAGGCAAGTCACTCTAATTTCAAGCTTCATGTTAAATACACAAACTAATATTATTCAAACCATAAACATCAATAAAACACTAAAAGACATGTAAGAAAATCCCTAGGCATCTTCACTTTTTATATGTAATACCTTTAACCTATAAACTAAATAAACACTAATGATGGATAACAGAACAGTAAATAAAAGCTGGTCACGGAGGCTCACGCCTGTAATTCCAGCACTTTGGTCAAGGCAGGCAGATCACTTGAGGTCAGAAGTTCAAGACCAGTCTGACCAACATAATTAAACCCCGTCTCCATACAAAAATGAGCCAGGTGTGACGGTACATGCCTGTAGTCCCGGCTACTCAGGGGGCTGAGACGTGTGAATCGCTTGACCCTGGGAGGCGGAGGCTGCAGTGAGCTGAGATCACGCCACTGCACTCTAGGCTTGGTAACAGAGCAAGACAAAAAGAAAGGAAAGGAAGGGGAAGGGGAAGGGAAAGGGAAAAGGAAAGGGAAAGGGAAAGGGAAGAGAAAAGAAGAAGAGGTAAATTAAAAGGTATTTTTCAAAACTGTATATAGAAATGTGTAAGTACAATTTACTGTAAATCTGTACTTCCAAACTCAGGTGGATATGATGTTACCAGACTAATATTAAAAGCCTAAATATGGGCCAGGTGTGGTGGCTTACACCTGCAATCCCAGCACTGTGGAAGACTGAGGCAGGGGGACTGCTTGATGCCAGGACTTTGAGACCAGCCTGTGCAACATAGCAAGACATCATCTCTAATTTTTTTTAAAGTCTAATATTGACTATGTGTACATGAAATGTGTATACCATGTGTACACATGGTACACATACACAGTGATCAAAAGAAGCTATGCCAAATGCCAAGCAACTCTAACCCCCCAAAACAAACTGTTTCACAAATAGCTCATTTAAATGTTTTTGCATTTAAATCAACCTAAAATACTGATAAATATACTCTCAAAGAAAACTAAACTTGGGCCGGGCGCAGTGGCTCATGCCTGTAATCCCAGCACTTTGGGAGGCCGAGGCGGGCGGATCACAAGGTCAGGAGATCGAGACCATGGTGAAACCCCGTCTCTACTAAAAATACAAAAAATTAGCCGGGCGCGGTGGTGGGCGCCTGTAGTCCCAGCTACTCAGGAGGCTGAGGCAGGAGAATGGCGTGAACCCGGGAGGCGGAGCTTGCAGTGAGCCGAGATCGCGCCACTGCACTCCAGCCTGGGCGACAGAGCGAGACTCCGTCTCAAAAAAAAAAAGAAAACTAAATTTGCCTATTTATTCTCTACTTCTAGAGCAGTGCATTCAAAGTAACTGTTACAATCTAACACACCTGATTCAAGTATCCCACTAATAAAAATGTTTGTTCTGTACAGTCATCCCTTGGTGTATCTGGGTATTGGTTCCAAGGCCTCTGTATGGACCAAAACACGTGCACACTCAAGTGCCACAGTCGTCCCTGTGGAATCTGTGTATATGAAAAGTCAGCCCTTTGTATATGGAAATTTTGCATCCCACAAATACTTTCTGGTTGACAAAATCCACCTATAAGTGGAGCCATACGGTTCAAACCCTCTGTTGTTAAAGGGTCAATTGTATATACGTTTTGTAACATGCCCCCTCACGAAATGCCAACAACAAAAAGTTTACCAGAACAGTTTGCATCAGAGCACATCTATCCCTGTGATTAACTTTTATAGAGCTCTTAAAATAAGTATTCTTCAAAAACTATTTAATGACAAAGACAAAATGTTCATGATATAAAATTAAGTATAAGAAAAAAGGGCTGGGCGCAGTGGCTCATGCCTGTAATCCAGCACTTTGGGAGGCCGAGGCAGGCAGATCACCTGAGGTTAGGAGTTTGAGACCAGCCTGGTCAACATGATGAAACCCCATCTCTACTAAAAACATAAAAATTAGCCAGGGGTGGTGGCACATGCCTGTAATCCCAGCTACTCGAGAGGTTGAGGTAGGAGTATTGTTTGAGTCTGGCAGGCAGAGGTTGCAGTGAGCTGAGTTCACGCCACTGCACTCCAGTCTGGGCAACAGAGCAAGAGCAAGACTCCGTCTCAAAAAAAAAAAAAAAAAAAAAAAAAAGAGAGAAGAAAAAAGGTAAAAAACTATTATTAAAAAAAATAAAGCTGGGCCGAGCATGTGGTTCACACCTATAATCCCAGCACTTTAGGAGGCCGAGTAGGGAGGACTGCCTGAGCCTGGGAATTCAAGATCAGCCTGGGCAATTTAGTGAGACCCTGTCTCTACAAAAAATAATAAAAAAAAAAAAAATAGCAGGGCATGGTGGCAAATGCCTGTAATCCCAGCTACCAGGGAGGCTGAGGTGGGAGGATCGCTTGAGCCCAGGAGGTCAACAGTGCAGTGAGCTGTGATCATGCCACTGCACTCTAGCCTGGGCCACAGAGTGAGATACTGTCTCAAAACAATAACAAACCACTAGATGCAATATGTATCCCTAGGTTGGATCCTGGAACAGAAAAATAACATTAGTAGAAAAACAGAAGAAATGTAAATACTCTGTGGTTCAGTTAATAGTATTGTACTAGTATTAATTTCTTAGTTTTGACAAATATGCCACAGTTACATAAGATGTTAACACTAGGGGAAGCTAGGTGAAGGGCATATGGGAACTATCTTTACAACTTAACATTCTAAAGTTATTCTAAAAAATTTTATTTTAAAAGTTGCTCTTCACATCCAGTAGCAAACTTGAGAGGATTTGCATTTTTAAAAAATAACATTTTACACCTATTTTTCTCTCCCCTACCTCCACATAAAATACATAAACCCACAAAAAAAAAAAAACTAGATGAACACACCCTAAAATGTTAACACTGATTCATTTGGTGGTAGAATGAAAAGGATTTTTTCTTTTTATGTTTTCTAGTGTGTGAATTGCTTTTATAATCAATGAATTATTAACTAAAGAAAATACAAATCAATACTTACTGAAGAGTTATTTAGAAACAAAAGCTGTAAGTGTCTAAGCAAGCCCAAAGGCAGACTACATACAAAACACGTTTGGGCAGACTGTGAAGAACACAGTGGCCAAGGGAAACTGCCAGGAGTATTTAAGTAGGGAAACTCTAATTAGTAAATGCTGGAAACCTGCCAACAAGCAGAACTTAACATCTACTCTCAGGTTAAAGTGCCTGAGGCCAACAAGCTATGCTCAAAATTCACATCTTAGGGGAATGAAATGTCTTGAAAAGCACCCAATACTAAGAATTCACGGAGATACACAGCCTGGGTTTACTTCAAACACAAATAATGCAGCTGGACACCTGGTACACAACTGCCCACTGAGAACTCCTAGAGACAGGCTTCAGTACCACAATATGTTTCCAAAGTTTTTCTTCCCTACTTCTTTCCTCTCTAACATCTTCCTACTACCTACACCCATTCCTTAGCCCTAAGGCCTAAAAATGGCACCCTGGTGCCATCTAGCAACATGGGTAGAATTATACAGTTCTAGAGACCACTGAAATTACAGAATCAAATCCAATTTCAGATGTGTAACAGATGCCTCCCACAAGCCTTTTTTTTTTTTTCCTGATGCTTTTAAGGAAAACTATGTTCTAGTAACTCCATTAAGCCATAAGAAGGGAAAATTTAATCAACAATAAATATTCTCCAATCAAAATTTAAGGGTACAATCATATTGTCCCTTAAAGAAAGTGCTAGTGGAATCAGATTACATTTTGATAAGAAATTTCTTCTAAGCTGTAATCAGCATAACTTACATATGTTAGGTTGCAAGCTCCTAAAATAACTCTAAGTGGGCCAGGCGCGGTGGCTCACGCCTATAATCCCAGAACTTTGGGAGGCCGAGGCAGGTGGATCAGGAGGTGAGCAGTTCAAGACCATCCTGGCCAACACAGTGAAACCCTATCTCTAATGAAAATGCAAAAAATTAGCAGGGTGTGGTGGCAGGCGCCTGTAATCCCAGCTATTCGGGAGGCTGAGGCAGGAGAGTCTTGTGTACCTGGGAGGCAGAGGCTGCAGTGAGCTGAGATCGTGCCACTGCACTCCAGCCTGGGCAACAGAGTGAGACTGAGATTCCGTCTCAAAAAAAAAAAAAAAAATCACTCTAAGTGGCCTGTTCTGAGTTTTGTGTTGTTTTTTAAAAAAATTTGTAATTGTTTGTTTATGGGACACTCATTCTCAGCAGAAAGTATAGTAAGTCCTAGAATCACCACTTAATAAACATTTATATGCATTCCTTTTTACTTTTTTTTTGGTTGTTGAGATGGAGTCTCACTCTGCTGCCCAGGCTGTAGTGCAATGGCACGATCTTGGCTCACTGCAACCTCCACCTCCGGGGTTCAGGCAATTCCCCTGCCTCAGCCTCCCGAGTAGCTAGAATTACAGGTGTGCACCACCATGCCCAGCTAAGTTTTGTATTTTTAGTAGAGACAGGATTTCACCGTGTTGTCCAGGCTGATCTCGAACTGCTGACCTCAGGTGATCTGCCCACCTCGGCCTCCCACAGTTTACTCTTTTGAATCCTTGTGGACTCTGTAATAAGGTATCTAGGATTAACTCAATGACGTACAAAGTAAGACACTACACTCAGAGGCAAAGGGGTTTTGTAAGTTAAAGTACCTGGCCTTTACTTCTTGAGTTCTGTAACAGTGATTTTAAGCATCAGAAGCCTTTGTTTCTTACTTTCCAGTTCTTGGTTGTGTTTAAGACAGTAGAGGTTACCTACCAAAAAAGTGATCCTCAGGTATGGTGGCCACTGTACTATTATTGTTGTTACTTTGAAAATTAATAGACATATATCCTGTTTTTCATCATAGCTGAGACATGATGGATTTTAAGACTGATATTTTATATACCACTGAGAAAGAAAAAAAGTCAATTTAACTATAATATGCCACTAATTGTAAGACACACCCAAATTTTAGTGAATAAAATTGGGAAATGTCTCTTAGGATCAATAAAATATGTCATACAGTCAATGAAAGAACTATCAACACATTACAAATAACAGAAATGCAAAGTTGTTTGGACTGTCTTTTCTTTGCTCCTTCCCAGATGGTGAAGATAGTTACAATCAAGTGGTAGGATTTCAGAGCATCCAAGACTGACGTGATGTTCTTTTAAGCCCTTGCTAAATATTGATCTAAAAAACAATCTCATAATGCAGACTGCTGGGAACTATTTTCTCCATTTTTCAATGGGGGAAATGAAGGTGAATAAATTAATCAAAATTTTACTAGAAGTCAAATTTAGAATGTTCAGTTTTCCGCTCTACTACATTAACAAAGACAATATGCATCCTTCCTCTAAAGGTTTCATGGTTTGCTTTCCTTCAGATTTACCTGGATCTTAATTTAAACATGTACCAATCATCCATGGTGAAGGTAATTCTGAAGAGCCACATTCATAATTACACTTGAGCTCATCCCTCTGAAAACAACTACAATAACATATAATTTGGTAGTTTTGTTTGTTTGTTTGTTTTAAGACAGGGTCTTGCTCCATTGCCCAGGCTGGAGTGTAGTGGGGCAATCAAAGCTCACTGCAGCCTTAACCTTTTGGACTCAAGTGATCCTCCCGCCTCAGCCTCCCAAAGTAGTTTGGATTACAGGCGTGCACCACCACACGCAGCTAATTTTTAAAATGTTTTGCAGAGACATGGTCTAGCAATGTTGCCCAGGGGGTCTAGAACTCCTGGCCCCACGCAATACTCCCGCCTCGGCCTCCCAAAGTGCTGGGATTTGAAAGCAACTTTGAGAATATTTCTTTCTTCTTCTTCTTCTTCTTTTTTTTTAAAGACAAATGTGAAGAAAACAAATCTCAACAAAAAACAGCTGAAATTTCTAAGAAGATGTCTTATTCCATCATACTCTCAAAATGTTTCTTCACCAATACTGGCTGAAAAGCTGTGTACTTTTAATCTTTTTAAAAAGACTTTGAATAATCTTTAAAAAGTCTCTCAACTTAATTCAACAGTTAGCTACAAATAATATTGGTTTCCTATAATTATGTACATAAAATACTCATGTTGAAGCCTTATAGTTTTAAATTTTCCACACGTAAATTACAAAATTGAATTCCCAGAAATGATTCATCCTTCTAAATAGAAAGTACAGTATGGCTCAGGTGAGGTTTTAATTCTCATATAATTGACAAATGGCATACAATATCTCTGCTATCTCAATGTACTTTAAATACTACATTAGAATTTAAAATGAAAGGCTTTGGTGGTTTTGCTTGTTTTGAGACAGGTCTTGCTCCATCGCCCAGGCTGGCAATATTGGAGATAATGTCTTCTAGAGAAATGTAGAATGCTAAAAACAAAGCCTTTTGTTTTAGACTTAGTGAAAATATGTACTTGAACACTAGAGAGATCTGAGTTCTTACTTAATCTCTCTGAATCTATATTTCCTCACAGGTTAAGTTAAAAATACTTCCTACCAACATTCCCTACACTTTATATGGTTTTTGCAGGTTCGGAAGTGGTTGTTGCATGCAATAACCATGAGGACTGAATTAAGTTACTAAACAATGAAGATGGGGGAAAAAAGGATGGATTAGAGTGATACTTAAGCGCTAGCCTTAATAACACCTGATGATTGGTTAGACTGGGAAGGAAAGCAGAAGTCAAGGAAAATACTCACATTTTCAGTTGAGGTTGATAGTACATACATTGAGCCAGGGAACATAGGAAGGACACAAGGTTTAGAAAAACATATAAGCTCAGTTTTGAATTGTACTTTGATGTCTGTGAGACATCCAAATGGAGATGCTCAACAGACAAACAGAAATATAGGTGTGGAGATGGGAGAGAGATTTGGGAGTCATCAGCTTACAGATGCAAGCATAGGGACAGATGAGACTGCCCAGTGCAAAGAAAAGTAAGACCTGCAGCAGCTCAGAAACACCAACATTTAAAGGAATTGTGAAAAAAGAAGAGTGAAAAAAAGCCCACAAGGAGACTGGACATTCACTCTCCAAGAAACAAGAGGAAAACCCCCAAGAGTGTGGTATCACAGAAGCCTAGGGGAAGACTGAGGAAAGGTGAGATGGGATTGAAAGAACATTGTCAAATCAATAAGGTAAGACTGTAGAAACCAGTGTGGAGAAGAAAATATTTAGCAATATGGAAGAGCAGAACAGAGACAGACAACTGTCTTCAAATTTCCATCTTATGGAATAATAGGCTTGATTTGCTCCTGAAATAGGAGACGGACCAAACGACAGAAGTCTATGCAAATGGAACAAAGTTCTATCTACCCAACAAAGAACTGAGTTCCCTTTAAATGCTGAGTTACCAATCGCGGACAGTGTTTCAGTCGAGTCCATTACTGGTTAAGAAGTGTGATGTTGTCTCTAAAAACAAAATGAATTAAATACACAAAATTAACAACAACAAAGTTAGATGTGATGATTTGAGTTTTATTTCAATTGAAATAAATTTCAAGGACTAAACTAAATCTGAACTACTTTACATTAAAGGGAACAAAAGGACACAACAAAACAGCTTTAAAATACTTAAGAAATATAAAGCATATTTCTTAAGTTATTATTTCTGAAGTTATATTATATTCAATTAACTCTAAGTAAAACACATAAAAAAGATAAAAAGCATTTTTAACTTTGTAAGTCCAAAGTAAAACATATAATATGATATAAAACCTCTAAAGTCTTCACTAAATTTTATGGTTGATTTTTAGCTGTACTAATTCTGTTTAATATCATTAAAATCTACCCAACTGAGTTTTCAGAATTTTCTACTACTAAATAATTATGTTCTTCATTTCTCTCTTTGCTATATTTTTAAACCTGAAGCACATACATGTATTTGTTTGTTTTAAGGTAGGGCTTAAAGTTATCTGCAATGCTGTATATTTTCCATTTGACCCTCCAAAGCCACTCTCTAACCTTCTCTACTCTACTCTGCGCCCTAGGAGCCTCACCTGCGTGGAGGCACCAGCAGACCAGACTGGCTGTGGTTCCCTTCCTTACGGAGGTTCTTCTAGTAATGGCCCCTGTTAGGCAGCTCTCTCACATACTTATAGCTCTTGCTGATTCAGGTAATCACTTCCTCTCTCTTCCCCTTTTTAGACACCTATGAGTGTTAACAGCTATTCCTAGCAGCCCGGTGTTCCTAGCAAACCTGGCTAGTATCACGTGCTGATTTCCCTTAACCTGCCCATAATGTGTAAATAATCCCTTTATTAAATTCTTTTCCATTACAGGGTTCCTGCCAGAACCCTGACTTATAGCAGTTGTTATTGATGTTTTCAATACAGTAATTATATATTACACTATAATCACTGGAAAAGATACCTTATGAGAAAAGAGCCACAATCACCAGCTTTTACATTTCTTAGTCAAACCAACTAAACTCCTAAGAATCGAAAATAAAAATTACCAACCTAAAAATGTTTGAGAGAAGGAATTACTTATTTTATTAAGATTAATATCCAAAAATCTTGCAGTCACCCTTCACCTTACTCTCTCACATCCCATATCCAATTTCATCAATCCTTTCAGATCTATCTTCAAAATATACCCAAGTTCAACCACTGCTTAACATTTCCACTATTTCTTCTCTGGTCCAAGTTACCAACATTTCTTTATGAATTTTTCCCAACTGCCTTCTAATTGGTCTTTGCCTCTGATTGTCCTGCTCTAGTCTTTTCTCACCAGAGCAACCAGATTAATTCTGTTAAAAAGTATTAATACAGGAGCTTGGTGCAGTGGCTTACACCTGTAATTCCAGCAACTTGGGAGGCTGTGGTGGGTGGATCACTTGAGGCCAGGAGTTTAAGACCAGCCTGGGCAACAGCACAAGAACCCATCTCTAAAAATTAAAAAAAAAAACTTAGCCAGATGTGGTGGTATGCACCTGTAGTCCTAGCTACTTATTAGGAGGCTGAGATGGAAGGATCCCTTGAGCCCAGAAGTCGGAGGCTGCAGTGAGCCATGACTGCGCCATTGTACTCTAGCCTGGGTGAGAAAACAAGATCCCGAGTCAAAAAAAAAAAAAAAATATTAATGGATATTTTTCTGAAAATGGTAAAAATCATGACTCTCAAAAAACAGTAAAACAAACATATGTCAAAGATATAATTTAACTCATTAATAATAGAATTAGTAAGTCGTTACAACTGGTTCAGAGGAACATTCCAACAACTACACATACATAGGGAATAAGGAGCTCTGAAAGAAATTTACAAATAGATGCAAAACAGGTATATTCACAGGTAATATCAACTGCATTCTACTGGGGATAATTTATATTTATTTTCATGAATAAGATTTACTTGCATTTTCTACTTTATTGTGGTAAAATACACATAAAATTTACCATCTTAACTATCCATCATCCATCTCTGTAACTCTTTTTTTCTTTTTGAGACAGGGTCTCACTCTGTCAACTAGGCGGGAGGGCAGTGATGTGACCATAGCTCACTGCAGCCTTGACATCCTGCGCCTAAGGGATTCTCCCTTCTCAGCCTCTCAATTAGCTAGGACCACTGGCACATCCCACCATGTGCGGTTAACTTTTTAATGTTTTGTAGAGGCAAGGTCTCACTATGTTGCCTCGGCTTCTTTTCATCTTGTAAAACTGAAACTCCACAGCCGTTAAACAGTAACTCCCTCCTCCTCCCATCCCCTGACAACCACCATTCTACTTTCTCTCTAATTTTGACTATACTACCTCCTTCACATAAGTAGAATCACATAGCATTTGTCTTCGTGTGACTGGCTTATTTCACTTAGCGTAATGTCTTCAAGGTTCATCCATGATGTAGCATATTACAGAATTTCCTTCCTTTTTAAGGCCGAATGATATTCCACTGCATCTATATACCACATTTTACTTACCCATTCATCTGTCAATGAACACTTGGGTTGCTTCCACCTTTCGGCTACTGTGTACAGATATGGGTGTACAAATACCTTAAGACCCTGCCTTCGGTTCTTTTGGATATACTCAGAAGTTGAATTGTTGCATCATATGGTAATTCTGTTTTTAATTTTTTGAGGACCACAAAACTGTACCATTTTATATTCTCACCAACAGTGCATAAGGTTTCCAATTTTTCCACGTCCTCACCAACATTTGTTACTATTTTTTAAAAAAATAGTAGCCATCTGTGGCCAGGTGCAGTGGCTCACACCCATAATCCCAGCACTTTGGGAGGCCGAAGCAGGCAAATCTTGAGGCCAGGAGTTCGAGACGAGCCTGGACAACAGGGTAAAACCCCATCTCTACTAAAAATACAAAAATTAACCAGGCATGGTGGCACATGCCTGTAATCCCAGCACTTTGGGAGGCCAAGGTGAGTGGATCACTTGAGGCCAGGAGTTTGAGACCAGCCTGGGTAACACAGCAAAACCCTGTCTCTACTAAAAATACAAAAATTAGCCAGGTGTGGTGGTGCACACCTATAGTCCCAGCTACTTGGGAGGCTGAGATGTAAGAATCACTTGAATCTGGGAGGCGGAAGTTGCAGCAAGCTGAGATCACACCACCGCGCTCCAGCCTGAGCTACACAGTGAAACTCCATCTCAAAAAAAAAAAAAAAAAAAGAGTAGCGTGAGGGTAATATAATGAGTGTGAGGGTAGTATCTCACTATATTTCTGATTTGCATTTCTCTAATAATTGTTGACGTTAAACATCTTTTCATATGCTTACTGGCCTTTGTATATCTTCTTTGGTATAATGTCTATTCAAGTCCTTGGCCCATTTTTAAATTAGTTTTTGGTTTTGAGTTTCAAAAGTTTTTTCTTGTATTGTTTGTGCCTTTGGTGTTACACCCAAGATACCACTGCCAAATTCAATGTCATGAAGCATTTGCCCTACATTTCCTTACAACAGTTGTACACTTTTGATTCATTTTAATTTTTGTATATTGTGCTAGATGAAGGTCCAAGGTATGTAGATATCCAGTTTTTACAGCATCACTTGTTGAAGAGACTGTCCCTTTCCCACTTAATAGTCTTGGTACTCTTGTCAAAAATTATTTGCCCATATATGCAAGTGTTTATTTCTGGGTTTTTGTTTTTTGTTTTTTTTTTTCTTTTTTGACACGCGGTCTCGCACTGTCACCCAGGCTGGAGTGCAGTGGCACGATCTCGGCTCACTGCAACCTCCGCCTCCTGGGTTCAAGCAATTCTCCTGCTCAGCCTCCCAAATAGCTAAGATTACAGGACTCCACCGCCACACCCAGCTAATTTTTTGTATTTTTAGTAGAGATAGGGTTTCACCATGTTGGCCAGACTGGTCTCGAACTCCTGACCTCGAGATTCACCCGCCTTGGCCTCCCAAAGTGCTGGGATTACAGGTGTGAGCCACCATGCTGGTCTATTTCTGGGTTCTCTATTATATTCCATTGGGCTATATGTCTGCCTAAATTTATGCCAATACCATGCTGTTTGATTACTATATCTTTGTAGTAAGTTTTGAGATCAGGAAGTGTGAATCACCAACTTTGTTCTTCTTTTTCAAGATTGTTTTAGCTATTGACAGTCCCTTGATACTCAATATGAATTGTAGAATGGGCTTTTCTAATTTTGCAAAAATCATCATTGCGGTTTTGATAGGAATTGCACTGATTCTGTAGATTATTTTTAGTATTCATATCTTAACAATATGAAGGCTTCCAATCCATGAAAAGCAAATCTTTTTCATTTATTTAATTTCTTTGAACAATGTTTTATACTTTTTGTTGTAAAAGTCTTTCACTTTTTTGGTTAATTCGTATTTTATTCTTTTGATGCTATTGTAAACAAAATTGTTTTCTTAATTTCCTTTTCGTATTGTTCATTGTTAGATGAAACTGTTAACGCATTAGGGTTTTCTACACATAAGATCGTATCATCTGTAAACAGAGATTACTTTATTTCTTTCCAATTTGGATGGCTTTTCTTTTTCTTGCCTAATTGCTCTGGATAGAATACCCGTTACGATATTTCATAGAATTGGTGAAAGTGGGAATCCTTGCCTTGTTTCTGATCTCAGAGGAAAATCTCTTTTCAGTCTTTCATCACTGAATATGACATTCACTGTATTTTTCATATACGGCTTTTCCTATGTTGAAGTAGTTTCCTTTTATTTTTTATTTATTTATTTTTTTTTCAAGATGGAGTCAGGCTGGAGTGCAGTGGCATGATCTTGGCTCACTGCAACCTCCTCCTCCTAGGTTCAAGTGATTCTCCTGCCTCAGCCTCCTGAGTAACTGGGATTACAGGTGCACGCCACCACACCCAGCTAATTTTTACATTTTTAGTAGAGATGGGATTTCACCATGTTGGCCAGGCTGGTATCAAACTCCTGATCTCAAGTGACTCACCCACCTCAGTCTCCCAAAGTGCTAAAATTACAGGCATAAGCCACCACACCTGGCTCCTTTTATTTCTAATTTTAGTGTTTTTCTTTTTTAATCATGAAAGGATGCTGAATTTTGTCAAATGTTTTTTCTGCATCAATTGACACGATCATGTGGTTTTCTCCCATTCATACTTTTAATGCATACATTACATTGAACAATTTTCATATGTTGAACCATCTATGCATTCCAGGAATAAGTCCCACTTGATCATGGTATATAATCTCACTGATATGCTGCTGAATTTGGTTTCACTAGTATTTTGTTGAGGATTTTAACATCAATATTTATGATTCAATTGCATTTTTAAGAAGTTTTCTGTTAAGTTCCAGTACTCTAAAAAAAAAAAAAAAAAGCCTTCCTACCCCGCCACTGCCTTGCCCACAAAATGAGACAGAGATAAACTCAATGGCTGAGCTAGACAGGACACTCATTTGCCATTTTTTTGTCCACTTCAACGTGGTTCACAACTTTTCCTGACAAAATCCTGCCATGGCTCCCCCTATTCCTCTGAGAATAAAAATTAAGGACTTTTCAATGGTCTCTATGAGATCCTAAATTTTTTAGTAACATTTTCTGCCTCTCCCGTTCCACTACTGATCATGTACTTTAAAATTCTTCACTCTCCATATTCTGCTCCAGCCACAACGGCCTCCTTGCTGTTTCTAGAATACACTAAGTATGTTCCTATCTCAGGTCCTTTGCAAGTACTGTTCCTTGTACCTGGAATGCTCTTCTACCAGATATCAGCATAGCTTCCTCCTTCACTTGCTTCAGGTTTTTGTTCACAAATCAATTTATTAAAGAATTTTCCTGAGCACTTACATATGAAATAGATAAGCACTTACCCACCTAGCCTATGATAATACACTTTTTCCTCTTTCCCTACTACATTGTTCTCAAAACGCCTTACCACCAAGTGGCATACTACATATTGACTTGTTTTTTTATTCTCTATCTTCACTCCACTGCCGCCACAAAACGTAAACTCCATAGTGGCAAAGATTTTGTTTTGTTCACTGAAATATCCTTGGTGCCTGAAGAGTGCCAGACAGATATTAAATGCTTAATAAGTTTTAGTTGAATGAATATCGGATATTGTTTAAAAATAGCAACATTCTTATTCATAAAATTTGTTCCTGAATTTCTGCAATGTACAAACATATCAATAAAACTACAACCAAATGCTTTTACATTTTTACTTATTAACTTATGTTACTTAATAGTTACTTATTGAGATGACTTGCAAAAATGGGGCTCAAAATTATCACTTAGATTTGTCTGTATACTGACAGCCATCTCAAGAAAAATAATTTGAAATTTAAGATACAGTATCACAAAATTTCTTTTAGAAGCAATGCTACCCTGTTGTTATCAAAGTGAGCAAGTATACTCATAAGACTGAGGTAGCACCAGATATTTTTCCTTTTTGTACTATAGATTCAAAAACTGTCATTTGGATTATAGTTATTATAGCAGATGTAACTCCTGAAGACTCTATCTGGGTAAGTCAACCGCCTAAGAGTCATTATCCAAGCCACACTATTTCCTCCAAGCTAGGTCACTCTTTGACGTTTTGCAGTCTTGGGATGAGCCTAGGTGAAGGTGAAGATACTCTAGGAGTAAAACAATTGTTTATGTTGGATTTCTCATCCTACAACTTTTCCTAAGCTCTTTCATTTTCTAACATTAAAAGGCACTTAATATTAACTAGAATTTACTTTGAATATATTTGAACTACCTGCCATATGCAATTCCAACACCAACATCTTTGATCTGAGTTATTTCAGTGAAAACAGAAATATGGTTACATATGGTTGAAAGTACAAGTTTGGAACATCACAGACCAATGAAATAATGGTTTAGCTACAAACAGTATGTTTAAATATTTTTTCTTTACATACCCCGATTCAAAAATCTGTTTGAAATAATAAAGAATTTCAGAGCTAGTCTTTTTTCTGTATACTTTTTTCCTGTATACTTTAACAACCTCTAGATTACTTACAATACAAATGCTATCTAAATAGTTGTTATGCTGTATTTTGTAATTTTTATACTGCTTTCTATTTCAAATAATTTCAATCCGTGGCTGATTGAATTTGCAGGTGTGGAACCTATGGATACGAACAACCAACTATCAATCAAAGGTAAAGGCATCATAAAGTAAGGTTTTAAATTCCTCTAGTTGATAAGGCTGAACCTGTTTACGATTGGGTCTGACAGCATGCACATTTTCACTTTTTAATTAGAATGCTGCAAATTAATATGTTTGTTATACTAAGTATGTCTGTCAGTAAAGAAAAATATTCAGAACATACTCCCCCGCCACCTATATCTGGTTTTAGAGGCAATAAATGCTCCTAATATATGGCCCTGATAACATCTGCTTTAAGGATAAAAAGATAATCAAATCGTCTTTCGAGTGTGTGAGGAAAAACTCTGAAAATGGAGAAGTAACTTATTTGAAACCAATCTCTTTAAATTATAAAAAATGTGTTAGAATTACATCAAAGCATAAGACTTTTTACATAAAGTTATTAAATTTATATCAAAACCACTTTCCCTGAATTAACAATAATACAGTGTTACTTTTTTTTTTTTTTTTTTTGAGACAGGCTCTCACCCTGTCACCCAGGCTGGAGTGCAAGGGTACAATCTTGGCTCACTGCAACCTCCACCTCCGGGGCTCAAGTGATCATCCTGCCTCAGTCTCCTGAGTAGCTAGGAGATATGCCACCGCACCTGGCTAATTTTTGTATGTTTTATTATTTATTTATTTATTTATTTTTTTGAGACGGAGTTTCGCTCTTGTTGCCCAGGTTGGAGTACAATGGCGTGATCTCGGCTCACCCCATCCTCCTCCTCCCAGGTTCAAGCAATTCTCTTGCCTCAGCCTCCCGAGTAGCTGGGATTACTGGCATGTGCGACCATGCCTGGCTAATTTTGTATTTTTAGTAGAGACGGGGTTTCTCCATGTTGGTCAGGCTGGTCTCGAACTCCTGACCTCAGGTGATCAGCCTGCCTCGGCCTCCCTAAGTGCTGGGATTACAGGTGTGAGCCACTATGCCCGGACTACTTTTTGTATTTTTAATAGTGAAGGAGTTTTGCCATGTTGCCCAGGTTGGTCTCAAATTCCCGGACTCAAGAGATCCACCTGCCTCGGCTTCCTAAAGTACTAGGATTACAGGTGTGAGCCACTGCACCTGGCCCAGTGTTACTTTTGTACCAGTAACTATACTAGAATACAGACTAACTGGGCCTAATAACATTAATGCTATATTCTTTATTTTTAGAGTAGGCCAAATACACACATATACACACACTTCCTTTAAAACAAAAACAGCTAAATTATACATTCTAAGGTATTTTGTATAATTTTCATAAGAATTTTGGTTACCCTGAAGTTTAAAAATTTGAAATATTAAAGAAGTTAAGATTTTAATAAACACAACTTTCTACCATTTGTGTGAGTAGGCCTTCAGATGGCAGCAAATACAACATAATAAATGTTGGGCCTGTTTGTAAGAACTGGTTTTCTGATATCCTCTTTTACTAAATTTTTTAAAACGTGGGTTGCTCCAGGGGAAATACGCATTCAAGAGTGGGATGTGATCTAAAATCTAATAAAAGTCGCAAAGTACATGACTTCCAGGTTTAAAAAAATACTTCAGAGACTCAGTTTTGTGGTTTTTTAAAAAAACAAACTTCATTACATTTAGTCATCATGTCTCTTAAGGATCCTCTTGGCAGTAACAATTTTTCAGATTTTTCTTGATTTTGATTATCCTGACCATTTTCAGGAGCACTGGTAAATTTTGGAGAATGCCTCTCCTCTCTTGGAATTTGACACTTTTCTCATAATTAGACTGGGAGTATGGGATTTGGGGAGGAGGATCACAGAGATAAAGTGCCATTTTTATTACAACATAGCCCTTGAAACATTATCAACATGACTTATCACTGTTGATGTTACCCCTGACAACCTACCTGGC
Organism: Rhinopithecus roxellana; assembly: GCF_007565055.1. Classification (NCBI taxonomy): domain Eukaryota; kingdom Metazoa; phylum Chordata; class Mammalia; order Primates; family Cercopithecidae; genus Rhinopithecus; species Rhinopithecus roxellana. Next base: position 41,254,816 of record NC_044558.1, read on the forward strand.
TGCCAGGTTTCTCCACTGTGAAGTTACTTCTTCCCGAACTCTTCTGTACTTCTTGGAAGAAGTACTGAACTTCTTGGAAGGAAGGCATGCACAGTCCACATTTAAGGATTAGGGAATTGTGTCTCACCATGATGAAGGTGGGGTATTGACAAATTATTTCGAGTTCTTCTGTACAGGAGATTTGTCTCTTCTCCATTTATTTATTTATTCAATCACTTATTCATATCAGTATCAGCCCGTAGTATTCATTTTATACTCTGGGTTATAAGCCAATACTACTTTATACTTTACTTATTTTCTTGTTCAAATTATTCCAACTTTGATCATTGTGAGCTCTTTTAGGTGACTCCTATGCCCCTTTGACATAATCCCATTTTATGGGTTTTTTGTTAAGGCCCTTCTTCACTTTTTTTTTTTTTTGGCACTACAAGATGTTCTAAGCTGATCTTGTCTATCTTTTTATTATTTTTTGAGACAGAGTCTTACACTGTAGCCCAGGCTGGAGTGCAGTGGCCCGATCTTGGCTCCCTGCAACCTCCACCTCCTGAGTTCAAGTGACTCTCCTGCCTCAGCCTCCCGAGTAGCTGGGATTACAGGTGCCTGCCACCCTGCCTAGCTAATTTTTTTGTATTTTTAGTAGAGATGGGGTTCCACCATGTTGACCAGGCTGGTCTCGAACTCCTGACCTCGTAATTTGCCCGCCTCAGCCTCCCAAAGTGGATCTTGTCTGTTTCTTGCCTTAGTCCTAGATCGAGCCATTTTTCCAAGGAACCCTGGTCCTTTTTAAAGGAGAAGTTTACAGATTCAGCATCCCTAATTGGAAAATCTGAGAATTTTTGAGCACCAACATGACACCACAGGTGGAAAATTTCACACCTGACTTCACATGATGCGTGCACAAAATTATTTAAAATATTGTATGAATCACCTTCAGGCTATGTGTATAAGGCATATATGAAACATAAATGAATTTCGTGTTTAGACTTCAGTCCCATCCCCAAGATATCTCACTATGTATATGCAAATACTTAGAAATCCAAAAAAAACCCCTGAAATCCAAGCAGGCACGGTGCTCACGCTTGTAATCCCAGCACTCTGGGAGGCCAAGAACAGCCTGGAGTTCAAGAACAGCCTGGCCAGCATGATGAAACCCCGTCACTACTAAAAATACAAAAAATTAGCCAGGCATAGTGGTGTGTGCCTGTGATCCCAGCTACTTGGGAGGCTGAGGCAGAGGTTGCAGTGAGCCGAGATCACACCACTGCACTCCAGCCTGGGCAACAGAGTGAGACTCTGTCTCAAAACAAAACAAAACAAAACACCCTGAAATCCAAAACATATCTGATCCCAAGCATTTAGGATAAGGATAAGGATAATCAACTTGTATTAGAAACCAAGATTTGGATTCTTGGTGTGCTCTCTATTGGGTGTCATTGCATCTAGGAGGACCTCTGTGTAACTAAATTTTATGTTATTTTGTGGGGAATCTGCATAACAAAATATAGAAACAAACTCATGGAGAATAGACTAAGACCATGAAGTTGAAAGATTATACAATTATAGATAGGGTATTATCACTTTTTATGAATGTGTTTTGAAAATAATGCATCTGAATAATATAAGGGAACCTAAATTTTTAAAAATATAAACTTAACACAGGCCATTTTTGTTGCAAAGAGAAAAAGGTGACAAATGTATAAATGTCAAGAATAAAAGAGGAAGTTCAGTAGAATCCATCTTAATTCAAATGGACATGAAGTTAGTTGGATAACACAGGAAATTAAAACACACATACCACCCTCACACACATCCCTTACCTTAAACATTTTATTTCAGTTTAAACATATAAAAAGGCATGAATTTACCAAACTTAAGGCCAGGGCCTTTTTTTGTTAATAGGAGACGGCTGATTAGAATTCTGTATTATGTTTCTCATACAAACCTTACCTAAGTTGTATGTCATTTGAAATGGATCAAGAGATTCTATTTCTAGCAACATGGTAGGTTAGATGTCCAGACTGACTCTACTGCTGGAATCTGCAATGTTGTATATACATATTTTAAAATTTTTATTATTAAATGTTTTCCTAATCTGGCACAAATGTAAAAAGCTACGGCCGGGCGCGGTGGCTCAAGCCTGTAATCCCAGCACTTTGGGAGGCCGAGACGGGCGGATCACGAGGTCAGGAGATCGAGACCATCCTGGCTAACACGGTGAAACCCCGTCTCTACTAAAAAATACAAAAAACTAGCTGGGCGAGGTGGCGGGCACCTGTAGTCCCAGCTACTCGGGAGGCTGAGGCAGGAGAATGGCATAAATCCGGGAGGCAGAGCTTGCAGTGAGCTGAGATCCGGTCACTGCACTCAACCCTGGGTGACAGAGCGAGACTCCGTCTCAAAAAAAAAAAAAAAAAAAAAAAGATACAAAAGGTAACTCTTGACTTTAAGGTAATTTCATAATGCTGCTTAGAAAACTGCAGACTGCAGGAGACAGACTATATAGTCCAAGACTGCCTTGCATACAGTTGCAAATCCCCAAATCCACAAAGTACAAATGAATGAGCAGTAAACCTACCTTGTAGAAGGTGACAGCAAGTAAACCTGCCTGCTTGACCTTGATGCTGGTCAAATGAAGAAAATCTCCTGCAAGAATTTATAACTATAAGCCAGCTCTTAAATGAGTTTGTGGAGACGAAAAAGGACAAAAAGGCATAAGTAACATGAAAAATAGACTATATGTCTAATTAGAGTTATAGAAGGAGAAAAAAGAGGCATTATTCAAAGAGATAATGGTTAAGAATTTTCCACAATTATTCAAAGACATTATTATTATACTCAGATCAAGGAAGCCCAAAGAATCCCAAGTGGGATTACAAAAAATAAAATGAGGAAATGAAAAAAATAATGCCTCAATACATTATACAAAACTACAAAACACTAAATGGGAAGAAAAAAAAAGGCTTAAGACAGCCAAATAAAAGGGTGATTACTTACAAAGGAAGGGCAATTAAGACTTCTCAACAGCAATACTGGCAGTCAAAGGACTGGAATAATGGCTTCAATATGATGAGAAAACAGAATTCTACACACAGAGAAACTACCTTTCAAGAATGAAGTTGAAATAAAGACATCTTTAGACAAAGAAAAAAGTGTCTTTTTCACCAAAGGATCTTCACCGAAGGAAATTCTAAAGAACATACTTCAGGTAGAAAAAAATTATCATAGACGAAAGGTCTCAGATCTAAAAAGGACCAATGAGCCAAGAAAACAGCAATTAGGTAAATAAATTTAAACAAAGGTTTACTACCTAAAACAGTAATTTGTCTAAAATTCTGTATGTATGCATAAGAAGAATATGCCAAAACTAAGATAACAGACAACAATGTTACAGGTTGGGAGGAAGACAACCAGAGCATACTAAGTTACTACATTATTCAGGAATAGATTAAAGATACTAATTTGGACTTTTCTAAGAAAAGCATGTTAAAATAGCCAGAGCAACCATTAAAAGAATAAATAATATATTAATTATAAACAAGTATATATGCATGCAAGGTATGGAGAGGAGATGGAATGAGACAAACATATATGTCTAACTCAATACAAAAGACTGGCAAGAATGAGAGGAAGAATTGGATAAATAGAAAAACCACAGAAGGGGACAGAAATATATGTAAATCAGAGCTGGGCATGGTGGCTTACATCTGTAATTCCAACACTTTGGGAGCCTGAGGCAGGAGGAATGCTTGAGTCCAGGAATTCAAGACCAACTTAGCCAACACAGTGGGATACCATCTCTAAAAAATTAAAAAATCAGCCCAGCATAGTGGCGCATGCCTGTGATCCCAGCTACCTGAGAGGCTGAGGTGGGAGGATCGTTGAGCGCAGCAGACAGAGGCCAGAGTAAGCCATGATCGTGCCACTGCACTCCAGCCTGCGCAACAGAGCAAGATCTTGTCTCAAAAAAACAAAAAAAAAGGTTAAAAAAAAAAAATCTAAATCTATCAGTAACATAATTGACTGAAATTCTCCAGTTAAAAAATAAAGATTGTCATTCAGAACAAAAATAAAACTCAATCTTATTCTATTTACAAAACTCCAACGAAAATACATGAAAAACTAAAGAATGAAAATACTGGCCAGGTGCGGTGGCTCACGCCTGTAATCCCAGCACTTTGGGAGGCTGAGGCGGGTGATCACCTGAGGTCAGGAATTCGAGACTGACCTGGCCAACATGGGGAAACCCCATCTCTACTGAAAAAACAGAAATTAGCCAGGCATGGTGATGCATATTTGTAATCCCAGCTACTCAGGATGTTGAGGCACAAGAATTCCTTGAACCCAGGAGATGGAGGTTGCAGTGAGCTCAGATTGCGCCACTATACTCCAGCCTGGTGACAGAGTGAGACTTCATCTCAAAAAAAAAAAAAAAAAAAGAATGAAAATGCTACACTAACCAAAATAAAACTACACTAGCTATATTAATCGAAGAAAACAGCAATAATAACAATTAAAACAAGGTAAGGCTAAAAGTGTGTTTAGATAGAGGGCCCTTTCATAATGATAAAAAATTCAATTTAACAAAAAGATAATTCTAATTCTAAATTGTTTCATTATTTTGGCTTATTAATGTACTTAATAGCATACATTCAAAATAAATAAAGCAAAAATTAACACATCTATAAGGAGAAACTGACAAACCTACAGTCATGGTGACAGACATTCATTACCATGTCTTTCTTACTAGAGAAACTGATAAATCAGTCCCCAAATAAAACTAAACCTGAATCCAAAACAAAACCAAGACAGAGAAGATATGAATAGAACAATTAACAAGTTCTTAGACATAAATATAACACTGTACTTAATAAATGAAAAATTTGTATTCTTTCTAAATACACATGGAACATTTATAAAAATTAGCCACATTCTAGGTGGGAGGATTGCTTGAGCCCAGCAAGTCAAATTATTTTAATCCTTTCCTTTCCCTCCATATTTTATAAATTAATCACTTAAACAGCAATCATTTCAAAGCAAAGAGACTATCTGATTGTGAAAAATAATATGATGCTCATGTAATACAGGGCTGCCACTGTTCCAACTACTTCACATTTTAAATACATCACATTTATGCCCTCATTTAAGATCAACACATCATTGTAGGGATTAAGAAAAAAGGATAAAAAACAAAAATAACACATTTCATTTAAGTATCTGCATCAACGCCTATATCTAGATCTCATTTCAAGTATTAGTAATGGTGCCCATAGTAAAATCTTAACAGCATCTCAGGTAAATGGGATGTTAGTCTGACCCTTCTCACTGTCCTTGAATCATTATTTTTACCAAATTGGCTACTTATTTGTCAGATAGGCCCAGAACCTAACTTTGGATGCCTTGCGGAAAAAACACTCAGTTTTTAAAAAAGAAGAAATGGAACGAGTAGACAACACATTTTTAGGAATCTCCAAATAATTCTGAAATTACAGTGCCAAGGAAATACACAGCTACAAGGAACACATCATTTACTTGGGGACTATTAATACTGTATATATGACTGAAAAGGATGAACTGGAAAGATGACATTTATTCCAAGATAAATAATTATTTAAAAAATAATAAAAAATATGTATCTACCCAGCAAAATAGACACATTCCCATCTCATCTGCCATCAAAGCAGTGTCCCCAACTTTAACCCCAAACACACACATACATATAAGACAGATCTTTTTCATCTAAACTGTAAGCTTGTGGCTTACATGAAAACAAAATGATTTTAACCACACACAAGCTCCGGCACTCAGACTTGTAGTTTCTACATGCTGCCCACACAGCACTTTGTGAGCATGTGATTAGAAGGAATGATGCACAATCACACCACATTCCTTCCCTCAGCTCACACATCGAGAACTTGCCCTCTCAGCTGCATTCTTCTCCAAACAGCCATGGTCACCTTAGCAACCCTGTACTCCTAATATGGACAGCTGGTCCATTTAAAGTCAGTACTTCTTGGCAGGGAAAATGCTTGTTCTTCAAATTGGGGGAGAGAGGAGAGGTTTTCCTTTCAATAGACATTACAGGGGTTGATTTAACTTGATCAGCACTTTTGTTACGTGGCAGCAATTTGTGTTGAATTTCAACCTATTCTGAATTTTGTTTTTTTGTTTTTCAATCTAAAAGCACGTAGCTGAAAAAATAAAATCAAGCCAGCTAATAAGGAACTCTAAGAGTGGAACACGAAACAAAAAGGTATCTAAAATAACTGTTCTTTTATAAAACGATCCACATTGTTGTGTATTACGTTCAACCTCAGTTAAAATGAACTGTAACACCTCAAGTCCTAATACACAATAAGAAATCAGGGTCAGAAGACCCACATCTTTTTAATATCATAGTCTATTTTTGAACAACAAAAACACTGCTAAACTTCAAAGTCCCATAACTTCAAGTAGACTATCAATCTGCATTTCCGTATTCCACCACCTACATGTGAAATCTCTCACAGTCTTTCCACAGGCTTAAATGTAAGCTAGGTGTAAGCCAAGTGGTTACTACTATTATCCGAAGACCCTTCAGACCTAAAGTGACCCAGAATAGGACTGGATTACTCAAAAACAATCTAAATCTCTGCCTCTAACAGTAAAGCAGGGTCTGAATCAAATTAAGCCTTTTGGGACAGAAGATACTGGTTTATAATCCAGTATACCTGATTTTCACACTACAAACAAATAATTTGGTGGGGAGGGGATTACTATATTCTGAAAAATACAAGATCAAATTGCTCATTTCATCCCCTCGATGAAATTCTAATTTCCCACCCATCAAAACTAGACATATAACCTTTAAGTAAACAGGCATGCTCAAAACTAGAAATGCAGCCAGGCGCGGTGGCTCACACCTGTAATCCCAGCACTTTGGGAGGCCAAGGCAGGCAGAACACCTGAGGCTGGGAGTTCGAGAACAGCCTGACCAAACTGGAGAAACCCTGTCTCTACCAAAAATACAAAACTAGCCAGGCATGGTGGTGCATGCCTGTAATCCCAGCTACTCAGGAGGCTAAGGCAGAAAAATCATTTGAAACCAGGAGGCAGAGGCTGTGGTGAGCCGAGATCGCGCCACTGCACTCCAGCCTGGGCAACAAGAGCAAAATGCCATCTCAAAAAAAAACAAAAATCAAAACAAAAAAAAACCTAGCCAACTTAAATTTATGGCATTCATTCTAAATTGGAAATACTTATGAAATACTTTTCTTTTCTTTTTTTTTTTTTTTTTTTGAGACGGAGTCTTGCTCTGTCGCCCAGGCTGGAGTGCAGTGGCCGGATCTCAGCTCACTGCAAGCTCCGCCTCCCGGGTTCACGCCATTCTCCTGCCTCAGCCTCCCGAGTAGCTGGGACTACAGGCGCCCGCCACCTCGCCCGGCTAGTTTTTTTAATATTTTTTAGTAGAGACGGGGTTTCACCGGATTAGCCAGGATGGTCTCGATCTCCTGACCTTGTGATCCGCCCGTCTCGGCCTCCCAAAGTGCTGGGATTACAGGCTTGAGCCACCGCGCCCGGCCCTGAAATACTTTTCTATATAACAGAGGTAGACCAAATCCATATTATAAATGTTCCTTTGACTATGGCCTACAGTATTCATTGCTTATATTTTTGTCTGTATATGCATATTTTTTAAACTTCTCAGGCTATGAGGTTCTTCCTGGTTAGAAAGCACTTCTTTCAAGTTAAGACTATCCTAGTAATTACACCTTTATACAGGAAAGTATCAGCTGGGTGGCAGTATAAGATTAGTAAAAGAACCTAAAGCCAATCCTAATACTGGTTTCCTCATTTGTAAAATGAGAATACTATCTATTCTATTTATGAAGTGTGGTAACATATCAAAGTAAGAATAATAAAATTACTATGCCATACAAAAGACTCAAAATTAAAGAAATTGGAGAAAGGGACTAAAATTCTGACACAGTAAAACAGTAGCTAATAAATTAGTGAGAATTCTATGATAAAGAAAAGGTATCAAATAAATACATGGAAGCAAATTTTTAAAAATCAAGAGCAATTAAGCCTTACTCAACTATATTGATTTTATTACTATATTTACAATTTCTTACCTTGCGGAATTCTCTTCTGAGAAAAACAGATACAATTTTGTTCCTAAAAAAATTTCAGGTAGAAAGTTGAAATGTTAGTTTCAAGACGGTCTATTAAAAATGAAAACTTAACAAAATGCTAACATAGTACATTCAGAATATTATGCTATGACATTTGATATTATGAAAGCCTGAGAGACAGTTGGTCTCTAATAACAAAAGTGTTATTAAAAAAACATAAAATTTATTACTTTTATTACAAAAATACTTATTCTATTTGCTAAATATCAAGTCATTTTGCTAGGTACCTGATGATATGTGGCAATTTTTATATTCTAAAACAGCTGTTAAGTCAAATACGCTTTCCTCTTTCTAAGACCTGATGTTCTGAAGGGTACTTTTTTTTTTTTTTTTTAGGTGTAATTCACATAAGGTAAAAAGCATTTCTTTGAACAGTGTTTTTTTAAACATATTCACAAAGTTTTGTAACCATGACCACATCATTTAATTCCAGAATATTTTCACCACTCCAATAAGAAACCCCATACTGAAGGGTATATTTTTAATCCTAGGAAGAAACATACTAAATAAATTTAATTTTTAAAAATATGCAAGAAGCGTAACGATCAAAATTATGTTGTAAGATACACCACAGACATACACTTCTTAGAGCTGTATGGTAGAATCTGTACTACAAAGTAAAACCAAAAATACAAGGTAACTTTAATGTCTACCTTTTTTTTTTCTTTTTTTTGAAACAGAGTCTCACTCTGTTGCCCAGGCCGGAGTGCAGTGGCGCAGTCTCAGCTCACTGCATCCTCCACCTCCATTCTCGTGCCTCAGCCTCCCAAGTAGCTGAAATTACAGGCACCTGCCAATATCCCTGGCTAATTTTTATATTTTTAGTAGAGACAGGGTTTCACCAGGTAGGCCAGGCTGGTCTTGAATTCCTGACCTCTGGCGATCCACCTGCTTCAGCCTCCCAAAGTGTTGGGATTACAGATATGAGCAAGCATGCCCAGCCTGTCTACCATATTTTTTAATTAAACGATTTTCAAAGTAGATAATTATAAAGTTAAAAAAAAAAAAGATTTGGCCACACTTACCAAGCTGGTTGACACGCCACAGCTGCATCTTACTTTATGACAAATGGACTGTTTCATCACTTTTGCATCTGGGCATCTACTTCTTAATGGTCATTTCTGAAATATAGGTTAAGTTAATAAGAATGCTACTCTTGAATATATTATAACAAAACTCTTTAAGGACAATTATCTAAATTGTAGTGACTATAAATAACTTTCAAAGCATTTTTTTCCCCTTTGAGATAGGGTCTTATTCTGTTGCTCAGGCTGAAGTGCAGAGGCACCATCACGCCTCACTGCAGCCTCAATCTCCTGGGCTCAGGCGATCCTCCCACCTCAACCTTCTGAGTAGCTGGGACCACAGGTGCATGCCACATGCCCAGCCAATTTTTTAAATTATTATTTGCAGAGACAGGGTCTCACTACATTGCCCAGGCTAGTCTTGAACTCCTGCACTCAAGCAATCCTCCTGCCTCAGCCTTCCAAAGTGCTGGGATTACAGGTGTGAGCCACCATGCCCAGCCTCAAAGCACTTATTGAGCAATCTTCTCATAAAAGACATTATTAACAGGGCTGAGACTGGGGGGCGGGGGGTGATAGAAAACTGGCTATTTGTCCCACAGGAACAGAACTCTTCAATCCTCAATTCCTGTCACCCAGTAGGACCTTGCAACTCCTAAGTGCCATTTACAGACTGCAAAAAAAAAAAAAAAAAAGAAATATATGGGAGCCCTAATATAGTACATTCTGAACACAACAAATTGCTTATTTATTATAAACAATTATTATCATTAATTGTTATAAGTGATTATTATTTTTATTGTCAACTTTCCCCTATAACTAGAACGCAAACCACAGAAGGGGTTTTTCTTGGTTTTATTTACTGGTTTTTTTTTTTTTTCTTTTGAGACAGAGTCTCACTCTGTTGCTTAAGCTGGAGTGCAGTGACGAGATCGCAGCTCACTGCAACCTCCGCCTCCCAGGTTCAAGCAATCCAACCGCCTGCCAAGCAGTTGGGACTACAGGCACACTCCACCACGTCTGGCTAATTTTTGTATTTTTAGTAGAGACAGGGATTCACCATGTTGGCCAGGCTGGTCTTGAACTCCTGACCTCAGGTGATCCGCCTGCCTCGGCCTCCCAAAGTGCTGGAATTACAGGCGTGAGCTGCCACACCCAGCCTACTGGTATTTTTCAAGCACCTAAAACAATGAATTCCATGCTATAAGCATTCACAAGGATTTACTGAAATGATTAATAAACTGATGAATTTTTTAAACTTAAATTGATAAAATATTTAACTTTCCAGTACTATTTATTTATTTATTTATTTACTTATTTTTCAGACAGGGTCTCGCTCTGTTGCCTAGGCTGGAGTGTGGTGATGCAATCTTGGCTCACTGCAACCTCCGCCTCCTGGGTTCAAGCAATTCTCCTGTCTTAGCCTCCCAGGTAGATGGGATTACAGGCACATGCCACCACGTCTGGCTAATTTTTGTATTTTTAGTAGAGATGAGGTTTCACCTTGCTGACCAGGCTGGTCTCGAACTTCTGGCTTCAAGTGATCCACCTGCCTCTGCTTCCCTAAGTGCTGGGATTACAGGCATGAGCCACCATGCCCAGCTTACCTTCTAGTATTTTAAAATGTCACTACCCATGTAGCGTTCATCCTAGGAGCTCCAGTTTCAAAAGATATTCATATTATTATCACTTCCACTCTTAGTACCATGGTCCAAGTCACAATATTTTGCATACACATTAGTATAATAGTTCCCTGTCTGATCTCCCAGCCTCTCTCTTGCCCACCTCAACAAGTCAGTGAGATTAGCCATTTTCAAAAGAAAGTCAGATCATGTCATTCTTCGAATCAAATCCTCCAATTGAGTCCAGCTCAGTAGTCTAAAAGTCAAAGTCCTTACAAAGGCCCATAAAGACCATGATCTGCTATCCCCCACCCCATCTCTCTGACCTCATCTACCACTCTCTCCCTTATTCACCCCATTCAAGCCATACCAGCCTCTTTCCTTTCCTTAAACTTATCAAGCATCTTCTCACTTCGGGGTCTCAGGACTTTTTTTCCCTCTGCCAGTAACAACAAATCAATCTCTCTCTCTCTCTCTCTCTTTCTCTCTCTCTGTCTCGCTTATTTCTCCTCTTCCTTTAGGACTTTGTTTTTATAAGTCATCTCATCAAAGAAATCTACCCCAGTGTCCCGGGCAAGCCCAAAATAGCTGTCTTAGTTTTCCTTATCTGGCAAAGAATTTGTAAGGAATAGTAAACTATAAATTTGGGAGATGGTAATCTTCAAACATAACATCATCAATTTTTAGATCTTTCTCTGTGTCTAAACATCTGTAGAGCTACACTGGTCCTTTTAAAAGATTCTTACGTTCCTGACTTCAAAGAAATAATGAAGATGTATCTGTCACAGTGTGGTGTTTTTCAACGGTTGTTTTGTTTTTAAATCATCTGTACCATAACTCTAGAATACAGTGGTAGAAGATTTGAATTAAAAGAGTCCCATTAAAAACCAGAAACCAGCAAAATAAATGGCATTCCCTTTTCTCCCACTTCGTTAGGGATTTCTGTTTGGGATTACATTTTAAGGTTCCAAGTAATCTCAGGAAGTTTAACTGCTTCAAATTTGTCTGTTACCTGTAGGTATCAAGACCACCAGGAAAGAATCAAAAGAACTCACTAACTCGTAACATGACTAAACTATCTATGACATGGTAGGATGTTTAAACTTAATTATTTTTTCTTTAAATAAACAAACTCCCCCTAGACTAAGCCCTCCTCTGCCTTTTAAATATTCTATGGCTGGCAAACTTCAGGGTCTTAAGAGAGATAGCCAGGGGACAGAGAAAACAGCAAGTCTGACTCAGTGATCACATTTAACTCAGTGATCACATTAAACAAAGATACAGTTCTGGCAAGAGTTCTCTAGAATTGCTGCAAAACTGACTTATCCACATACCTTTCATCTGAACAATCTATTTTCACTTACTTTAAGGTACATAAAGCATTTGTTATGTGCCTATCAGACCTTAGGTATAAAAATAAACCAAGAGTACAATGAAAACAATTAGCAGGGGTTCCAACAGTTGGATGATGAAATTTAATGTTCAAATCTGCTTTGTTTGGAAAGTTGGAGAGAATCCTTGAATATTTTTGTACCGAAATGCTCCCACTCATTTAGAAATCAGACTTTTAGCAAGTTCAACCACTTGAAAGAAGGCTAGTAATATTAAAAACTTTCATTGAGCAACTTCTATGTGCCATATATATACATTAGTTAATTATCAGAATTTCTCAATCAAAAAAGTTAAAGCACACGGTGGTTACCTAACTTGTCTAAATCAGAGATAGCCTCAGGATTCCAAATCCCAGTTTGTCTTGTTCACTATTATAATCTGTAGTAACCTGGAATACAGTTATTAATGACAAATCCCTTATTTGTACCATAGGAATAACAGGTAAATCCAGGCTATTTATGTAAAAAATTTGTTCAAAGCCAGGCATGGTGACTCGCAACAAGAATCTCAGTTACTTGGGAGGCTGAGGCAGGAGGATTCTTTGAGTCCAAGAGTTAGAGTCCAGCTTGGACGATGTACCTAGACCTTGTCTCTTCAAAAAAAGAAAAAAAGATCATTTAAAAAAAAACTTTGCTCCATTCTTGCTTCAGACAGGAGGACAAACGAAGAAAGATTCACTGCTATACATTAAGAGTAAACCTGTGGCATTAGGGGATTATTAAGGGCATTAAGGGGTGAATCCAAAGAATGTGCCACGCTTAGGTCTAAAAGAATTGAGTAAAAATAAGCTGGCCAGAGCACAGCACAATAATTGGTTTTCAAGTCACTTTTAAATGACTGACTGTTATTCCATACACTTAGAAAAGTCAGGGAAAAAATGTCAGAGTTCGACAGGGTGGCCACACAGGTGTTTATCAAAAGTTTCTGCACTGGCCAGACGCGGTGGCTCACGCCTGTAATCCCAACAATTTGGGAGGCCGAGGCGGGCGGATCACGAGGTCAGGAGATCGAGACCATCCTGGATAACATGGTGAAACCCTGTCTCTACTAAAAATACAAAAAATTAGCCGGGCATGGTGGCACGCGCCTGTAGTTCCAACTATTCAGAAGGCTGAGGCAGGAGAGTGGCTTGAACCTGGGAGGCAGAGGTTGCAGTAAGCCGAGACGCCACCACACTCCAGCCTGGGCGACGGAGACTCTGTCTCAAAAAAAAAAGTTTCTACACTTTTCTGAGCATCTGAAATATTTTTCTCTCTCATCTATATCTACACACACACACACGTATCTGTTAAATTATCTTTAAAGTAATTTTTAGTATTTATAATAAAATTATTAGTTTTATTAATTTTCCTAATTTTCTTTTTCTGAAAAATCCTCTCATATGGAACACATTCTTGACATTATCAGATAACACCAATTGGCTTTAGTTCTTCATACTCAATAGAATCTGATTTTGTAAGTGTCATTAATGAGAAAATATTGCGTAGGAATATTTTCTTTCTGAATCGTAAGCGTAATTGGTTATTATTAGATTCAACTACTGCCTATCACACAGCAGAAGCAATATACCCACTGTATTTAAAACTGAAAATCAAGGTAACTCCTTATCAGGACACATTACCCAGGAAATGTAGCGTTTTTATACTAAGGTCCTAAGTTATTTGGAAAAAGTGAAAATTACTTAGAACTATCCCCATGATTAAAAAACATGCCATGTAAACATCAATGCAACTTACTGATTTACACAGAGAAACAGATTGATCAATTTAAAGTTTCCCAAAGGATGGGCCAGGCGCCATGGCTCACACCTGTAATCCCACCACTTTGGGAGGCTGAGGTCAGCAGATCACCTGAGGTCAGGAGTTGGAGACCAGCTGACAAACATGGTGAAACCCCATCCCTACTAAAACTACAAAATTAGCCAGGTGTGGTGGTGCATGCCTGTAATCCTAGCTACTTGGGAGGCTGAGGCAGGAGAATCGCTTGAACCCAGGGGGTGGAAGTTACAGTGAGTCAGGATTACACCACTGCACTCTAGACTGAGCAACAAGAGCGAAACTCCATCTCAAAAAATAAAATTAAAATCAAAATAAATAAAGTTTCCCAAAGGACTAAATACATATGCTAGTATTCTAAATCTTTGTGATCTGGGAATTATCAGCAAAAAACAACATTCTTTTAAAAAAACACATACCACTTAGTTGAGTTTACGGTGTTAAAAAAAAATCTCCCTCACAGTCTCCATTGCACTGATGGTTAATAAAGATGAAGGAGAGGGAAGAGATGACATGCGTTTTCAAGATACCAATTACAAACAATACAACTTTATTTTTTTAAGCCTTGGGATTTTAGTGTTCCTTTCTCAGTAACAAAGACTGTGTGTGCAGACCTAGAATTAGGAACATACAAAGATAATGGGATGGTCTGTATGGTTTTGAAATCTATGTTGGGGGTTATCACCTGTGGCATTTGCTTGTTTTGTTTTGTATTTTAAGGAAATACAGATCACAGAGCATACACATATGTATTGTTTCTTGAAACTTTATCATATACACACAGTCTCTCTATAGTCAGTGTTTGTCTCATCTTTATCTCCTTTCCTTCCTTCCTCTTGAATACTCACACATAGTATGAATAATGCATATTTAAATACTTGTGGCTTGTATAAAAACATGCTACACACATTCTAGGCCATGACACAAAATGCATTTTTTTAAGTAAAAAACAATATGATATCTTAACATTGCGATTCGATTTAGAGCACCAAGGTAAAAACTTCCAGAGTGGAGGACTCTCCAAGATGGCTGACTACATGAAGCCAGGAGAAACTCCCACCAAGGGACCGGGATATCAGGAAGACTCATGCACTCCTAGCAAACCTTCAGAGGGACGGCATTAAGACCAGAAGGAAGAAAGATACAGAGCATAGGTGAAGAGGGAGGAAGCTGAGAACCCTACACAGGGCTACCAGGCACCAAGACTAGTTCCTGGTTCCCACTGATTCCTGCAGAAGTGGTGAGTTGACAGGCAAGGAGCAACCTGCTCTCACCAGGCAGGATTCACCTCTGGAATCCCAGCAGGAAGAGACCCCTCCACCACCATGGACACTAGAGTTGGCAGGCACTGCTATTCAGAAGTGGTAGCAGCGGAACTCCAGACTGTGCCAAGTCTAGAGGGTTTGGTGCTGGAGTCTCTGTAGTAGAACATGGTCAGGGATGCCCATTCCCCCAGAATTGACATGCTCCCATAGGAGATTTTAGCCCTAGGGGAACTCTCAGATCTGAACTCTGCAGAGCTGGTCTTGTCCACTGAAACAGGGCCAGTTTGACCTGAACATGCTTCAGTCAGCTGGCCTCTCCCAGGGTCCCACCCTGGCCACACCTGCATGCAGTGCAACCCCCTACCTGGGGGCTGCATCACAGCTCCTGCACTGGCAGGCCATGCCTGACTGGCAGAGTGCTCTAGCAGAGCTGCCCCACAGACACATACCAGGCTGCCTGTGCCCTCCCCCAACTGTGGCCTCCCCTGTGCTGCTTCGCCTACAAGCACTAGCCCACAGCAACCCCTCACATCACTTTGCCAGCATGTGCGTGCCATCAGGAATCTTGCCTTCCCTTCCCAGCCAGGGCATCTGCACCCTGCCATGCCTCTGCTGCCAACATGAGTGCACCCCTACTCCCTATTCCCCACCATACCACCACTGTCACAGGAGCACTGGCAGCAATGAGACCACCAGCCCCTGCCGCCGACACTGCTGCCTGCCCAAAACCAAGCATGGAGAACAGCAGGCTACCCCATCAGTGCCCCATTCCATTACTTGCAGGGACCCCCTGCCCTCCTCTAGCCATGATGCCACCCGGCTGCTGCAAATGCCTGCATGGAGGCTGGCACCCTGGCACTGGCTAGCACCCTGCCACAGCCCACGTGTCCACACTGCCATTGCTGTTGGCACGTGCAAACGAGTACAAGGACCAAGCCTGCTGCTACCACCCTATGAAGTGCTTTGGCTGGCACTTGCCCATTGGAGTGTGGTGACCAGAGTTACTGGAGCACTGGAATTTAATATCTGGCCAAACCAAGCTTCATAAATGAAGGAGAAATAAGATCCTTTTCAGACAAACAAATGCTGAAGGAATTTGTTACCACCAGACCTGCTTTACAAGAGCTGCTGAAAGAAGTACTAAATATGGAAAGGAAAGACCCTTACCAGTCACTACAAAAACAAACTGAAGTACATAGACCAGTGACACTACAGAGCAACCATACAAACAAGTCAGCATAACAAGTTAACATCATGATGACAGGATCAAAATCACACTATCAATACTAACCTGCAATGTTAATAGGCTAATTACTCCAATTAAAAGGCTCAGAGTGGCAAACTGGATAAGGCAGCAAGACTCAATGGTATGCTGTCCTCAAGAGACCCATCTCACATGCAGTGACACCCATGGACTCAAAATAAAGGAGTGGAGAAAAATCTACCAGGGAAATGGAAAACAGAAAAAGCAGGGGTTGCAATCCTAATTTCAGACAAAACAAACCTTAAACCAACAAAGATCAAAAAAGACAAGGGTATTATATAATGGTAAAAGGTTCAATTCAACAAGAATACCTAACTATCCTAAATACATATACACCCAAAACAGGAGCACCCAGATTCATAAAGCAAGTTCTTAAGAGATCTTCAAAAAGACTTGGACTCCCATGCAATAATAAGTATGAAGCTTTAACACTCCACTGACAGTATTAGACAGATCTTTGAGGAGGAATATTAACAAAGATATTCAGGACCTGAACTCAACACCGGACCAAATGAACCTGATACGCATCTACAGAACTCTCCACCCCAAAACAACAGAATATACATTCTTCTTATAGCCACACGGCACATACTCTAAAATCAACTACACAATTGAACATAAACAATCCTCAGCAAATGTGAAAGAACCAAAATCATACCAACCACCTTTTTGCACCACAGCATAATAAAAATAGAACTCAAGACGAAGAAAATTGCTCAAAACCTTAATTACATGGAAATTAACCCACTCCTTAATAACTTTTGGGTAAACAATGAAAATTAAAGCAGAAGTCAAGAAAGTATTTGAAACTAATTAGGACAAAGATACAGCCAGAATCTCAGACATAGCTAAGGTGGCATGAAGAGGGAAATTTATAGCACAAAAGGCTCACATAAAAAAGTCAGAAAGACCTTAAACAACCTAAAATTACAACAAAAAGAACTAGAGAAGCAAGAGCAAACCAACTCCAAAGCTAGCAGAAGACAAGAAATAACCAAAATCAGAGCTGAACCAAAATAGACTGAGACACAAGAAACCATTCAAAAGATCAACAAACCCAGGAGTTGGTTTTTTGAAAAAAATTAATAGACTGTTAGCTAGACTAATAAAAGAAGAGAAAAGATACAAATAAACACAAGGAGAAATGACAAAGACAATGTTACCACTGACCCCACAGATATACAAATAACCATCAGAGACTACTATGAACACCTCCATGCACACAAACTAGAAAATCTAGAAGAAATGAGTAAGAGAAGGGCTGGTACCATCTGTACTGAAACTATTCCAAAAAAAACTGAGGAGGAGGGACTCCCCTTAACTCATTCTATGAGGTGAGCATCATCCTGCTATCAAAACCTGGCAGACACACACACACACAAAAGGAAACTTCAGGCCAATATCCTTGATAAACATAGATGCAAAAATCCTCAACAAAATACTAGCAAGCCAAATCCAGCAGCACACCAAAAAGTGAATCCACTACAGTCAAGTAGGCTTTATCCCTGGGATGCAAGTTTGGTTCAACACACATAAACTAATAAATGTGATTCATCATGTAAACAGAACTAAAGACAAAAACCACATGATCAATTCAATAGATGCAGAAAAGGCTCTCAATAAAATTCAACACCCTTCACATTAAAAACTCTCAACAAACTAGGTACTGAAGGAACATACTTCAAAATAGTAAGAGCTATCTATGACAAACCCACAGCCAACATCATACTGAATGGGCAAAAGCTGGAAGCATTCCTCTTAAAAACCAGCACAAAATAAGGATGCCCTCTGTCACCACGTCTATTCAACATAGTATTGGGGCCGGGTGCGGTGGCTCAAGCCTGTAATCCCAGCACTTTGGGAGGCCGAGACGGGCGGATCACGAGGTCAGGAGATCGAGACCATCCTGGCTAACACGGTGAAACCCCGTCTCTACTAAAAAATACAAAAAACTAGCCGGGCGATGTGGCGGGCTCCTGTAGTCCCAGCTACGTGGGAGGCTGAGGCAGGAGAATGGCGTGAACCCAGAGGCGGAGCTTGCAGTGAGCTGAGATCCGGCCACTGCACTCCAGCCTGGGCGGCAGAGCGAGACTCCGTCTCAAAAAAAAAAAAAAACATAGTATTGGAAGTCCTGGCCAGAGCAATTGGGCAAGAGAAAGAAATAAAGAGCATTCAAATAGGAGGTGAGGAAGTCAAACTATCCTTGTTTGTAGACAACATGATTCTATATCTAGAAAAGTCTACAGTCTCAGCCCAAAAGCTCCTAGATCTGATAAACAACTTCAACAGTTTCAGGATACAAAATAGCTGTACTAAAATCACTAGCATTCCTATACACCAACAACAGCCATGCTAAGAGCCAAATCAGGAACACAATCCTATTCACAATTGCCACCAAAAAAAAAAAAGAAAAAAGAAAAAAAAAAAAAAACTAGGAATACAGCTAACCAGGAGGGTAAAAGAGCTCTACAACAAGAATTACAAAATACTGCTCAAAGAAATCAGAGATGACACAAACAAATGGGAAAACATTCCATGCTCATGGATAGGAGGAATCAATATCGTTAAAATGGCCCCACTGCCCAAAGCAATTTATAAACTACCAATGACATTCTTTACGGAACTAGAAAAAAATTTTTTTAATTCATACGGAACCACTACCACAAAAAAAGCCCAAATATCCAATGTGTCCTAAGAAAAAAGAACAAAACAGGAGCCATCATGCTACCTGACTTTAAATTACACCAGAGGGCTACAGTAACCCAAACAGCATGGTACTGGCACAAAAACCGGCATACATGTATGACCAATGGAACAGAAGAGAAAGCAAAAAAATATGGCCGCACAACTGCAACCATCTGCTCTTCAACAAACTTGACAAAAACAAACAATAGGAAAAGGACTCCCTAATCAACAAATGGTGCTGGGATAACTGGATAGCCATACACAGAGACTGAAACTGGATCCCTTTCCAACACTATCTACAAAAATCAACTCACGAGGGATTACAGATTTAAATGTAAAACCCCAAACTATAAGAACCCCGGAAGACAACCTAGGTAATACCACTCTGGACATAGGAACTAGCAAAGATTTCATGATGAAGATGCCAAAAGCAACTGCAACAAAAGTAAAAATTGACATACGGGATCTAATTACATTAAAGGGCTTCTGCCCAGCAAACAAACAAACAAACAAAAATAAAATACCTAACAATAGAGGAAAAGAGACAACCTACAGAATGAGAGAAAATATTTGCAAACTATGCATCTGACAAAGCTGTGATATCCAGCATCTATAAGGAACTGAAACAAATTTTCAAGAGAAAAACAACCCCATTAAAAAGTGGGCAAAGGACACAAACACATTTCAAAAGAAGAAATAAATGTGGCCAACAAGCATATGAAAAAAAGCTCATTATCACTCATCACTAGAAAAATGCAAATCAAAACCACAATAAGATACCATCTCACACCAGTCAGAATGACTATTATTAAGAAGTCAAGAAATAACGTGCTGGCAAGGTTACAGAAAAAAGGGAATGCTTCTATACAGTTGGTGGGAGTGTAAATTAGTTCAACCATTGTGGAAAGCAGTGTGGTGATTCCTCAAAGAGCTAAAAACAGAACTACCATTCAATCCAGCAATCCCATTACCGGGTATACACCCAAAGGAATATAAATCGTTCTGTCATAAAGACATATGCACATATATGATCACTGCAACACTATTCACAATAGCAAAGACATAGAATCAACCCAAATGCCCTTTAATGGTAGACTGGATAATGAAAATGTGGTACATATACAACATGGAATACTAAGCTGTCATAACAAAGAACAAGATCATGTTCTTTGCAGCAACAAAAGGTGGAGCTGGAGGCCATTATCCTAGGCAAACTAACACAGGAACAGAAAAGCAAATACCCCATGTTCTCGCTTATAAGTGAGAGCTAAATGATGAGTACACATGGACACAAAGAGGGAAACAACAGACACTGTGGCCTACCAGAAGGTGGAGGGTGGGAGGAGGGAAGGAGCAGAAAAAAATAACTATTGGGTACTAGGTTTAGTACTTGCATGATGAAATCATCTGTACAACAAACCCCGTGACACAAGTTTACCAATATAACAAACTTGCACATGTATCCCTGAACTTAAAAGTTAAAAAAAAAAAAAACTTTCAGAGTGAGTTTTCTTCTATGTCTTCAACATTACGCATAAGAGATGCATACAAATGTAAACGTCATCAGAGTCTGTGACTTTATTGTTTTTCATGAATTTTAATGCAATACACAAAACATTTACTATGAAGAGCAGCTTGGTATTAAAGCAGGTTTGCCTTTTATACAATCCCAGGGAAGTGACTTACGTGCATACCAAAAGGCCTCAGTATTTGACAGCCTCTTCTTGAAGATGGTCTCTTCATATCTGTGGGTCCCAGAGACTGTCACCCCATCCATTAACTTCCTCAGAAGTGGATGCAATTTGTATAAAACACACCTTGGCCCCTTTATTTTCTAGGCAATAGTCCATAACTTCAAAAACAGAAGTCAATAAAAAAGTTACAACTTTTTTTTTTTTGAGACGGAGTTTTGTTCTTGTTGCCAAGGCTGGAGTGCAATGGCACGATCTGCCTCCCGGGTTCAAGAGATTCTCCTACCTCAGCCTCCCAAGTAGCTGGGATTACAGGCAAGCACCACCACACCCGGCTACTCTGGTATTTTTAGTAGAGACGTGGTTTCTCCATGTTGGTCAGGCTGGTCTCAAACTCCAGACCTCAGGTGATCTGCCCGCCTCAGCCTCCCAAACTGCTGGGATTACAGGCATGAGACACCGCGCTTGGCCTACAATTTTTTTTTTTTTTTTTTTTTAAGACAGGGTTTTACTTCATCAACTAGGCTGGAGTTACAACATATTTTTAGAGTAGGGGGAAATACCTGTGAAATCATTTTATATTTTATAGGTAAAGAAAATGAAGCACCTTATGAGCAAGGAAAGAAGTCAAGTTCGCAACATAAATGTTTTTCCCCCCAGAATTACACATTCCAACAAATCTATAGGACATTTTAGCTTAATACATGTCTAACATACAGGTATTATATATGAATCAGAACGACAGCAATGCTGAAGAATTTAAATAAAAGCATGAATTCTGAGTTAAAGGAAATTACAAATGGCCTATGTGCCCTTTAGGAATGGCAGAATTCCAATAAGAAATCTGTTTCCTTCGTGTGGCTCTTTAGGACAGTCTAGGCTCAGTGGATCACTGCTCTGGCCTCACACACCATTTCTTATCTAGATTATTAGATTCACCACTGGCAAATGCCCCTAAAGATTAAAAAAAAAAAAGTACAGGTTGAGTATCCCTTATCCAAAATGCTTGAAACCAGAAGCGTTTCGAATTTCAGATCTTTTTCAGATTTTGGAATATCTGCATATACATAAAGAGATATCTCGGGAATGAGATCCAAGTCTAAACATGAAATTCATTTACATTTCATATATACCTTATACACATAACCTGAAGGTAATTTTATACAACATTTTAAATAACTTTGCACATGAAACAAAGTTTGTATACATTGAACCATCAGAAAGCAAAGGTGTTGCTATCTCAGCCATCCATGTGGACAATCTGTGGTTGTTTAGTACTATCATCATTCTGCACACAGAAAAGGTAACTACAGCTGTGAGGGCTGGGAGAGTCTTTTTTTCTTTGTGGAGGATGAATAAGCTGTGTGTTGTGTGCCTGTGTTTTCACTGGAGCCCATGACATGAGGTCAGATGTGAAATTTTCACTGTAGTATCATGTTGGTGCGCAAAAAGCTTTGAATTTTGGAGCATTTCAAATTTTAAATTTTTGGATTAGGGCATGCTAAGCCTATATATGCCAACACTCTGTTTTCAAAAATGGACTACCACTCATTTGAAAACTGATTCACTAAAAAGTTTCTATAAGAAGCATAAATCTTAAAGTGGCAGAATAGAAGAATTATACATCAATTGCTTTTATGAAAAAAATCCATTTTATACAGCTAGTACTGGATTAAAACAAAACAAATTATAAAGAAATAACAGTTCTCACATTAAAAGTTATATGCTAGGAAAGATCAGATGGAGATAAGGACAAAAAGTATAGTATACTCAATGTTGACAATTTAATATTTAAACAGAACACAAATCACTTTTAATTTCATGGATTTTAACCTTACATCAAGCACATCTCCAGCCCACATTCAGACTGTCTACAAAAGCATGTGTGTGGAAGGGCATTTAATCTACCCACTTTTACAAAAATATAGCTGCCCATTTAGTCCTAAAGGCACAAGTGAATAAAATAACATTATTATGAAGTACTGTTTTGGAAGTATAGAAAAATCTGTAGGACAGACTTGTACTGAAGTAATAATTAACAAGAGATGTGGTTTACGAATAAATACTCCAGTTTAATTGACATCATAGAAACTATGGGAGTTTGTCTTTACGATTTCCTCTTGCCCAAACCAAGTTGGATATTTCCCGGGTTAAATAACAGTTCTTGTTTATTTCTCCTAGATATCACACCTTTTGTGTGTGTGTGTGGGGGGGGGGGTCAAACTAAAAATACATAAACCAATATAAAATGTAAACTGGTAGAGAGGCTTAAGATTTACTGTTTACTCTAGGGAAAGCACAGATTCAAACTTTCTTTTTTTAAAAAAAGACAGACCTCAATGACTTTCCTGATATAGAAAGGGAAACAGTTGCTTTTCAACCTACCATTAGAGTGAACAAAAGATTAAAAATGTTGCTTTCAGGGTAATGTGTGTGCATCCCCTCTCTTCCATATGTATTTGTCTTTGTTTCTCCCTCTGAGGGGTGGGTGTGGGTGTGTGTATGTGTGTGAGAGACAGAAAGAGAGAGCGAGGGATGTTTCTCCCTTCCTCCCTCAGTTTCAGTCACTCTATATTCCCTCTCCTTTCGTGTCAGCCTGTCTCTCACACTCAGTAACTCATTTCTAAGCACTGATATTCAGAAACAAAGCATTTTATCAGATTGTAGTCTGAGGCAAAGTGAATTACAAAAATAGTCACAAAGTGAGGAAAAAAATCAGAAATTATTTAATCATCAGTTGAAAATAGAAAAAAATTAAAGCCACAAACTTTCAGCTTTCCTTAAACTACCTAAATACATAAACGTCATACACGAAATCTTAATAAACATAGTAGGTTCAATCTAATAGATTTATTTACAGAATAAATACATCATTGAGCTAAATACATCAGGACAGAAAAAAAACATTAAAAGTTAATTTAATTAAGTAGTTAGCACTGGCTTTGGAGTCATAGCTCTGAATTTATATCCCAACACTGCTATAACTAACTGTACAATCTTGGGCAGGTTACTTGCTCTTGGTCTATCTCTTAATTTCTAAAATGAAACTAGTAAGTTTGTTGCAAGGATGACACAGATAATTCTTGTAAAACATTTAGCATGGTGGCACATATTGAGGGCTTCACATTCTATCTGAAACATCAGGTGCAGTGAACAACTATTATTCTTTTTGTCTGCTTGAACTTCTCCTGCCATATGATTTCAGAAGGTAAAACACTAGTTCCACATCTTGGAGTTCTTGAGAACTCCACCTATCTTTTTTTTGATTTTTTGTTTGTTTGTTTTTTTGAGATGGAGTCCCACTCTGTTGCCCAGGCTGAAGTGCAGTGGTGCGATTCTCCTGCCTCAGCCTCCTAGGCAGCTGGGATTACAGCCACACGCCAACACGCTTGGCTAATTTTTGTATTTTTAGTAGAGATGGGGTTTCGCCATGTTGGCCAGGCTGGTCTAGAACCCCTGACCTTGGGTGATCCACCCACCTCAGCCTCCCAAAGTGCTGGGATTAAAGGCATGAGCTACTGCGCCTGGCAATCCACCCATCTTATGATTGCAGAAGGTTAAACACTTTCCCACATCTCCCATACATCTAGGATACGTGTTTTGTCAAACACACATGTGCATCCCAGAGTAGCAAACTAGTGGGCAGAAGCAGAGAGCAGAAGGAGCTTGTTCTCACACTAATGGTGGAGCAGTTTCAGCAAGGTCAAGTCTAGGGCAGAGGTGGCAGCATTTAGAGTCATCCAGAGCCAGGTGCTGCTGGGACAGGCTGTGGCGTCCATCCGTCTGTCTCTAGATGGTACTGGCATCCTCATGGGAATTGTGCAATGTGATTTGGGGCATTGTTTCTGGTTGCTTAGCCCTGAATCTGGTTCTCTAACCCTCACAACAATTTGATAAGCCACTGAGCTCTACTTAATTTCCTTTTAAAACATATTTGAGTTGGTTTTTACTAACCAAAAATTCTGATTGACATCACGCAGGGGCGAAATCTATTCTCACCTGCCTCACCCACACAGAAAAAAAGAAATTTTCCATCTCTTCAAAGGAACTCAAAAAGTATTGTTTGCTTTTAACCAATGGATTTATCCTGGGAAGTCCTGGAATTTTATTTTTATAAATTATGGATAATTATTTTCTTAATTTAAAAAGTAAGAAATATCTAGGCAGTTTTAGATTTATTTCAAAGGAACACTGTCAAGGAGAAATGGTATCACAAGAAAACAACTCTATCCAAGGAGTAGCTTTCATTGAGGTAACAAATGATTCCACCATGCCTAAAACCAACCTATGTATTCCCACCAGCTTTCTTCCCAGCAGGAGCTTTACACTTGAGGAGCCTCACCCCCAAGGGTCATTTTTAGGTCAAAAAAAATTTTTTTATTATCAGAAAACCATATATATTCCTCTTTTGTTTTAAAAAATAACTCAGTAAAATGTCTAAATAGCAAAACTATTCAATTCTCTGTTAAAATAGTGCACAGTAAGTCAGTGCCTCATTGTCATAGGCTAATGCATTCTCCTCCTCCTCTGCCAGATTTCTCTGCAGGTCTATTTTACAGTGCAGTAATGCTTTTTCCAGTGTTCAGAATGTTACAGCTCAAATCTGTTAATTTTATTACTCATCAGTATAAATGTTGATACAAGGTTTGTGGCGAGACTAAAGCTTGGGGACTAGTTTCCCTAGTCTCAGTAGCCAGTTACCATATGGGGTTGAAACTATGTTTTAATGAATAAAATACACACACACACACACACACACACACACACACACACACACACATATATGTGAATAAAATCAAGCATAGCTTTTTTTTAAAAAAAGGTGATTGTTGACTGCCAACCTAAAAAAAAAAAAGTTTAAAAAAGCAAATCTTTTCAGATTAAAATTTAGGAAAAAAGACAGAAGAATTTGGAAATGTATATTGTTGTTAATGTACATCCAATGTATTAAAAATTTAAAAAAAAAAACCCAAACTTTTCCAGAGATTTGGGGGGGCAGGGGGTAGAAGTCACAGAATTTCAAGGTTTATGCTCATGCATTAGAGCTACATTACAACTTGTAAGTAGCTGAGACCTTGAGAGTTGAGCAACTTACCCAAGGAACTTATCTTCTGATTCCTAGCTGAATGATGTCATTAAGACATCTTCATTTTGCCATTCAAAGTAAAGGTAACTGAAATAAAGTTAACTGAATACCATATGGCTTGATTCCTGAACCTAAAATACCAAAAAAACACTAAATCCAAAGCAAGTGATTTCAACTGTTTGTATTCTTTTTAACATAAAGTTCTGATTTATGATAATTCATAAATACTCCAGACCTAAAAGTGCAGAAAAGGTCATCAAGGAAAGTAAAAACTTTCTACAGTGTCTGTAAGTTCATTTCTAGGTAATGTCCGGGATGTGTTATAAAGTAAAATCATTTTTGCATATATACCAAGGGCTATTTCTTAACCATCAATTACAATATATAAGTTGTTATTTACTGCATGCCCACAGGACATATACCTAAACACCATGAATTTAAGTGTATGCCATTTAACAAAAAAAAAATTTTTTTTTTGGTCACAATCCACCCACCTTATAAAGATACCATAATCCCTTAGGAAAAAGTTCTTCTGCATTTGGTTCTTATACTAAATGTAGTGTGAGCTTTCTATCAAGGGAAAAATAGGAAAAAGTTCACACAAAATCTAGGTCTTCTTTCTTAAATGAGGCTTGTGCAAGTAAGTCTTACAGACTAGCTATATTTGTATTTTATGAGAAGCCTAGAAGAAGCAGAGCTAAAAAGGTCCTAAGGCTAGCTCTGAATAACTACCCTGTTATAAAGAGTAATTTAGGCTATGAAATAACAGTAACAGCCAAAATATTCCCCTCCCCCACCAAAAAGAGGTAAGCTAACAGACTCCTATTAAAATAAGGTGCAAGAACACAAAGTACATGAAACCCAAAAGAGAACAGGGAGGGAGGGTGTGTATAAAGAGATAAAAGGTTTACAGCAAGGAAAGCAAACCTAAGACACATGTCCTGCTATTTCTCCTCCTTCAAAGTTGGCAGACACAGGTAACAGGTGACAGCTAGGTGGAGTCTGGCAAAGCCTTCAGAAACCTGTTACAAAGCAATGGAAGCTGTCAGATCAAAGAGAACACTGTCATCCCTAGCTGAGACTGACTGAACAAAAGCTGCAGAGAAAACTCATTAAGGAGATAAAGAGTATAGAGAAAAACAGTAACCATAACAGCAGCAAATACTTACTGAGATATTTCTTACTTTTAGGTTACATACATTGTTCATTTACTCCTCAAAACAAATATAACTAGTAACACTGCGCCCATTTTATAGATGGAAGGAAAGAAATGAGATTTACAGAATTTTCAACAACCAACTAGCCAAAGTCATACATATAGTAAGACATGGGGGCCCTAACAAGGATATGAGCAGTTTACCACTCTTGTAATGGATCATAGAATTCAACGACTGACCCAATCCTCTATTCATCCCCATGTAAATCCACCAATTCCGGTTTTTCTTAAAACAAAACTTTAATTAAATAATATCACGTTTCTAATTGAAACTGTGGGAAATAAAATGAATATACTAAAACTGATATATTTTTATTGCTTTTATAATTAACTTTGATGAACACTTTCTACCTAGACTTCTATACATTTTTATTCCATTTATAAAACATTATCAATGGAATTCTGGGTCAAAGAGTGTGCTTACATTCAGCCGGAACATTTGATTTTATTATTACTGAAATGATGAAGAGATGATGATCCCTTTAGGAAGACAACTGTGTCTTATTCTCCCTTGTATCCAAAACATCTAGTACATGAGCAAATATTCATTGACTGCTTAATGAATGATGGAGGTTTCCCTTCCCTTAGCACAAAGTCTCTGAGGGGAGAATTAAATACAGCCGGTTCCCAAATGAGAAGACAAATGATGCCAAATATCAAATTTATCGATGGGCTGCATAAAACCCTCCCTAGGGAGAAAAAAGCACAAGTATTGGCACTGCCATTCAAAGTATCTCCTAATGTTTAAGAAGAGTTGGATATCTTATATTTAAAGAATACAGTATTTTAGTAGGTATGTAACACTGAAAGATATCACTTCTCCCAGTTTATCATCTAAATGGCACATTGTCCATGGAGATAACTTCAGAACATTTTCAAAGAGTTTCAAAGGGCTAAATATTTTACATACTGGCTAGATTTTTCATTTTGCATTGATTTTTATTCACGGGTACTAATATTACTATAGCAGGTATCCCATAAAGATGAAAAACATATTCACTATAAGACAATGTGCAGGGTATTGAGCTAGCACTCTAGATGTATTAATTTAATGTTCACCACATTCCATGCTAGGTATTATTATCTCTATATCACAGGCAAAGAAACAGAAGATAAAGAAACTTGCTTGTTTCTTTGAACCAAGACATTCTGGCCACACCCCTAATCACTACACAGTATTGACTCCAAGTAACAAACAAAAGCAAATACAGTTTCTGGCACAGCTTTCAGTGGACATTAGTGATAAAGGGTACAATGAGAATATGCTTGCCAGAAAATAGGGTGTTCCATCACTTTGGATGGACTATTTATCTATTCAGTAAATAATTATTTATTATCTATCATGGGCCAAGAACCGTATCAGAATATGTGAGTGTTTTTCAAACCTTGAAAACAGTTTAGGGAAGAAAGAAGCAGATCTTGTAATATAGATATCTAGCGTACAGAGACAGATGTAATGGAGATAGAATAAAATAGAATTATTCACAAGTGTCAAGACACAGAAGGAGTAATTAACTCTACCTAGGGCACTCAGAGAAGTTGCACAGAAAGGACACAGTTCAATTGCAACTTGAATAACAGACTTTTAAAGTCTCTAGCTATAAGTTTCTCTCTCAAAATTATTCTCCACAGATGGGTCAGGTTATCACTATGAAAACTGCTACAACAGTAGAAGCACAGAATATGGCTTAGGACAGCTGGCACCACATGAGGTATGCTAGGGAGAGAGAGAAGGGGCTAGAGATTGCCACGGATCTGCAGAATCAAACCCCTACCAACACAATAGAAGCCAGTGACAAAGAAGTCCACTTATCACGCTTAATTTTATAGCTAACATGGCTATTAAAACTGCCTTTGTTTGGCATACCTGTAAATTCCTAATAAATTCTTAATAAAAGAAACCTACATTTAAAAACAATAACAAAGGAATGAGGGCCGGGATGGGAAGGGTGAATCTTTAGTAAAGCATGACTGACTGACTCTTCCTGAGACCTTGCTTTAAAAAGTTAAAGGAGTTTTTAGAAGTATAAAGCCCATAAGGATGAAGAGAATTGGGAAAGACACAAGAGCAAATTAGAGTCATCAACAACATTTTGGAAGCTAGAAAAGGAAAACAATAACCTACAAAGACCAAGAAAGTTGAAACCTAAACCTGACAGGGCGAAGCCATCAGGAAGCAAGCTGATAAAGACAGAAAGTAGAATAATGGTTGCCAAGAGCTAGGGAGGGGGAAATGGGGAGTTACTGCTTAATGGGTGCTGAGTCTCATTTGGAGATGATGAAAAAGTTCTGGAGATGAATAGTGGTGATTATTGCACACTAATGTACTTAATACCATGGAACTGTACACTTTAAAATGGTTGTAACAGTAAATTTTGTTATTATATTTTACCATAATTTAACAAAAAAAGCAGCAGCAAGTTGACTCATGCTGGAAAGATTTAGGTATCATAGGGACAGGGAGACAAAACACAGGATGGGGCTGGAAACCATATGACTGGCTGAAAATTCTTGTTAAGTGGCCTCCCCCTGAAAACCGATCTTCTCCCTATCCCTGGTAAGAGTCTGGAGATGCACCTCTGGAGAGGGTGAGTAAGAGACCCCAATCTTAGGAACACAAGTCACAACTGAAGCAAGACAAAATGCCTTACTGAAAAAGAGAAGAATTATGTGAAATTCTGCTCAGAATGCAGAGGACTATCTCCCAGCAGAAAATGGAGATGACAGATTAATGTGTCCAACCATATTAAGAGCTGTTTCAGATTTGTTAAATAATTGTAAAAGAATTAATAGTAACAAGAAAAAAAATTTTAAACTGGGATAATTATCGGGAAAACCAAAATATAATTACAGTGAATTTTGTGACTCAGTTGTGAAAAATATTTGCATAGTCTTAATAAACACTAAACTACCCCCAAAATCTGATATCCTATAAAGAGAAGATGAGAAAAAGGAAAGTATGTACAAACGCTTGTGGGCACTAGAGAGATTAAGATAACTAATCATCATCCTTCTTAGATGGAAGTAGCTACCACCTAAAATGAAAACCCAACAAAAAGCAGAATAACTGACTTAGAAAAATGAAGACAAATATCAGAACAAATAACTAAAAGAACGGAAACGGACCACCTTGTAAAGATTGGTAATTGGAGGTGAAGAGAGATGGGGAACTGCTGTTTTCATAAGCTTTGTAATACAATTTGACTTTTTAAACCACACATGTACAAATATCACTTTAATTTTAAAATAAATACAAATTTAATTTAGAAAGGTAGCCAGAAGATTTTGTTTAAAAGATCTAAAATTGTCTACAGAGTATACATTTTTTTCAACTATCATTATTAATTTCTGTTAATTCTTAGGACTTCCAGTAATAGTGAGGCCAATCATAATAAATGCCTTTCTTATAGTACAATTCATTAACTGATATGTCATTCACTAGAGGAATACTTTGGGAATGTAGCAATTCTAAAGCCTAACTGTTTAAAACCACTCCTTAAATGCCATATTTTCTTGCTTTCTCCCTAAGAATAGATATTTGGATATATTTTATAAAAGCTTACATTATTTGCAACTCTTGGGTCAAATCCAAATTTTGACATTTTGAATGACTAGTATTTGTAAACACCAGTGATAGGAGAGTTGATTTAAGTCTGAACGTCAAATGATACAAATGGACAAACTGAAAGGCTACCTCACATAAAAATACACACAGTAATAAATATGCAAAAGAAAACAGTAAACAATCTTATTATCTTATCTGCAAGAACTGCAGCAACTTTTTTTTTTGAGACAGGGTTTCACTCTTGTTGCCCAGGCTGGAGTGCAATGGCACGATCTCGGCTCACCACAACCTCCGCCTCCCAAGTTCAAGCAATTCTCCTGCCTCAGTCTCCTGAGTAGCTGGGATTACAGGTATATCCCACCACACCTGGCTAATTCTGTATTTTTAGTAGAGACAGGGTTTCTCCATGTTCGTCAGGCTGGTCTTGAACTTGCGACCTCATGTGAGGTCCACCCGCCTGGGCCTCCCAAAGTGCTGGGATTACAGGCCCGAGCCACCGCACCCGGCCGCAACTTTTTAAGTCCCATTCTTGTGGGCACAAATTCATCAACTAAATATAATCTAATTAACATACTTCTACACAGTCAAAACCAAGAACCTCATCCAGAAAAGGAAAATGCTTAAAAACACAAGATTAAAACCATGAGATTAAAACTACATCACAGTCTATTAAATTTTTTAAAAATTAATGAAGCACTTTTCATGTAAAGATTAAAGCTATGAGGCCTTGGTTTCCTTTCACAGCAGTACTATTGGACTGTGTTGATCTATAACACAGAGTTGCTCGATTTCATGTGTGAACTATAAAACAAACTTGCAAATAAACAACTATTACAAAAGCTTAAAAACATTAAAATAATATTTGTCTTATTATTTACATTGCACACCCATGTAACGGGACAGAAATAGAGTCAGAGATACAGCAACCAAAAAAAATGCTAAGTATTTATCACTGAGTACCCATTATGTGTGGGAACATGACAGAAAGAAATGCATAAAAGATAAGACTCCTGCACTCAAGGAGTTTGAAATTTACTAGTGGAGGAGAGGGAGTAAGAAGTATGTTGTAGTAGGGCTGTGTCTTAGTGTTTTTTGTTGCTTATTACAGAATACCTAAAACTGAGCAATTTATAAGATATGAGATTCATTTCTTACAGTTATGGAAGCAGAGAAGCCCAAGGTTGAGGGGCCGTAGCTGGTGAGAGCCTTCTTGGCTGGTGGGGTCTCTCTGCAGAGTCCTGAGGCAGCAGAGGGCATCACATGGTGAAGCTGAGCGTGCTAGCTCTGGTCTCTCTTCCTCTTCTTATAAAGCTACCAGTCCTACTCCCGTGATAACCCATTAATCCATGAATGTATTAATCTATTCATGAGGGCAGAGTCCTCATGACCTAACCACTTCTTAAAGGCTTTTCCTCTCAATATTGCCACACTGGGGATTAAGTTTCAACATGAGTTTTGGAGGGGAAAAACATTCAAACCATAGCAGGCTGCCAATATTAAGACATTAAAACAATTCATGAACAATACAAAACAGAGAAATAACTAAGAACTAAACTGTGAAATTGTAAATTGAGAGAAGGGGAAGATAACAGAGGTCTTGAAAGAAGAAGTAGACACCGAACTGGGTCTAAAAGAATCTTTCAAATGCTATAAAAGCATTTGAAAAGATAAGTGATGTTAGGGAGAATGAGCACTCTCTCTCTAGATTTTGCTATATATTTAAATAATACGTATCAGGTCAGATGAGAAAAGGAAAGGAAAAAAAGAGAATACATATCAGTACTTCCCAAATTTATCAGCGTAACTGTATTTGTGGTACTATTCTAAAATACTGGATAAATTCAAGAGACTACTAAAAGTAATTATAGTTTATGAAGGATCCAGGATCAAACCAATTAAGTGTTATAGAACCCAATTAAAACAAAATCAAATATAGTCTTTGGGGACATAGAAAAAAAAAAAAAAACCCAACCAGACTTCTAGAACTCTTACTAACATTAAGACAATAAACTAAATTTTGAAACAATTCCCAGAAGTGTTAACGCTCAAAGTGACTCCTCCCCATGAAGAGAAATTTATGCAATACAAGCATGTCTTGCAAGCCAACTCAAATAGTGTTCGGGTAAAAATAAAAAACACCTGAAGACAACTTTACTGTCTCGTAATTTTTTAAAGCACTAGGAGAAATTTTTAGGTTAGTATAAAAACATTAAAGAAAACATGAAAATAAAAATACAAGAAGAAAAACTAATGAAACACTTCTGGAACAAGAAATGGTGGTCGGGGAAGGATTCCAATCAACCAAAGGTGAAAATAACAGAAAAAAGACAAGGAACTCATGTGCAGAAACATTCTTGGAATCTGCATTGGAAACTAATCATACAAAGTAATCATCACAAAATGAGGTCCAATCTACTGGTTAAAAGCATAGAGAGCTTTTATGACATTTTTCCACGCAAACTCAATGTAGACTTTTCCTCCACTACAAATGCACAAAAGGTTTGTGTTGGTGCAATTTACCATGCCTATTCTCAGCCCTAGGATATTTTTGTACCCAATCTCAAATTGGAAATTAGATGCTATCTGTCCTCAAAATGTCGAGTTATTGGCAGAAACATAGTTCCGTGTCTAATAGAACTTATATGCTGTACTACAAGTCTTTTAAGTGGTATTCTTTTTTAGATGTAAGACCACCTATATAGCTAAAACAATAAATCGAAACTTGTGGAACACATTATTTGCTGATGTAATAAAGCAAAAATTTTCCCTAGTATGAGAATACCACCTTAGTGCTTATTTACCCTATTGCTAAACAGATTCTTATTATGTATATCCTTTATTTTACGGAATTTGTATTTCAAGGTTACACAGCGAATCCTACTATTCCACCACAGTAAAAGCAGAGAAATGTTCCACAGAACTATATTTCCAAAACATTAAGCCAAAAGTTGACTACTACGAAAAAAAGTTCACACTTCCTTTGCTTCCATTTCCTCATTTGCTAATATGAGGTACCATGTGATATTCAGTTTTTAGAAACAAAAACTGGAAATCAGAAGAGGCCAAGTACATTGCCTAACACCTGTTATCCCAGCCCTTTGGGAGGCCAAGTTGGGAGGATCGCTGGAGGCCAGAAGTTTGAGATCAGCCAAAGCAATATATTGAGACTCAATCTCTACAAATACAAATAAATACAATACAATACAATACAATACAATACAATACAATACAATACAATACAATACAATACAATACAATACAATACAATACAATACAATACAATACAAAACAGCCTAGCATGGTGGCATGCACCTGTAGTCAGTTCCTGTTACTAAGGGAGGCTGAGGTGGGAAGATCACTTGAGTCTAGGGGTTTGAGGCCGCACTGAGCTGTGATCACACCACTGTACTTCACCCTAGGTGACAGACTGAGACGCTATCTATGGGGGATTAGGCTTCTACCACCAGATACATAATTGTAAGCAACTTAAAAAGTGGGGAACTGGAAATAGCTGTCCATTTATTTCCATCAGGTTGTAATTCTACTTTGAGTAAGAAGGAAAAGTTATTTGTGTGTGTGTTTTTTTTTTTTTTGAGACGGAGTCTCGCTCTGTCGCCCAGGCTGGAGTGCAGCCGCGCCATCTTGGCTCACTGCAAGCTCCGCCTCCCGGGTTCACGCCATTCTCCTGCCTCAGCCTCCCGAGGAGCTGGGACTACAGGCGCTCGCCACCACGCCCGGCTAATTTTTTTGTATTTTAGTAGAGACGGGTTTCACCGTGTTAGCCAGGATGGTCTCGATCTCCTGACCTTGTGATCCGCCCGTCTCGGCCTCCCAAAGTGCTGGGATTAAGGCGTGAGCCACCACGCCCGGCCTATTTGTGCTTTTAAAGTTATCATAATGCACATTTTATATTTAAAGCATACATTAAATAAAAAGAACATTATTACACTATAACAATCTAAGAGAAAAAATATATTTTTATAATGGGATACAACTGTTAACATAGCAGACTTAGGTTATTTTCCCTCTATAATGTATATAAATGTTCCTTGACTTGTGATGGGATTACATCCCAATAAACCTATTGTGATGCCAAAATACCAAAGGTAGAACCATTGTAAATCAAGGATCATCTGTACTTTGTTTTATTTGGTCTTCTTAAATAAACTCACTTCAGTCTCCTGGTTCTATGCTTTAAATTCCCTTAAAAACTTTTTATGTATTATTTCATTTAATTTAGTATTTTAGATGGAGTCTCACTCTGTCACCCAGGCTGGAGTGCACTGGCGTGATCTTGGCTCACGCAACCTCCACCTCCTGGGTTCAAGCAATTCTCCTGCCTCAGCTTCCCAAGTAGCTGGGATTACAGGTGCCTGCCACCACACTGCATTCATTTCCCTCATATTTATAATTACCAGACTGTATCTATTAATTTGCTTGCTGCTTGTCTCACTCATCAGAATGAAAGCTCCATCAGGACAGAGAGATGTCTCCTGTTCTCTGCTGAATACTTAGCACCTTAAAAATTGTCAGATACATAGGCATGCAATAAACATTTTGTATTTTTCGTAGAAACGGGGTTTCACCATGTTGGACAGGCTGGTCTCAACTTCCTGACCTCAATTGATACACCGACCTCGGCCTCTCAAAGTGCTGGGATCACAAGCACGAGGTCCTGCGCCCAGCCAAATTTTAAAAATCTGTAAAAGCAATTTAATACTAATTTTCATTTGGGATTTAAAAAATAAAACCACTGGTGTTCTCATTTCTATCAAATGACTGAACTCTGCACCCCAGGGGTGATGTAGGGAATGAGAACCAACCCTTCCACTCTGCTTTCTGCTCCGAGCCATCATTCCCCATCTTACTCCTAGCACTGAAGCGGTAAGTGCAAAAATACTATTCCACAACTTCGGCAGTTCCTACCAACTACTGCCCAGACTCCTCTCAACAGCCCAAAAGAATCTCCATTACCATCACGTAGAAGCTTGTGGTCTCTGGTGATAGACAGATGTACAAAGGAGAGTTGCTAATGCTCCTCTTCACACACCACACACAAGAGGCGACTGCATCACTTACTGGCAGCCATGCAATGGGGACTGTCAGTAGTAGGCAGAATTTTAAGATCCAAAATCCCTGCTCCATGATTTACATACCCTGTAAAATCTCTAGGACTATGAATATGATGGGATTTTACTTTCATGATCAGGCTAACTTTAAGAAAATGGGGGCCGGGCGCGGTGGCTCAAGCCTGTAATCCCAGCACTTTGGGAGGCCGAGACGGGCGGATCACGAGGTCAGGAGATCAAGACCATCCTGGCTAACATGGTGAAACCCCGTCTCTACTAAAAATACAAAAAACTAGCCGGGCGACCTGGCGGGTGCCTGTAGTCCCAGCTACTCGGGAGGCTGAGGCAGGAGAATGGTGTGAACCCGGGAGGCGGAGCTTGCAGTGAGCTGAGATCCGGCCACTGCACTCCAGCCTGGGCGACAGAGCAAGACTCCGTCTCAAAAAAAAAAAAAAAAAAAAAAAGAAAATGGGATTATCCAGCTGGATAATCCTGAACTAACCTCAAAAATCCTTCAAAGGTGGGTCTAGAAGACAGAAGTCAGAGAGATTGGTGTGTGAGAGATTAGACAAAAAGGATATTCTCCATAGCAGGCTTTCAAAATGGAGGGGGGGCATATGGCAAAGAATAAAGGCAACATCTATAAGCTGAGAGTGGCTCCCAGCTGACAGCCAACAAAGAAACAAGACGTCAGTCCTACAGCTGCAAGGAACTGAGTTCTGCCAATAATCTGTATGAGCTTAGAAGTGGATTCTTTGCCAGAGCCTATAGACAAGAAATCATCCCAGCTGACACCTTGATTTCAGCCTTGTGATATCCTGAGCAGAGAATCTAGCCACACTATATCCAGATTTTTGATGTATAGAACTGTGGGTGCCACTGAATTTATGGTAATTTGTTCTGTAGCAAATTAATAAGGGACTCCTTGGAGGGAAAGGCTGTAGGCGGCAGTGGTGGCAGCTGCTGCTGCTGCTGCTGAGATAATAGGTAGATTTCCTTCTAGCTTCAGCAACACCTCCAACAGGAAGACCAGAGGCAGACTATAAATTTGCCTGGAAACTAAAGAAAGGTCT
Source organism: Rhinopithecus roxellana (assembly GCF_007565055.1). Taxonomy (NCBI): domain Eukaryota; kingdom Metazoa; phylum Chordata; class Mammalia; order Primates; family Cercopithecidae; genus Rhinopithecus; species Rhinopithecus roxellana. The sequence continues at coordinate 41,291,715 of NC_044558.1, forward strand.
CCATAATGGGGTACATAGCTTTGAAACCACACTGCATTCATTTCCCTCATATTTATAATTACCAGACTGTATGTATTAATTTGCTTGCTGTTCATCTCACTCATCATAGTGAAAGCTCCATCAGAACAGAGATTATGTCTCTTCTTCTCTGCGGAATACTTAGCACCTTAAAAAATGTCTGGCACATAGGCATGAAATAAATATTTGCTGGATAAGCTGCCATCAACCAAAAATCACAGTGGCTGGGTATGGTGGCTCATGCCTATAATCCCAGCACTGTGGGAGGTTGAGGTGGGAAGACTGCTTGAGCCTAGGAGTTTGACACCAGCCTGGGCAACCAGTGAGACCCTATCACTATAATAATAAAAAAAAAAAAATTAAAAATTAAAAAAAATCACAGTAAACTGTGCTATATGTAAGATTTCTTAGAATAACTTCATTATCAACTGGAAAAGCTGCATTCAACAAAGTCCATTCTAATAAATGATGTCCCTTTAATACAAAAGATAGGTGTTGGCCGGGTGCAGTGTTTTCACACCTGTAATACCAGCACTTTGGGAGGCCGAGGTGGGCAGATCACTTGAGGTCAGGAGTTCAAGACCAGCCTGGCCAACATTGTAAAACCCCGCCTCCACTAAAAATACAAAAATTAGCCAGGTGTGGTGGTGGGTGCCCATGAAACCCAGCTACTCAGGAGGCTGAGGCAGGAGACTTGCTTAAATCCAGGAGGTGGAGGTTTCAGTGAGCTGAGATCATGCCACTGTACTCCAGCCTGGATGAGAGAGGGAGGCTCCATCTCAAAAAAAAAAAAAGGTGTTTCTCCATACAGTTGTTTCACACGTGCTTCCACAGATGTCTACGCTAATGCTGTCTAGTAAAGAATGCTTGTAACCTGGAAAATATATCAACAACAATAGAATAGTGTTTTAATAAACAATATGATAATGAAATCCCAACATTAACCAATTAAGATGGGGAATTTACTTTCAGGTGATACAGCCAATTCATCACCTCTTTCCACACAACCGTCCACACCCTCCAGAGTTCAAGAATCCTGATATGCTTGAAGAAACTGAGAACCAGAAAAATCTCCAGATGAGCAGTGGAGCAGAGGAGTGTAGTGATTTCTACAGTGAATCACATGTACATCTAATTTGTTTGTTATGCTAAACTGAATGTTGCCCAAAATTAAGTGTAAAAGTCCTAATATAATGCAAAAGAAATATTTTAACAATTATACCTTCTACTAAATACAATTTCTGGCACTTTCAAGAGCAGGTAACAGCAAGAGATATCTAATTCTCTTTTGATACATCTCTTCTGCTAGAAACAATTACTTCTATTCCAAACTTCAACATAGTACATTCCAAAATGATTCATTGGTTGGTTGGGAGTCACAAATGTCTTTCTACCCCAACAGAATTACTGTTACAAATGGCAGTTAGGTGCCATGAGCAGTCTGTACTTCAGGTACATTACAGAGCTTTGTATCCTGGCAATTACACTATGTACTTATTTATATCTTGTCTCATTCTTTCAAGGGGGGAGGGGGAAGGTTGTAATCATCATATGTAGCAATTTAATGATTTTTTTTTTTAAGGATTGCAATTCCTAAACAAGTCTTTTTTCAACAGAAAAAGTTCATCTTAAATTGGGACCATCTCAATTCAGCTTGAAAAGAAGGTAGGGAAAAACACATACATTCCCCTTATTCTTTAAAATTAATTTTATAATGTACAGAACAACAAAGTACTATCATGCATAATCCACAGAAAAGTAGAATGATTTAATCACCACAAATTCAAAGAACTTCCAAAAATGTGTTCAGAATTAAGGGACAAAATTTGTTTTAAGGATAACAAAAAACACAAGTAAACCATTAATATATTCATTCCTCCCCCATCCACCAAAAGTAAAAAGAACTTCACATCTGTGACCAGTGTTGGTTCATATCTTTGTATATGACTCACAAAACTATTCCTCAAAATTATTCCCTATACCTATTATATATAATCACATTTCCTCAAAGTTGGATCTAAAAAGGGGTAGAATTCTTCCTTTTTATAGACAGTTCATATATAAAAAGATCACAGTCTAATTCACGTTTAAGCCTATATCTACAAATTTTATCTACTGAATTATTATCATCGAATTAAATAAGCCTGCTAAGACTCAATCATAAGACCAGACTCATAATCAAAAGAATGTTCTAATAGATACTATATTTGAAAGCTAAGAATGTATTTTCCTTATCATTGTTAGGCGCCCTGACCATATTTTCATTTACTAATTTAAATTCTAGATAAAGGCCGGGCGCGGTGGCTCAAGCCTGTAATCCCAGCACTTTGGGAGGCCGAGACGGGCGGATCACAAGGTCAGGAGATAGAGACCATTCTGGCTAACATGGTGAAACCCCATCTCTACTTAAAAAAAAACACACAAAAAACTAGCTGGGCAAGGTGGCGGGCGCCTGTAGTCCCAGCTACTCGGGAGGCTGAGGCAGGAGAATGGCGTAAACCCAGGAGGCGGAGCTTGCAGTGAGCTGAGATTCAGACACTGCACTCCAGCCTGGGCAACAGAGCAAGACTCCGCCTCTAAAAAAAAAAAAAAATTCTAGATAAAACTTCCTAACACACTGAGAAAGTATTTTATCAATTCCTCTCTATTCTCACTGCCAATTCCTCTTCCTCTGCCAAACCTCGGTGTTCCCCACTTTAGGATGCATGGTATGTATACCCACTTTAGGTAGAATGTATATAATAACCAATCATGTCATGAGAAAGCTAATAGCTTTTCAATCCCTCAAGCCTTCTAATTACAAGATCTTAGTTTCTTCATGTCATTTACTGTTGTTTTTTTGTTTGTTTGTTTTTTGTTATTTTTTTCTGGGCAGATTTAGGCTCAGAGAATTTAACAGGTAACAGCATCTATCTAAAAGTTAATAGCATTATTTTGTTGTTATTTTAATGTTGCCATTGCCAACTATTCAAAGCCAGTGATACTAGTTTTCCATTTACAGTACTGATATAAAATTTCTCTTTAAATAAATGTATTTAAGGAAAAGAGTCATTTAAAGATATTAAGGAAATAACTGAATCTTGGAATGGCCCTCAAAAAAAACTGAAGTGTCAGAAACACTACTCTGACCAGAACTGTGGCCATTTTAAACTCAATTTTTTCTCCACATTTTCCGGCTTATTTGATGACCCCAAATTCTAAACTAAGCTCCAGATTCCAACTTGGGATACTGTACCAGCACATCAAATTCAACACCCTTTTCTTTGGGGTCACCCCTCACCCCCACCCTACTCCAACCTCACCATCAAAACCTAGCTAAATTCTCCTATATAACCATTCACACAATCTAAACATCTAGAAGCTACCTGTGATTCATCCCTCTCCATTCACTGAATTCCAGAATTTACCAGCTCATTCGTTCCACAAATAAAATCATGCATGCAAATAAAATCATGTTATTTTAGAATGTTGTTTCTTAAAAACTTTCACACTCTATGAGAGGAGATATGTAGCCTTGTGGACGCTTTCTCCAAAATTGGAGGGTGGAGGGCAGAGGGGAAGGCATGAGATGGGACGGATTTGAAAAGGAATGCCCTAAAATATTAACAGGGGTCATTTCTACATGGTACATGGTAGAAACAAGTAAGTTCCATCTGCTCCATATTTTCCTGTAACTTTGTATGTTTTCTATATTTTTATCATCAAGAAAAAAATACATTCCAAAAAGTGGTCCCATCTGGACTCATGTCTCAATTCCTATTCAAGCATCCTAGTTCAACTCTCTTTAAATCCTCCTGCCTGTCCTCTAAATTGACCTTTGCAAAGGTCACTGTCCAATACATTATACACACAATTGCCTGAATAATACTCCTGAAAAGTCTTCACTAGGTTACACTTCTAGTCAACAATCTTTAATAGTTTCCTATTGCCTATAATCGTAAGAGTTGCCTACTCTGCCAGCTTTTAGGCACTTACCTAGCCCCAATTCTACCATTATTATTATAATGATACATTTTCATAGTATCTAGTATCTAGATACATTTTCATAGTATCTAGAATCAAACTGCTCAAGTAATATTTCCATCATTTACCAGCTGTGTCATCCTACAAAAGTAATTTAACCTCCAGATACCTTGGCTAAGCATTTGTAAAAAGAGGGCTAATAATACCTCATAAAGTTGTTATAAGCATCAAGTGTGTAATAAAGGGACTAGTACATAATAGAAGCTCAATAAACAATAGTGTTATTATTCCTTTATAATCCTACACACAATCTCAGCTCAAGGCTGGTTTACCCACTATCACAAATACACCTGACTTTATGTGCTTGGCTCACAGTGCTTCCCATGCCCTGAATAACTTCTGCCAATCCTCCACTTCTTCAAGCTCCAGCAGCTTTCTGAAACGTGCACAGGCCAGACTTCCCCTACTTCTCATATTCTTTCCAGGGGTGTCCAGTCTTTTGGCTTCCCTGGGCCACACTGGAAGAAGAACTGTCCTGACCACACATAAAATACACTAACAAGAGCTGATGAGCTAAAAGGAAAAAGAAAAAGAAAAAGAAAATAAACAACAACAACAAAAAACCCCAAAAACCCTCATAATGGTTTAAGAAAGTTTACAAATTTGTGTTGGGCCGTATTCAAAGCCATTGTGGGCTGCATGAACTGCAGGTTGGACAAGCTGGCTCTACACCTTATGGCTCTTGTGGCAGGTGAATTAATACTCATCTCAAAACCTGCAGAATTTGAAATTCTCTGTCTCAGCCTCTACCAGACTATTAGCAGTCTGAGGACAGTCATTGTGCCTTAGACTTTTATCCCTTGATACATTAATTCCTTGTATAGAATAGATCCACAACATAAAATTATTGTTTTGCATATTTTAGTCTTTCCTTTCCAACTAGACTGCAATCTTCCCGTCAGGGCTAACTTAAGTCTTCTCTGTAATCCTAAAAACACATAGTATAATGCTACTGGCCCACTCTACATTCAGAAAAATAGCACTTTAGTTGATAAATCTCACATAAAAATACATGAGAGAAGATAGCAAGTTTCTACTATAAAAGTTAATGTACACATCAAAAAAATCTGAAAAAACAAAAGGTCTGATATAGATATTGGTAGAATTATCTTTTTCCTGGAATAACAGTTAAACTCTCATAATCACCTTACCATTTGATACATCTACTAGCGGAACACAGCAGACTTACCAGATCAGACTACTACTCTGCTCAAAACTCTCCAAGGACTTTCTATCTCACCCAAGTAAAAGTATTTACAATGGCTGGGCCCCTTGTTCTCTCTGCAGTTCCTTGAATACAGTAAGAATACAGTAAGAAACAAATTAGCTCAGCTAGAGCTTTTACACTTGCTTTTCCCTCTCGTGAAATGTTTTCTCCCAAATATCTACAGGGCTCACTCTCCCATGCTCTTCAGGCAACCTCAGGAGAAACCCCTTTCCTTATCATCTGCTATGGTCTGAATGTTGGCATCCCCCTAAAATTTAATGTTAAAACCTAATACCCAACACAACGGTATTAAGCAGTAGGGCCTTTGGGGAAGTGAGGAAGTCAAGACGGCTCTGCTCTCATGAATGGGATTGGTGCCCTTATAAAAGAGGTTGAAGGGAGCTGTCTTGCCCCCTCTATCATGTGAGGATACAGCAAGAGGCGTCATCTATGAAGCCGAAAGTACACCTTTACCAGGCACTGAATCTACCGGTCACTTGACCTTGAACTTTCCAGCCTCCAGAACTATGAGAAATAAATCTCTGTTATGTATAAGCTATCCAGTCTAAGGTATTTTGTTGTATTAGCCCGAATGAACTAAGACGCTAAGAGCACTAAGCTCACCCCACATTCCAACCCTTTCACCAGCTCTTTCTTCATAGTGCTTATTACTACTATCTGTTTATTGTCTCTTTCTAAACACCAGTCTGTAAGCTACATGAGTGCAGGAACTTTGCTTTGTTCACTGCTATGGCCCCAGTCCCCAGTACAGACAACAGGGCCCAATAGTCAATAAAGATCTGTTGTATGAAGAAATGAATCTAGGTTGAATTAATTGACTCTAGAACATTCTATCTTTAATTTTATTTAATATCATCCATTTTATATCTTTGCTTCCTCATTTCCTCATTCATACATTTGGAATAATACCTAAACCTTGCAGGAGATGTAAAGATTAAGAGAGTGTGTGTAACTTAGAGTAGCATCTAGCACACAGAATTGTCCTCTGTTACCTATTGTTGTCAATTTCAGCCACTTAGATCCAATTATATTCTTAGATATAAATGTATGATTCCTATTTGTTATGCCCTAAACAATGATTTTTGTAGGCAAATGGTAAAGACAACTAATATTTTCTCTAACCAAAAGTTACCTTAGGCAAAAAGCTACAAAGTATAGAGTGTTTCCTAATAATGATAAAACTACTCATATAACCGCAAGTTAGAATTGTTATACACTATTATTGTAAGTGAAAACGTTTGGTTTATACATCTGATCTGAAGCCTGTAAGAGCTCTACCAAACCCAAACTAGGTTGCTGTTTTGACTTTAGCTGGAAACTTCAAAAATATGTAGATACACATATTTTATCATTCACAGGCTCCTTTCTATTGCAATGGATTTGTTCACAGACTACAAGCTTTTTGGTTTTTTGTTTTTGTTTTTGTTTTTTTTGAGATGGAGTCTCGCTCTGTTGCCAGACTGGAGTGCAGTGGCGCAATCTCAGCTCACTGCAACCTCTGCCTCACCAGTTCAAGCGATTCTCTTGCCCCAGCCTCCCGAGTAACTGGGATTACAGGCGCCCACCGGCTAATTTTTTGTATTTTTAGTAGAGACGGGGTTTCACCATGTTAGCCAGGATGGTCTCGATCTCCTGACCTCGTGATCTGCCCGCCTCAGTCTCCCACAGTGCTGGGATTACAGGCGTGAGCCCCCATGCCTGGCCAGACTACAAGCTTTAAGTGTAAATCCATGACAATATGTTTTACAACAGAGTTTTGACCATTTATCCAAAAAACACACTAAAACTTAAAAGAAAAAAATAGTATTATCATAAGGTAAATATTAATGTTTAATCAGAAAGCTAAATGTAAGTTAAACTACTTGGCCTCCAAATCTGGCATACTATGAATTAATTGATTCTATTGTAGGAAACACTCTATACTTTGTAGCTTTTTGCCTAAGGTAACTTTTGGTTAGAGAAGATATTAGTTGTCTTTACCATTTGCCTACAAAAATCGTTGTTTCAATTAAGCACTATGTTTTTTCTTTTTCTTTTTTTGAGAGTCTTGCTGTCATTCAGGCTGGAGTGCAATGGCACTATCAGAGTTCACAAAGCCTCTATCTCCTAGGCTCAAGCAATCCTCCCTCATGAGCCTCCCAAGTAGCTACAACTACAGGTGTGCACCACCGCAGTCAGCTAATTTTTGTTTTGGTGGTTGTTGCTATTTTGTAGAGACAGTATCTCGCTATGTTGTCCAAGCCAGTCTTAAACTCCTGGCCTCGAATTATCCTCCTGCCTCAGCCTCCCAAACTGTTAAGCATTATTCTGCAATACTCCTAAAATTTAGACTTTTATTATAGTCTCCATTTTTTAAATACTCCATTCTAGAGAACTACCCAAACAATCTAGACTGTGTTTATCATGCAAGCTACAGCATAGCTAATCAAAAGGTATTAGTGGATGTATCCCTACAACATATATTGAAGCACAGACATGAGAAAATAATCAATGGAATTTCTAATGGTAAATAAGCCAAAACTAGCAGCTAAATGTTAGGCCCACCAGGCATGAGTAAGCTGAGTATATTCCAAGTTTAGTTTTGTCCTCTTAAGTTTCCAATAATTTGAATCAATAGGTTTGTTTCATAACACATCACTTACAGTTCTAAGCACTATAATACTTAGCAAGCATTTATTTAGCATTTATAAATGCTATTTCTGATTAGCCACTTTTGGCCAAAAGTATGTGTTCTGGGATGAGGAAAACAATAAATGCCGAAAATCTCCTGTTCATCACTGTTCTTCAGCTCCCAAGAAACATTTCAGTGTGTAGGAGATTTAGTCCTCATATCAATACCAGGGAATACTGAATTAAAACCTAGAAGTAGCCAGGCGAGGTGGCTCATGCCTGTAAACCGAGCACTTTGGGAGGCCAAGGCGGGTGGATCTGAGGTCAGGAGTTCGAGATCAGCCTGGCCAACATGGTGAAACTCCGTCTCTACTAAAAATTTAAAAAGTAGCTGGGCATGGTGGTGGGCGTCTGTAATCCCAGCTACTCAGGAGGTTGAGACAGGGGAATCACTTGAACCTGGGAGGTGAAGGTTGCAGTAAGCCAACAGCGCACCATTGCACTCCAGCCTAGGCAACAAAAGCAAAACTCCATCTCAAAAACAAAACAAAACAAAAACCTAGAAGCAACAGGCTAGTGTAGGAGAACTTACTCAGGTGCTGTGAGATAAAACACACGGTCAGCACTTACAAGATCCTGAGAGTGAATGCCTCCTTAAATTTTAAGTCCTACATGCCTCCTTGACTCACTCTGGCCTTAGGTAGAGCCAGGAATGTTATTAAACATTCTGCAATGCACAGGACAGTCTCCCACAACAAAGAAGTATCTGACTCAAAATGTCAATAATGCTAATATTTAGAAGCCCTAGTTTAAAAGAAAGAAGTGAGTTAGAATTCCAGCTCCACAACTCATTAGCTAAATGAACTTCAGCAAATTATATAACCTCTCTGAGACAGTTTCTTCATGTATAAAATGGATATCATGCTTATACTGAAAGACTGCTAGGAGGAAAAACTCAGACAGAAGCCCTAGGCACAGGGTAGACACTCTACAAATGTTAGTTACCATTCTTCAGAGTAAAATCTCCATCACAGAGCTCTGGCCCTCTCAAAGATGTATTTTTAAGTTATTATGGTACTATAATTATTTTCTATACCGCCTATCAAAATTTAAGGAACTTGTAGAGTCCTTACCTTATTGGACTTTGTAGCCTCAGCCTCTACCACAAATGGACAAATAAATTCTAAGCACCTACCCATTACAATAAGGTATATATTGCATTGTGCAACATTGCCGAACATAAGAAAACATAATTCTTGCCCTGGAAAAATTCTGAAAAGAAGCCTAACAAGAAAACAAAACATACAGATAGATTTAACACAGAGAAGGCACTCAAAAAACTCATGGATTGATGAGTAAAATTCACGTAAATAGCTGAGGCCACAACTGAATACTAATGGAATGCAGACGAAATAGTATTAAAGATATTTAATCAGGGAAAAGGCATATTTTAAATCAACATAATCCTATGTATATGCAGCTAGTATTTTCTTTTTTTTTTTTTTTTGAGACGGAGTCTCGCTCTGTCACCCAGGCTGGAGTGCAGTGGCCGGATCTCAGCTCACTGCAAGCTCCGCCTCCCGGGTTCACGCCATTCTCCTGCCTCAGCCTCCCAAGTAGCTGGGACTACAGGCGCCGCCACCTCACCCGGCTAGTTTTTTTTTTTTTTTTTTTGTATTTTTAGTAGAGACGGGGTTTCACCGTGTTAGCCAGGATGTTCTCGATCTCCTGACCTTGTGATCCGCCCGTCTCGGCCTCCCAAAGTGCTGGGATTACAGGCTTGAGCCACCGCGCCCGGCCGCAGCTAGTATTTTCTAAAGGGAATGAAAGTACACTTAACAAACTAACATCAAAATGACAAGTACTATCATTTGTCATTTTAGCAATATTTAGCTAAATTTCTTTTTTGTTTTGTTTTTTTGAGGCAGAGTTTCGCTCTTGTTGCCCAGGCTGGAATGCAATGGTGCGATCTCAACTTATCACAACACCTGCCTGCTGGGTTCGAGTGATTCTCCTGCCTCAGCCTCCCGAGTGGCTGGGATTACAGGCATGCGCCACTATGTCCAGCTAATTTTTGTATTTTTAGTAGAGACATGGTCTATGTTGGTCAGGCTGGTCTCGAACTCCCGACCTCAGGTGATCCACCCGCGTTGGCCTCCCAAAGTGCTGGGATTATAGGCATGAGCCATCGTGCCCGGCCGCTAAATCTCTTAATTCAGATGATGGCAGCACATTTTAAACAGGTTCAAAGGGCATTTTAAGCAATTTTTAAAACCACACTAAATTTTAATGGGAGCTTATCAAATCCCTGACATCCACAATCCATAAATCGTCTAAGACAAAATAAGACCAAAAGGGCTGATGCCCAAATGTCTGAATACTTTGCTGAAAAGGCTGAGCTCAAGCATACCCAAAGTGTGTTAGAAGCAACTTTTAAAATGCACAAATGTAACAATTATTTTTAAACCAACAATTTTAGGAAAATAGCAGTTCCTATCTAAAGCTTTTATAAATATAAGACACTGGCTTTGCAAATGTCAGCGGAGTTTTAAGATCTCTTTCTAAAGCAATAGTCTCTCTGTTTTGCCTGGTATCTTAATATGCCTTTAGTTTCAAAACTTAATTTGCCAACACTATTCCTCTCAAAACCTCAGGAATTCCATTACTAGTTTTAAACTAAATTAAAGGAAAATAGACACATTCAACCCATGGCAGAAGTGTGCACAAAGTGTTTGTTGATGCTCATAAATAGGCTGAGAAATTTAGACACATCTGAAGGACAATGGCTGTACAGTCAAGTCTGTTTTGCTCCACCATGGAACCAAATAGAGAATTATTGCTACCAAGTGAGACCAGCACTAGATACCTCTAAACTAAGTGGGCTGTAACAGACAGAACATTATCTTCAAGTTAGAGTTTTTGTGTATGTTTTCACTTTAGGGAAGAATAGAATATCCCTAAAAAAAATCCATATGGAGCCAAGTTATCCTGTCTCCCAAAACAATCCTTAAAGTGACTTCAACAGTAACCAGTCACTTGCCCCCTAAAAAATATGAGATTTTTTAAAAAAGGAATAAACTATGCTTAGCATACAGATGGTTCTTTGTCTTATCCCTAGAAATCTTCTTTTCCATTCCATTTCCCTTTTCTCAGATTCCATAAATCTTCCTGACAATTACAGCCATTTCTACTTTTCTTCCTTTTCTATTATCTCCTTCAAGACCTGATTCATCTCAACTCACCTGAATCACAGGTATCAAGATCCCCTGGGTGGAACTAGTAACTATTTTCCCATTTCCCTGTTACTCCATTTTATATGACTCAATGGAAATACAGATTCATAATTCTAAATTACTTTTTTTTGTTTCTCTGTCTTGTTTTAAACTCTCCATTTCCTCTACCCCTAGCCTCTGGCCAAATTCTTTTTTAAACACAATTCATTCACAAGATACAGGTTATCTACATAAAGTAAATTACAGTGACTGCTAGTAATGAAAGTAATACATTTTTGATGAAGTAAACAAGTGAAAGCTAGTTGTTTGTACAAGAGTGATCAGTGCTTGCAACCACATAATAAAAATAGAGAAAATAAATCTAATTATAAACAGCATATAACCAAACTAGTAATATTTTTTGCAGAGTACCTTATAAAACTAACATTCTATCTTTAGAAATGAATACATGAAGAACAATTCAGAAATATTTATCAAAAATGCTAATGTATATCCACTGGCACAGAAATTCTACTTCTAATTTTAAAGTACTGATATATATTTGCACGGGCAAAATATGTATACAATATTCATTAAATCATTATTTTAAAAGCCAAACACAGGCCCAGCACTGTGGCTCACACCTGTAAACCCAGTAGTCGGGAACGTGAAGATAAGAGTCCTTGAGGTCAGGTGCTTGAGACCAGCGTGGACAACACAGTGAGTGCCCGTCTCTACAACAAAATTTTAAAAACTTAGCTGGAAATGGAGGTATGTACCTGTACACCTGTAGTCCTACCTACTTCGAAGGCTGAGTCAGAATGATCGCTTGAGCCCAAGAGTTCAAGACTGTGGTGAGCTATGATTGTGACACTGCACTTTAGCCTGGGTATCTGTCTTCAAAAAAAAAGTGGAAGAAACATACCAAAAATAAGAAACAAACTTAATGTCCACCAAAAAGGGAATTTATAGTACATTCCGTTCGATGGATACTATACAGCCATTAAAAAACGATGTATGGGCCAGGCGCGGTGGCTTACGACTATTAATCTTAGCACTCTGAAAGGCCGAGGTGGGCAGATTGCTGGAGCTCAGGTATTTGAGAGCAGCCTGGGCAACATGGCAAAACCTCGTCTTTATAAAAAATACAAAAAATCAGCCAAGCAGGTGGCTTGTGCCTGTGGTCCCAGGTACTTCAAGGGCTGAGGTGGGAGGATCGCTTGAGTCCAGGAGGTCAAGGCTGCAATGAGCCAAGATTACACCACTGCACTCCAGCCAGGGTGACAGAGCAAGAGAGATCCTGTCTCAAAATAAAAAAAAAAAGAAAAAGAATGTGGTTATAAATGTAGGAAGACAAAGTGCTATAAACAGCAACTGCCTCGGGGTATGGGACCTAGTAGACAGAAAGGTAGGAAAAAAGACTTGCTTTTCACAATAAGCCCTTTTGTATCTTTAAATTTTAGATCATGTACACATACTAAACTTTTGTTAAAATGAGTAATTTTTAAAACAGCAGAAGAATTTAGGACATTCTCTCAGATCTTCTAATCCATAAATAGTTCTACTCTTCTATCTCTAGGCACTTTTAATTTAGACTGAAAATCTAGACTACTAGAGGTTACCAATAACCACAGGTAAAGGACTTATTTCTTCTTTAGTGAAAAGTATAACTATGGCAACTTTGCATCAACCAAAACAAAGCATAAGAAGTCAAGAAATAAATGAAGAATGTATCTTACCCTAAGCAATCTGTTTACAAAAATGACACTGAATACAATACAATTTTGTTAGCACTCTACAAACTGTGCTTCACCAAAAGAAAAAACTATCTGGCTGAAATTTCTGGTTATGGTCTAGATCTCAAATGGCTACATACACCAGAAATATTTTGTAAAGAACCTAAGAAGTGCTAAAATCATTTGAATCCAAAAGGCACTTAAAAACAAGAGAAGGAGGAGGACAAAAACTTGGGCAAAAGTTTCAAATGAAAAAACAAAAAAAAAAAAACCCACACATTTTTAAGGTACTTTTCTAAAGGAATTTTTCTTTTTAGCTCTTAAATTCCAAATAAGCTGAATGCTATAATCCCTCAATTAGTCATTAAAACTCAAGAAATTTAAAGAAACACTTCATCTCTTTTTCAAGCTAATTTTTAAATGTTGCTATTCAATATGATTTTTGTTTTTGCTATTAGATAAAGAACTATTAATCTGATAGCAGCCAACACTACTCAGGTCCCCTCTTCTTTCTCAGATTCAAACAATCTGTTTGATTACAAAGCTACAAAGCAAATTCTTGAAATGGGGAAAATACATAACGGTAACATTATAAAGAGTAGTGTATTTTTTGTTAAAATCCTTTTAGTGTGTCTCTTGTTAACAACGTTATGACTTGGCCATCTGAACATACTGCTACATCAGTATGTTTTAGACTTGATGACCTATTTTTTTTTAATCAAACTATATAGCCCAAAGGTTTGTTGTCAAAATCAATTACAGTCTCGAGGTATAGAATATACCTCAGCAAAAAAAAGATGTTAGCTGGCATATCAAAAAATCAGTATATTCATTTGCCAGATTCAAACATTCAGGCTAATGACCCCCCAAAACGCCAAAAAAAAAAACAAAAAAAAAAACAAAAAAAACTCCCCAAAAGGTATAGTTAAGAAAATAGGATGTAAAAAACACCTCAGAATATGTGGTATTTACATATCTTGACAATTACAAAGAAAAAGGACAAGAATGTCACCAACTTTTTCTTTTCTTTTTTCTTTTCTTTTTTTTTTTTTTTTTTGAGATGGAGTCTTGCTCTGTTACCCAGGCTGGAGTGCAACGGCGCGGTCTTGGCTCACCGCAATTTCCACCTCCCAGGTTCAAGCGATTCTCCTGCCTCAGTCTGCTGAGTAGCTGGGACTACAGGCACATGCCAACACACCCAGCCAATCTTTGTATTTTTAATAGAGACAGGGTTTCACCATGTTGGCCAGGATGGTCTCAAACTCCTGACCTCATGATCTGCCCGCCTCGGCCTCCCAAAGTGCTGGATTACAGGCGTGAGCCAGCACACCCGGCTAATTTTCATTTTTTAACTGTAATTTTATATTTATTGGTAAACTACTAGAGCTCAAGGGCGACTTAGGTATTTCATACATTTGATTAATGAGTACTGTTAATAATTATATCAAAGTCAAGGATTCACAACTATAAACAACAACAACAACAAAATTTAAACTCATTTAAAGACAGTGAGCCCAGGACCACCTAACTTAGAACTAGTAGTTTCTCAAGTTATTTTGGAGATTTAAAAATAGCCTGACAGCCTTATATACTATCTGAAATATAGTTTCATATACAACCAAAACAACCAAATTTCTTTTTTTGGACAGGAAATAAAACTCAATATGGTTTACTCGACAATATAAAAGTCTGATATGCCATAGGGAAAAAAAAACCTCAATGTGCTAATGTCAGTTATCACATGATGATTAGCAGCCCTGGTTGGGGTTACAGCCATCATTAATAAAAACAGAAAATCCAATAAATAATAAAGGTATTTTGGCCGGGCGCAGTGGCTCACACCTGTAATCCCAGCACTTTGGGAGGCCGAGGTGGGTGGATCACAAAGTCAAGAGATAGAGACCCTTCTGGCCAACATGGTGAAACTCTGTCTCTACCAAAACTACAAAAATTAGCTGGGCATGGTGGCACGCACCTGTAGTCCCAGCTTCTCGGCAGGCTGAGGCAGGAGAATCGCTTGAACTCAGGAGGCAGAGGTTGCAGTGAGTCGAGATTGTGCCACTGCACTCCAGCCTGGTGACAGAGTGAGACTCCATCTCAAAAATAATAATAATAAATGTATTTTATTTTGTAGAAAACTTTTTGGATGCCAGCATCTGAAAATTAGTGAAAAATAGAGTAATTTCATTTTTTTTCCAAATGTTCTAGGAAAGCAAAACACCAACTAAAAACACACACCAGGCTCTAAGTACAGACAAAACAGTTAAGTTTAATCAGGAAAAACATTTGTGTGTGCTAGATGAGAAGGACAGAAAGATACCAAAGAACTACAAATATATATGTGTGTGTGTGTGTGTGTGTGTGTATGCATGTTTGTATATGTGTGTGTATATATATTCCTTTTCTTTAAACCCTAATGGCTCAATTGATACCTCATGAAATAAGTAATGACATCAAGATGACTGATCAGATCCCAAACTTAAGGAAATCTAACAGGACGAAGAGTAAAGTTTATGTCTGTGCTCTCCACACTCCATTTCTGCCCTTTACATTCTTTCATTTCAGAATGACCTCAGTAGTTTATAACTAAAGGTCTTAGCCATAACTCTCAAAAGACATAGTTAATACAAAACAAATAATTATAAGCTTAATTTTTTTTCTGAGACAGGGTTACTCAGGCTGGAATCCAGTGGCGCGATCATGGTTCACTGCAGCCTTGACCTCCAGGGCTCAAGCACCTTAGTCTCCTGAGTAGCTGGGACTACAGGTGTACACCACCACACCCCAGGTAATTTTTTGTATTTTTGTAGAGATGGGATTTCACCATGTTGCCCAGGCTGGTCTCGAACTCCTGAGCTCAAGCAATCCTCCCACCTCAGCCTCCAAAAGTGCTGGGATTATAGGCAGAAGCCATCTAACCAAGCCTTATAAGCTTAATTTTTATCTTGGAATGTACCCTCATTTTTCTCACACAGAGTTGGTGCAAAAAAAGAACCAAGGAGCAAAATGAAGCCAGTATCTAAGATGTGGGACAACTTACAGAACTCTATCCCAAACACTACCTGAAGTCCACTCAAGATTACCTATTGACTGAGTAAATCAGATTCCCTAAAAGGCATCAAACACCTGCACAGAAGGTAAGAGTACATGCTATATTTGAACCTATACAGATCTAGGTAAAAATCCTGGGGCTCCATTATTATCACCTGCCTGACCTTGGGAAGGTTACTTAACTCTCTGAAGTCTCAGTTTTTTCATCTATAAAATGGAAAGAGGAATAATAATTCCGTAGAAACTCTTTAACAGACTTCTACTGTATCAAACTTACAAAAATAAAGCTCTCCAATCCCTCCATAAATCACTCCCTAATGCCCAACACAGGCTCATCACCTACACCTAGTAGTCTTCTAAGGAGACCACTTTCTTAACATGTCCCTACCCTTCTGCACTTAATGTTTAATAAGAGCCAGCTGTCCGTTCCCAAACCAGTTTATACCAACTGTACTTGTTACTGTAATTATGTAATGTAAGATCATATGAACTGAATTATGAGGAAAAAGAGGTTGTTTCTGTGAAAATTATGTTGAAAAGTTCAAAAAGATTCAGCAGCTAGTATTTTTTAAAGTTATTATGGAATTAGGTGTATGTCAAAACAGCTTTAAGTAGGAGGAAAAGCATGAAAACGTAGAAGGATTTTAGATACAAGTATACCTCAAAGATATTGCGGTTCTGTTCCAGACCACAGCAATAAAGCAAATTTTGCAGTAAAGCAAGTCACAAATTTTTTGGTTTCCCAGGGCATACAAAAGTTATGTTTACACTGTACCATAGACTATTAAGTGTGCAATAACATTATGGCTAAA
Source organism: Rhinopithecus roxellana (assembly GCF_007565055.1). NCBI lineage: Eukaryota > Metazoa > Chordata > Mammalia > Primates > Cercopithecidae > Rhinopithecus > Rhinopithecus roxellana. Next base: position 41,308,405 of record NC_044558.1, read on the forward strand.
AAAAACACACATACCTTAATTTTAAAATACTTTATTACTAAAAAATGCTAATGATCATCTGAGCCTTCAGCAAGTGGTCATCTTTTTGCTAGTGCAGGGTTTTGTCTCAAGGTTACAGCTGCTGACTGATCAGAGTGGTGGTTGCTAAAGGCTGAGGTGGCTGCGGCAATTTCTTAAGGCAACAATCACTTGCCGCGTCAAATGACTTTTCCTTTCACAAAAGGTTTCTCTGTAGCATGTGGTGCTAATTTACTGCATTTTACCCACAATAGAACTTCTTTCAAAATTGGAGTCGTCAATCCTCTCAAACCCTGCCACTGCTTTATCAACTCAATTTATGTAATATTCTAAATCTTTTGTTACCACTTTAACAATGTTCCCAAAATCTTCATCAGGAGTAGATTCCATCTCAGAGACTATTATTTGCTCATTCCTAAGAACCAATTCCTTGTCCATTAAAGTTTGACCATGAGATTGCAGCAATTCAGTCACATCCTCAGGCTCTAGTTCTAATTCTAATCCTTTTACAATGTTCACCATATATGCTGTTACTTCCTCCACCGAAGTCTTCAATCTCTCAAAGAGATCTATGAGAGCTGGAATCAACTTCTTCCAAACTCCCGCTACTGTTGATATTTTTATCTCCGCCCATAAATCACAAGGGCAGACACAAGGTCGACATTAAGATGTTCTTAATGACATCTGGAATGGTGAATCCTTTCCAGAAGGTTTTCAATTTACTTTGCAGAGATCCATCAGAAGAATCACTACCTATGGCACCTATAGTGTTACAAAATAGTATTTCTTAAACAGTAAGACTTGAAAGTCAAAATTACTCCTCAATCTATGGACTACAAGAACAGATGTGTTAGTAGGCATGAAAACATTAATCTTGTACATCCCCATCACGGCTCTTGAGTGACCACGTACATTGTCAGTGAGTAGTAACATTTTCAAAGAAATATTTTCTTCTGGGCAGTAGGTCTCAACAGTGGGCTTAAAATATTCAATAAATCATTTTGTAAAGAGATATGCTATTATCCAGACTTTGTTGTTCTATTTATAAAGCACAGAGTAGATTTACCATCATTCTTAAGGGGCCCTAGGACTTCTGGAATGGTGAATGTTAACTTCAAGTCACCAGCTGCATTATCCCCTAAGTAGAGTGTCAGCCTGTCCTTTGAAGCTTTCAAACGAAGCACAGATTTCTCTCCAGCTATGAAAGTCCTAGACGGCATCTTGCAATAGAAAGCTGTTTCACCTACATTAAAAATTTGTTGTTCAGGGTAGCCACCTTCATCAATTACCTAAATTAGTTCTTCTGGGGAGGCATGTTGGCTCAGGCCTGTGGTTCTGGTGCATAAGGAGGCTAGCCCAGGAGTTCAAGACCAGTCTGGGCAACATAGCAAGCCCTCATCTATATAACAATAAAACATAATTCTAAGAAAAATGATAAATAAATAAGTTATTCTAGGTAACTTGCTGCAGCTTCTACATCAGCATTTGCTGCTCCACCTTGCATTTTTATGTTATATAGATGGCTTCTTCCCTTAAACCTCATGAACCAACCTCTTCTAGCTTCAAACCTTTTTTCTGCAGCTTCCTCACCTCTCTCAGCCCTCATACAACTGAACAGAATTAGGGCCTTGCTCCGGATTAGGCTTTGGCTTAAGGGAATGTTATGGCAGGTTTGATCTTCTATTCAGGCCACTAAAACTTTCTCCATACCAGCAATAAGACTTTCACTTTCTTATCATCTGGATGTTCACTGGAGTAGCACCTTTCATTTCCTTCAAGAACTTGTTTCTTTGCATTTACAACCTAACTGGCACAAGATGCTTCTCTTTCAACATGCCTTCCTCCCTAACCTTAATCATTTCTAGCTTTCGATTTAAAGTGAGAGATGTGTGACTCCTCCTTTCACTTGAACACTCAGAGGCCATCATAGGACTAACTGGCCTAATTTCAATATTTGGGGTCTCAGGACAGGAAATAGGGAACCCTGAGGAGAGGGAAAGAGATGCAGAAACAACCATTCGGTGGAGCAGTGAGAACACACACATTTATTGATCAAGTTCACCATCCTATATGGGCACGGTTTGAGGTGCTCCAAAACAATTACAATAGTGACATCAAAGATCACCAAAACAGACAGAATAATGATAAAAAAGTTTCAAATACTGTGAGAATTACCAAAATGTGACCCAGAGACACGAAGTAAGCACATGCTGGCTGGAAAAATGGCACTGATACAGAATTCTGAATACAGGGTTGCCACAAACCTTCAATCTGTTAAGAAGAAAAAAAAAGGAATTATCTGCAAAACACAAAAAAAATGAGGTACGCCTGTATTACACTGAAAGTGCCTTATGTTCTCTCTTCTCCATAAAAAAGAGAATCTATTAGGATACTTAACGGATAATGCTGCATGGCCGTGGATTATGCCAAAAAAGGCAATCCAGAACTCTAATCAAAGGACCCATCCACAAACAAAAACCTTGACACTATAGGGAAAAAGTGAAGGAATGTATATTCTAGTTAAAATAAAAAATGTTATTTTTTATGATTCCTTGTAACCAACATTTTCAAGTATCTACTCAATATATCACATAGGGGATCTTTATATGTGGCTACCTCAAAATTTATAGAATTATTGTGAAGACTGGAACACATGCACTTAAGTACAGTGTCTGAATCTTAGTAAGTATTCAATTAAAACCTGTTTAGGTCAGGCATGGTGGCTCATGCCTGTAATCCCAGCACTTTGGGAGGCCGAGGGGGGTGGATTACCTAAGGTCAGGAGCTTCAGACCACCCTGGCCAACACGGTGAAACCTCATCTCTACTAAAAATACAAAAGTTAGCCGGGCATGAAGGTGGGCACCTGTAATAGCAGCTACTCAGGAGGCTGAGCCAGGAGAATCGCCTGAACTTGGGAGGTGGAGGTTGCAGTTAGCCGAGATCGCACCACTGCACTCCAGCCTGGATGACAAGAGCAAGACTCCATCTCTAAATAAATAAATAAATAACCTTCTGTTTTACTTTAAGAGGTGTGTGTGTGTGTGTGTGTGTGTGTGTTTAAGATGAGGTCTTACTATGTTGCCCAGGCTAGTGTTGAACTCCTGGGTTCAAGTGATCCTTCCACCTCAGCCTCTCAAGTAGCTGGGACCACAGGTGCAAGTCACCATGCCTGGCAGGTTTTAATGTCTTCTATTGTTACCATAATGATCTGCTGCTCTAACAATACAGTACTGCTGTCTCCCAAGGCATACAGAAAAGTAAAAGATGCACAATTTTCTTGTTTTGTTATTTTTGTATTCATATATGTTACACATGCAGACTTTAGACATTATTAGCCATATAAATTCCTAAACAGCCATCAAAAAAAGTCAAGGCCAATACTCTTGAGAGCTCCAAGAGACTGTAGTCTCCCAGGGGTATACTTAACTATAAAGATAAGGCTACAGTAATGTATTAACATGTCAGCATGACTAGGCACTTGAAACTGACAACATAGAAAAAATGAATGAGGCGCTGGCGTGGTACCAGTGGAGGAAGCAGCAGCCCTTTGAACAGGGAGCAGACAGGAAGAAAGGTCGAGAATCCAAATTGAGGAGAGTAACTAGGAGATAATGATAAAGAGCAAAGAGAAGCAATGTAGAAACTGGCAATCATTTTGTAGGTAAACCTGTAAGCTAAAGAGAAGGATGTGGTGATTCAACCTCTAGCTCAAAACTGTGCAATACTGGCACAGATACTAAAAAGCTTTTCCGGGCCGGGTGCAGTGGCTCACACCTGTAATCCCAGCATTCTGGGAGGCCAAGGTGGGAGGATCATGAGGTCAGGAGATCAAGATCATCCTGGTTAACATGGTGAAACCCCATCTCTACTAAAAATACAAAAACTTAGCCGGGCGTGGTGGCAGGTGCCTGTAGTCCCAGCTACTCAGGAGGCTGAGGCAGGAGAATGGCGTGAACCAGGGAGGCAGAGCTGGCAGTGAGCTGAGATCGCGCCACTGCACTCTAGGCTGGGCGACAGAACGAGATTCTGTCTCCAAAAAAAAAAAAAAAAAAGTTTTTCCAATTAATTAAAAGCAATATCACATTTTTTAAAGTTCATGTCATTATGACATTATAATCAATTTTACTCTTCATGAAAAACCTGTTACATAAAGAAATGCACTCTAAAACCACAACAGTGAAGTACCTTTCTCACCTACTAAGTTGGGGGAAGGGGAAAGCAGCACAAATACCCAATCTAAAAGAATACAGTGAAACAGTACTAGTAATACTATCCTTTTGAGAAGCAATTTAACCACATTTCAAGACTAAAAAACTCTCATATCCTTTGAATCAAAAATCATACCTGGCAATCTACCTTAAGGAAATAACTAGAAATAGAAGAAATCCATATACTCAAAGGTGTTTTCTGCAATATTTCTCTTTTTAAGCTTAATTTCTTCTTTTTATATATTTTGCAACATTTCTTATGATAGCAAAAACCAAGTATGATGGATGGTGACACAGAAAATACTTAATATAAAGTTTGTAAAAAGCAGCAAACAAAATTGAGCATATACTGTGATATAAAATATATATGACAAAGGCGATAAAAACTCCAAAATTGTATTAGTGATAGAATTAAGAATTTTTTTCTATTTTTGTAAACTTTCTGAGATTTCACTTTTTGTATTAAAACAAATTACATTTTTAAAACATGAATCTCCAAAGATTACATACTACATGACTTCATGCAACATTCTCAAAATGACAAAACTAGTGGTTGGGGGGACACGGGGCATTGTAACTACAAAGAGGTAGTGCTAAGGAGTTCTTTCATGGTGATGCAACAATTTTGTATCTTGATTGTGGTATTGTTTCTATAAAATTACACATAGGATAAAATTACACAAAACTATATATACACATGCACACACAAGGAAGTTCAGGTTTGAAAAGTGGTGAAATCTGTATACTATATGTTATCTCATTAACAATAATGTACTGATGTCAGTTTTTTCGTGTTCATAAATGACATCTATATAAGATGTTTTCATTGAGAAAACCAAGTGAAGGTATGCAGGACTATTACTTTCCAAACTTCCTGTGAGTCTACTTCAAAATAAAATGTTAAAATAATACATGCACTAGCATGTATAATATTAAACTTTTCTGAGAGTGGGAGATGTGGGAATGTAAAATGAGCCCTGTAACATGTAGCTTTCAAGGCACTAACCTACTAACTATTCACAAAACCCCACAGAAGGCAAATGGCCGTCTTAGATTGAATGTAATTTACTTAAGTCAGGTTTTAATAAAAGGCTTCAATTTAAATGAAAATATCAGTCAATTTTCAGAACATGCTTAACTGAATAGTTTTGAACCTCAAAGCCTATACTTACAATGTAATTTATTAAGTAAGAGCCCTTGGAACTTTCTTCCTTGCCAGAAAACAGTTTCAACAGATATAAACGATATTTTCTTATATACATTCACTTTAAATACATAAATGACTGCTACACACAAAGGATATAAAAGCTTATTACCTCTGGACTGTGTTCCATGACAGCAATCACATCTGTCTTAATTAAACATTTTAACACAATGCCTAATATATAGTAGGCTCCCAATAACTATCTACTGACTCAGTCAGTCAATGGATGAATTCATGTTTTAACCAAGGTTCAATGCCCAAGTCTCTCCAGCTATAACTGGGAATGAGAGGTAGAGGGTTACAGGGGAAAACAGGCCCAGCTTCTACCAATTTACCAGATCAAAGGATTATATTAACCAACACTCCCATAATATCAACGTAAAAGTTTACCTTGGGAAAACCTTAAGTCACCTCCTCTAATCACTCAAACCTTAAAGGATTGTTTAATAAAAAGAAATGATCTGGTATCAAAAAATCTGCCTCACTAATTTTTGTCACCTAATGCTTCAGAATTTTCTTTGCTATGTGCAACTCTATCGAATTTTGATCCGACAAATCTTAGCTAGAGTTATGCAAAGTATCAAAAACCTCTTCTACACAAGCCTTAAACTCTCAACAATTATATATATACAATTATATATACTTATACATTATACATGTATATATAGAAAGCACTATACAAATATAAGGTATGTTATTACTACACTTAGTTTTCATTAAGGAAAAAAAACCATAAAACACTAAGATACCTCTAGGCAGACTGCTTACCAGTTATAAGGGAAATATAGTAACTATAGAATAAATAGATGAACCAGACAACATCTTGACCAAAATTAAAATCACTAATGAGGGGCAAGTGGGCATTATGTGTCTCCAGATGTGATAATCTGAGAGGAAAACATCATTTTTGTAACATTCTGACTAAAGATAACCTGACTACAATCAAAAAGCTAATCAGATCAAATCAGACAAGCCCAAGTTGAAAAATCTTCCATAAAATAAATGACCTATACTCTTCAATTGCATGAAAGACAAAGAACTGCTAAGGAACTCTCCCCAGATTAAAGGAGACTAAAATACAATACGTGATCTAATTACCAAAATGGGAATGTAAAGTGTAAAGTACTGTAACAATGTTAAATTTCTTGGGCCAGGTTTGGTGGCTTATGCCTGTAATTCCAGCACTTTGGGAGGCCGAGACAGGATAGCTTGAGTCCAAGAGTTTGAGACCAGCCTGGTCAACATAGTGAGACACCATCTCTACAAAATCTTTTAAAAAATTAGCTGGGCATGGTTGGGCGTGCCTGTAGTTCCAGCTACTCAGGAGGCTGAGGCATGAGTATCTCTTGAGCCTAGGAGTTCGAGGTTGCAGTGAGTTGTTACTATGCCACTGCACTCCAGCCTGGACAACAGGGAGAGACCTTATCTCAAAAAAAAAAAAAAAAAAAAAAAAAGTCTAGACTTTGGACTTTCATGATGGTACTGTGATTATCTTAAGAGAATACCCTTATTCTTAGGAAATACATCCTGAGGTAAAAGGCATACAACCTACTCTTCAACGGTTCACAAAAAAATAAATGTGTGTATGCAAAAAGAAAAATATTGCAAAATGTTAAAAATTAGTGAATATGGATAAAGCGTATAACAGAGGTCTATTGTACTATTCTTGGAACTTTCCTGTAAGTTTGAAATCATTTCAAAATAAAAAGTTTAAGAAAATAGCACACTATTCTCCAGGCATTTACTTATAAGCTCTAAACAATAAAATGTTTAAGTACTACTAAAAATCACTCTGCAAAACTAATATAAAGTTTCAAGAACTTCACAGTCAAAAATTACAAGACAAGAAGGCACGGCACCATAAGCAACAGCTGGCAGAAACAAACAGCAGAATCACATCTGCAAAGACTTTAGATACTGGATTATCAGGCACAAAACCTAAAATAAGTATATTTAATAGATTTTTAGGAAATAAAAGAAATCTTGAGAATATAACCAAGAAAAGGAAAAAGAATACCCCAAAAAAGGATTAGATAGTCTTAAGGAACTGAATAAAATATCTAGAAACAAAAATATATAATAAATGAAATTTTAAAAAACTCAACAGCCAGGTGCAGTGGCACGTGCCTGTGCTCCCAGATACTGGGGAAGCTGAGACAGGAAGATGACTTGAGTTCAGAAATTTGAGGTTGTAGTGTGCTATGATCGCTCCTATGAAGAGTCACTGCACTCCAGCCTGGGCAATATAGCAAGCCCCCATCTCTAACATAAATAAATTTGTAAAACTCAATGAACATGCTATAACATAAGACTAACCTAGAAAACATGCTAAGTAAAATAAACCACACACAAAAAGACAAATATTTTATGATTCCACTTCTATGAAGTAGTACTTAGAACAGTCAAATCTGTAGAGGCAGAGACTCAAATAGTGGTTGCCAGCAGCTAGAGAAAAGAAGAAATAAGGAATTACTGTCTAACAGGTACAAATTTTGGTTCATGACGACTAAAAAGTTCTGGAGATCAGTAGTGGTGACAGATGCAAAATGATGTGAAAGTACTTAATGCCACCGAACTGTACACTTAAAAATGGTTAAATGGTAAAGTCTGTTATGTGTATTTTACTATAATGAAAAAAATGGGTATAATAGTTAAAACAAAAAATTTTTAAATTCAATAAACTGGTTGAACACAGTTGAAGAGAGAAGTAGCTAACTTCAAGGAAAGTATCCAGAACACAATACAATACACAAAGATAAAGAAACGCACAATATAAAGACATGTTAAGAGACACAGAGGTAGAGTAAGAAGATCTAACATACTTCAAATACAAATTCCAGACAGAAAATGTGGAACACAAAATTTGAGAAAAAGGCCAAAATTTCTCCAAAATTGTTGAAAGACACTAATCTTCAGATTCCAAAATCTAGTTAATACGAAGCATGATAAATAAAAAGAAATCAACTTGCAAACATAAAAATGAAAATGCAGATCACCAAGGACAAAGAAGTGGTTCTAAAACTAGCTATAAAGAAACAACAGATTAGGCCGGGCACGGTGGCTCACACCTGTAATCCCAGCACTCTGGGAGGCTGAGGCAGGCGGATGACGAGGTCAGGAGATGGAAACCATCCTGGCCAACATGGTGAAACCCCGTCTCTACTAAAAATAGAAAAATTAGCTGGGCGTAATGGCACATGCTCGTAATCCCAGCTACTCAGGAGGCCTTGACACAGGAGAATCACTTGAAACCGGAAGGCAGAGGTTGCAGTGAGCTGAGATCGTGCCACTGCACTCCAGCCTGGCAATAGAGCAAGACTCCGTCTCAAAACAAAGAATAAAGAAGCAACAGATTAACTATAAAGGACTGTCAATTACACTGCGTATTTTTCAACAGCAGTAAAAGCCAGAAGAGAACGAAATAAAATCTATAATGAGCAAAGAAAAAAACAACTGCTAATCTAGAATATATATTCAGGAAAATCAGTTTCAGGAATGAGACTAAGAAAAAGCCATTTTCCAACAAATAAAAAGTTTTCCAACACACCCTCCTTAGGGAAAATTCTAAAAGATGTACTTCACACAAAGAAAAATGGTCCTAGATCAGAGGTCTCAGATGCAAATGAGAATAAGCAGACATCCGTAAATACAGTGTATAGGCAAATCAAAGTTAACAGTGTTTCAAACAAAAGAATCTCATTTGTTGGAGGTCAGGGAGAACTAAAATAAAGCTACACAGAATATAACTTCTTCAAGACAGAGGGAAATGTTAAAAAAAAAAAAAAAAGACACTCATATAAAACTAAAAAGAAAAGCAAGGTAACGATTAATATAAAATTCAGATAGTGGTTACTTAAAGAGTATGTCAGAGATCACAAGTAGTGAGAAACATGAAGGGCCATCAAAGGTGCTGGCAGTGTTCTGTTTTTTAAAGTGGTTGGTCATACATGGTAGTTCATTATATAATTCTTTACACACACACACACACACACACACACACACAATGATGTATGTCTTTGTAAGAATAAAAGTAAATTCTGAAAATCAATACAGAAGAAAAAAATTCAAAAATCTATGGCTCCTCCCCCAAAATCTAGAATACTTCACAAACACTGGTCTTCAAAATTCAAACAATAAAAAGATGAATTATTTCATTCAACAAATACTTACTGAGTGCCTAATCTGCCTACATGTGAGGTGAGAGGTGGCATGAAGATGTCTCTTCTCTCGTCTTCCTAACCTTACAGAGCTGCACTAATACAGTAGCCACTAGCCACATGTGGCTATTCACATTTAAATTAATTAAAATTAAATTCAATTAAAAATTCAGTTCTCCTGTAACACTAGATATATTTTAAGTGCTCAGAAGCTATATATGGGCCACCATATTGAACAGCACAGACACAGAACATTTCCATCATTTTCAGAAAGCTCTATTAGACAGTACTACCATATTTTATTATGATAGAAATACATTGATAATTTTAAAATCTTACACAGAAAAAAAATTTTATATGGATTAAATCCCCCTTAAAAGTCATTTTATTTCTATGAAACTACAGTTAGTAGTATTTAAAACAGCTTGCTATTTATAAAATTACATAGAAAGTATCAGAAATTGTTTACCATTTCCTGTGTTCCAACAAAAAACATCAGACACAGGGTTTAAAAATAAATGAATAAATGGCTACTATTAAATAGTTAATCACAGTACTACTAACCAGTGATACAAGTCATGTCATAGGGATATAAAAAGCCACAGGATGAATACTGCACTCTCTCTTAGGAGCATCAATTTTAGTTGAGAGTATTTTAAAATACTGTCTACACGCATGTAAGATAGCAAAACGCAACATTTATATAAATTTTAAAATATAAAACCTACAGGCCTCAGAAACTTCAGTTTACAGTAGGCACACTTTGGGCTGCATTCCTAGACTTCTGAGGGTACTATTCATCCACATTTCTGCCATTGGAAGTACTTTAAGAGAAAAATTTAAACTGTTAAAATAAATGAATTAAACATTTTTTATTTACCAGAAACAATGATACACAACGTAACTCTATAAACCCGTATCATTTTAATATCTAAAGCAGCAAACTCAGTTTTCTTTAAAATTAACAGAGGGTCCAAGCTATTTCAACTTAACCTGAACATTTTGCTTTAGGCATTCTAATAGAATTTAAATATTTCTATAGCATTCCCAACTTTTAAAATTACCCAACCAAAAACACTCAAAAGAAACAAATGTTAAGCCTTAATTTAACAGGCTAGGTTTGCACCTTAAGTTCCCCACCCCCATGCCCCACCCGCCTGCCCACCCAAGTGAACCAGGGAGTCAATAAGCTTCTCATCTAGACAACTGATGCAATTTCAATAAGCACTTATGCTAATAATTGGTTTGTGTCCCCAGGAAGACTTCTGTGGCTCCACTTACATAACCCATTATGCACAGTGCTGCACTATTCTTTCTCTAGAAAGCATTTTGAATACTGATATTTGTACAAGGTTTGCTTGCTATATTAATAAAAAGGCTTTTCTTGCTCTATCTTTCCTGCAGAAGAAGTGAAATGGAAAGCCAATTTCTGCAGCTTCACTATGTCAAAGGCGAGTTATTTATCTTGTTGGCTAATCAACAGAGTAATAATTTAAAGCAGCGCCCCCAGGCAGCGCCCACAGTTCACCAGTTTTCTCCTGAGGCTCTGGTTGAGAAACACAGACTTAAACAAGTAATTTGGAGCCACTTGTGTGAACTCAACTGAGAACAGTCTGAACTGCTCCTTCAAATGTGTTGTAAGTATTGACTGTGAATCTTGACAAAATTAAATTCAATGGTGGCGAGAATCACAATACAGCCTCTGTAGGCTAACACAAGGGCAGAATGTACCCCAAACCTTCTTTAATACGCATAAATATGTGGATGAAAAGTCTCCTCCAATCCCTCAGATTCTGTTTAAGCCAAGATTTTAGGGTTTCACAGAACCATAATCTTTAAAAAGGGGCACAAGGAAGGAGAGGGTGACCAGCATAGGATTGCCAACTTTTATTCTGCCAACGACATTTAAAAAACAAAAACTACCAATTACCCATCACTACTATTTCATAAAAGAACTAAGTGCCTATCAAAAATGGTAAAAGACAATTTTAGAAAAAAAAAATCAATAGATTTAGTTTTAAAGAAAGCTAACTACATTCTCCTTTCACTCAAAGGAAAACTCTGTCATGAACTGACACTACTACTCCACAGTCCAGCATTTTGGGAGCCACAAGCTTAAGTGGCTAGCTCCCACTTAGAAAAGGAAAGTGATGATACGTAATGCCCAAACCAAATATTAACCTATTCAATAATGAGGAAATGTAAGCTTGGAGAAGTTTAGGGATTCTCCCAAGGTCGAACACCAAGGATTTTGACACAGGTCTATCTAATTTTAGAGTCAGAGGTCCCAGCCATTATTCTAAGTTTCCTCTAATATTCTTCCAATGGTATAATGATCCACCCTCATCTAGTCACCTTTGTGACCAATGACAACCAAGGAATTTCCAAGACAGCTGGAGGGAGTGAGGGGTGTACTCCCTGGCCATCATTTAGACTGAAGCTAAATGGAACTCCTGACCTTTGCCTCATTAATACCAGGCTTACTGAAACTAAGCCAAACAGCCCAGACAAAGCACACACAAAACCCCCTGCCTCCAACAACACTGAGACAGGACTCTTTCGACATTCCCAAGTGCCTGTGATATAGTGGGAAACATATTCCTGAAAAACAAAAGGAATGTATTAATTCTCAAGAAGGAAATAAACACTTCCATGGTAACTCAGTCTAAAAATAATAAACTTGCCCTCAAAAAGTTACAACTCTAAGCCTCATTCCGCAAACTATTACAATCTTTCACACATTAATACTCAAGTTCCCCCTATTTAAATACCTAAACAGAAAACCACATGAAATTCTATAAATTTACAGTTCTTAAAGTTTCCAAAATAAAATATGTAACTTTCATATGTGTTATTATATAATGGATAAAAGTATCTTATTCTATCCCTCTAATATAATCCAAACATTATAATCCAAAACTACTCAACTAAAATAGAGTTGGAAGAAAAATATGTAATTATATGCCATTTTCTTTTCTTTTTTTTTTTTTTTTTTGAGACGGAGTCTCGCTCTGTCGCCCAGGCTGGAGTGCAGTGGCCGGATCTCAGCTCACTGCAAGCTCCGCCTCCCGGGTTCACGCCATTCTCCTGCCTCAGCCTCCCGAGTAGCTGGGACTACAGGCACCCGCCACCTCGCCCGGCTAGTTTTTTTTTTTGTATTTTTTAGTAGAGACGGGGTTTCACCGTGTTAGCCAGGATGGTCTCGATCTCCTGACCTCGTGATCCGCCCGTCTCGGCCTTCCAAAGTGCTGGGATTACAGGCTTGAGCCACCGCGCCCGGCCTAAATGCCATTTTCTATAAAAAACAATATTAACAACCTTAATGAGATATAAATATTACTTTGAATATTCAGAGGTTCATATTGAAACTAAAATCAATGGCATACACATAAATAAGTGAAATACTGTATCAGAGATTTGCTTCCAACTCCTCACATACCACTTGCCAAACAAATGTCCAAAAGAAACAACCTAATACAGCTTTTAAGTAACCAAATCTGACACTCTGGATGAAATGAGTCCGAAGTAGTTTGTCCTCCCTGAAATAGGGTAATGATAGCATAGTATTCCTGCTACCAAGGGCAAGAAAACTGTATTTCTCAATTGGACTTTTAATGATCAGATTCTTTCTACTCCACATGAACCTACAGTGTGAAGAAGCAGTACACAGACTACCAAATTCTTTACCCACTGCATAAAATAAATCATTTAGCGTATTTCCTTCTGTTTCAAACACATGCCATTTAAAACAGAAGTGTTTTTTTTTTTTTTTTTCTGTCCACTCTACATTCTCCCTTGGCACTTTCATCTTCTTACACAGATTCAACTAATACACCTATTTGTATTATTCACTAAACCCATGTTTAACATACGCCTTAGTCCTGACCTCTCTCCTGAACCACAAATCCACATTTCTAAAAACCTTTGGACATTTCCAGCATTTGGCAAGTATATAAAAAGTCAACAAATCCAATACTGATCTCATTATGTACCTTCTTGCCTATATTTCTAGTAAGAGTACCACCATCAACATTGCTGACACCTAAAAAGTATAATCTTTGGCCGGGCACGGTGGCTCACACCTGTAATCCCAGCACTTTGGGAGGCTGAGGCGGGCGGATCACAAGGTCAAGAGATCGAGACCATCCTGGCCAACATGGTGAAACCCCATCTCTACTAAAAATACAAAATATTAGCTGGGCGTGGTGGCGAGCACCTGTAGTCCTAGCTACTTGGGAAGCTGAGGCAGGAGAATCACTTGAACCCAGGAGGCGGAGGTTGCAGTGAGCCAAGATCACACCACTGCACCTCAGCCTGGCAATAGAGCGAGACTCTGTCTCAAAAACGAAAGTGTAATCTTCACCTTCCATCTCCTCCAAATCTGCTCCAAAAATCCCCTCCTCCCCGCCACCCACCTACTACATTGAGGTCCTGCAGAGCCTGTGCTCTAATTCCGTTACCACTGCCCTTGCCCAGTATTAATACTATATTGAAAGTCAGCTTTCCACATCAAATCATTCTGCACACTACTCTATTAGACCTTAGTAACTTCTCACTACCTCCCAAATGTCCAAGTTTTGTCCCCAAATGTCGAACTTCTAAAAGCAGCACTTAAACATGCTCCACAATCCCACCCCAACTTAAAATTCAAACCTCATCTCTAATTCCCCAAATGAACAGTATATTCCAGGTAATCTGGTCCACTAACTTTTCTCCAAGTACACAATGAACTTTCCCACCTCCACACTTCCGCTCACATCATTCTCTTTATTTGAAAGGCCTTCTTCACCCACCTACTCCCAATCCATAAATCTTTGTCTTAGAAAAATCTCTTATTCTCTGTAACATTAAACTCAGGTTACCAGTTTATTGGGAAGCAACATGATGCAGGAGAAACACACAGGTTTTGGCACCAGACAGATCTGGATTCAAATTGGGGCTGTTACTTGCTAGCCACATAGCCCAGGCAAGTAACTTAACATATTTCAGCCTCACTGTCCTCATCATTAAGCTACTTACATATTGCTGTGAAGCTAAGAAAATGTTGTAAACAGCAACTAGCACTGAGTCTGTTCAGTAAATGCTCAATAAATAGTAGCTTCTGAGCTATCTCCACAAATTTCCATTACTCAAGCTAAAAATGAACCCTTTCTTCTTTTGTATAATTTACTCCAAACTTTACCTTAAACCACCCATATAAGTATTTACAAATGTTTATGTTGTAAATCTTTACACAAATCTCATATCCCCTTCTAGATTTCAAATTTCTAAAAACCAAAAATTTAATCTTTATATCCTAAAATGCCTAGTATAGCACTTTCCATTAAGCACTCAACACTCATTGCCAAAGTTAAGTCCCAATTTAAAAAAAAATTTAGTATGCCTAAAGAATACAACTCAACTCTTCATGATTTCAGAAATTATTACCAAAACATGAAACTCACCCATTATGCCTGTACCTTTATTTGCTCCTTTACTGCCTAACATAGCTTGATGCACAGCAAATGCTCAGTATTTGTTGAATTGACTTGTATAATATAAGAATACAATCAGTATCTGATTTTCCCCACCTTTCTCTGCTCTTAAAACTCTTGAAATATTTCCCTTCAAAACACATTGTCATACCTGCAAATCTGTAACTACATCTAACTGAACTATTTTTCCAGATTCTCTCAATTCCAATATTCCAATCTTATGCTCTAAATAATTAAGTACTTCACATGTTGAATCTACAGTTTCTATCTAAATTTAAAAGTTGTGCAAACAGGCTGGGCATGGTGGCTCACAACTGTAACCCCAGCACTTTGGAAGGCCGAGATGGGAGGGTCACTTGAGCCCAGGAGTTCAAGACCAGCCTGGCAACATAGTGAAACCTCGGCTCTACCGAAAAAAAAAAAAAAAAAAAATTAGCCAGGTGTGGTGGTTGGTGCCCCTAGCCACTCTGTCTGAGACAGAAGGATTGCTTGAGTCCAGGAGTTGAAGGCTGCAGTGAGCTATGATGGTGCCATTGCGCTGCAGCCTAGGCAGCAGAATGAGGCTGTCTCGAAAAAGAAAAAAGAAAAGGAAAAAGAAAAGTTGTGCAGCTAATCTCTCCACAATTTTTTCCAAGGACTTTAAAAAGCATCTACTCTTTGCCTGTTCAAAATCAACAACCTTGAAATAAATTTTCCTTTGCATAGGATAGCTCACTGAACTTGTCACTTCGGTCTATTTTTCCTGATTCATGACACCACCTCCCCTTTCAGGGGTGGGAGGAAAGAGAATGACATAAGTACCCAAAAAATTACAGTATAAATCCTAATCTACACACAAGATGAGAGGTGCAGATAGTGTCACTGGTTTCAAGAAGGTGATTTGTGTATACTTTACGCTGCAAAAACAGTGGCCATCTGCTAATAGCAATAATCTGCAGTAACTGCATTCCTTTATAAAAAGTTTTTAAATCACCATTTATTGTGGAAAATCCGTATTTCCTACAAACCTTTCAGCAGTAAAGTTTATTACCTAAATTCTGTTCACCAAACCTACCTACATCACTTTCTCCCCTAGGAAATCCTCAGTTTATCCGAAGTAAACACTTCATGGAATAAGTTTAAACAAAACATCTCTGCCCACCTGTGTGAAACTCTGCATTGCAGCAACAATTTTAACAGTGTAAGGAATCTCTCAAGAAAATCCAAGAACAATTTTTCTTTAAGAAAAATGACAGCTCCAAATATGAAGGTAAACAAACTTTGGGAGAAAGGATATAATAATAGGCCGACTCTTTGCAATCAATTCGTACAGCCTCTGAATGAATTCATCATACAACTGTGACATCAGATAGCCAAAAGAATTAACAGTGTAAATAAGAGAACAGCATCTTTATTTTTTTTAATATGTCTGCAAAAAAAGGCGGGGGGGGGGGGCTGTCTAAACTACGGATTTTCCTTAAGCAAGTTGTTTTTTTTTTTTAAGTTTACTTCAACAACAGCTTCAGTGAGCTTTCAAGTGAGTAAAGATGATACAGAGCATGCTGGTGCCACAGCGACCTACGTATCCAGAACCGCTTCCGAGCCCAGTCCAAATCGATCCCGGACAACCCTGAAGCAAATCTGTATGAAAAGCCCTGCAAAAGATCCCTGGCATTTAGAGGCAGCGCCCCACCCTGGAGTGAAAAGACGACACCCCGGGGACCGGGTTAATTACTGAGCCCGGGACAGACCCGGAGGAGGCGAAACGTCGGGAATTGGAGCCCAAGATCGAGTCTCACGTCCAGCTACTACCCCAGGCCAGACACAGAATACCAAACTGGGGAGCGGCGAGGTTTGGGGGAGCACACATGAGGGGGTCGGACGGACGGAGGCCCAGCCCATCCCCACTCTCGAGTCCCAACAGCAACAACAGCTCTGGGAACCCCCTTACTGGCTCCGCCCCGCCCACCCCATGGACCCACAGCCCTCTTCTTCCCGTCCCGCTGGCTCGGAGTACTCCGCGGCGGTCGACAACCCCCTTCCCCGGACGCCGGCAGCCGAGCCCTCAGTCCGGATACCGAAGCGGGTAGCAGGGGCACGAAAACGCCAGCCCTGACGCGGGCCCGCGGCCGTCCCAGTCCGTTTTCCTAGCCACTCACCGTCGGCCCAGGTGCTGAGAGGGAGCAGAGCGCGGGTCGGCGGGCGCGAACCCCCAGACTCCGACCCGGGCTGGAGCCCCTACTTGGAGCAGATCGAGTCTCAGCCGCTGTGCCTACAAGGCCTCTCTCCGGCCCGAATCCTGGAAAAGCACTTCCGGGGGAGCGGGGGAGGGAAGGGTTTTGGCACCGGAACTGCTCTCAGCCCGGAGCTGGCAGGGCCTCCAGGCGGGGCGGGGACTCTCTCGCCGGGCGCCCAGAAACCAGCCTTTGGGCTTCTAGCTAACCCTTTCCGCCCCGCGCCTCCTCGGTTCCCCGGCTGCTGCTGCACCCTTTGCTTTAACTGCTGTTCGAGTTATTTTACTCCGGCCGCCTAATTTTACAAATAAGGAAACCGAGGCTCTGAGAATGTAGGTGCAAGAATCCAGCGCATACACCCGGCCTCCCGACTCCCTTCAGTGTACTCTACGCTCCAATCTGCCTCCTTTAAAAAATAATAATAGTTAACATTTATTGAATGCTTACTACGTGGTAGGCACTGTATTAAGTCCCTTCGGGTGCATTGACTTATTTAATCATCCCCAAACTCCTTGGGGTTGGTGCTGTTATCTACATCTTGCAGGGGAGAAAAACGGTCAGATACCAAATCCAGTATCACAAACGTTGGCTGCTTGATTTTATTTTACTTCATGTGTGTATAAATCTCACCCACCCATAACAAGATTTTTAAATTATTTAAAGACAGGACTCAAACTATATTCCTAAATTTTGTCATCACTGACGACTTCAACAGAGGCTAGAGCTGGGGTTTAGGGGTTGGGGTGGAGATCTGGAGTCTTTTCGCTTGTCTCCTTTTATTTGCTTTTATTTTTTCACCCTGGCAAGTTATAAAATCATCTCTGTATTGTAGGAATCCAAAATGATAATGCACGATAAACATTTCAGAGTGTCTGGCACTGGATAAAAGTCAACGATTCTTATACCTCATCAGCAATAGGCAATAGAAAAGATTAGTTAAGGAAATAAGAAAGAGTAGAGGTTTTTACAACGGGAAAATACAGGTGCTTGGGAAACTCCGTGCAGTGATAGCATGAGGTCCCACAGAGTTACATATCAGACAGGGAAAAGGGACGGAGAGGAGGAGGGGAGGATTCCTCAGCCACAAAATGAGAAAGGCACCAGATAACTGAGGCAGGTTCTGTATCTGGGATGCAGGGAAAAAAAAAAAAAAAGCCTCTTAGCATGCATACTATCTGCAAAACAAATGTACTAACATGTCTTGAAACGGCGGTGGGGGGGAGGAGATTTTAAAATTTTTCTACTATGAAAAAATTTTCTGCTATGAAAGGCAGGGGAAATGAAAAAAGGTGAAAACCCATTACTACAAATTTAAGATGCAAACAATGCCATTGCTCTTGGCTTTATTTACAGGGCTGTCTTATTTATTTTATTTTAGTGATCGCAGAAGTGTTCGCAAATATTTCTGTAACACTCAAATTCAAGCAACCTTTTGTGCCTCAGAGTGTGAAGAAGTAAAAAACAGCGTAGGTTGGCAGGACTGACCGACATCTCTTTTTACTCAAGGCCTAAAGGGATAGTGAGAGGAATCCTGAATCACAGACATTATCAGGCTCTGTGTGGCATGCAGAGGTGCTAGAGGTTAGTCATTTAATCTGGTCATCTAACTGGTAAATGGAGCCGCCTGGATTTGAGTTTGCAGACCATATTCTCAGATGCCTTTCACCACTATCCCAGTGGTTCTCAAATTTGAGAGTTCATCGGAACCACCTGAAGGGCTTGTTAAAACAGATTGCTGGGCCCCACCCCTAAAGTCCCTGGACTAAGCGTCTCAACATCATCTGTGAACTTGTTACAGATGCACATTACTGGGCCTGCCCCAGATCTAATGAATCAGAAGCTCTGGGGTGGGACCCAGCAATCTGTGTTTTAACAGGCCTTCCAGGGGATTCTGATATACTGACAAGTTTAAGAACCACTGCATAAGATATTAAGAACTAAGATATTAAGAACTAATAGCTTGTCTTCCACATATTCCTCTTTTTTTCTAATTTTTTCCAACAGGGATAACTCTTACTAGAGCAAAATTTCTTCCCGTTGCATTAAATGACCTACTGAAGCATTTTTATTCATGTTTTGCTCTCAGTGAAAGATGAGGCTAGAAAAAAAATTACTATAATGGAGGATTCATTTTGATTACTTTAAATTTGTGCTGAAATTTAACCAGATAATACTGGTTTGGGGGTAGAACTAACCTTATTTGAGAATTACTCTATGCCAAGGCTTTAAACGTGTTTTCTAAATTAATCTTCACTACATTGCTATGAGGTTTTATGGTCTTAATTTTAGAGATGAGGATAACTGAGACTTAGGTGAAGTAATTGACTTAAGGCCACATTCTTGTTAAGGGGCAGAATCAGGATTGTGCAAAGATCCCTCTAATTCCAAAACTCATGTTCTTTCCACTTCATGACTGGAGACTGGAGAACCAAATTCCAGTGTGGGCTCCACCGCCCCAGCTATGCAACATTGAGTAAGAGATTTAATCTCTATTTCGATTTCTTCATCTATAAATAATGTTATCATAAATCTGCCCCGCCCACACTGGAATGTCAGAACAAATGAGGAAATGAAAGTGTAAGCACTTTGAGCTTTTTAAAGAAAAACAGTAAAAAGGCAAGTTATTAAGGCATTGTATGTATAGGCAAGTGTTGCTGTGTGATCGTGGACGGTGAAGTCTTTCCCAATTATCTCCTGATTCATAAAGAAGAGTGCCAAAGAAAAAGTTGTTTGACTTCATATACCAGTGTCTCCTGGAGGTAAAAGAAGATGACAGAGGATTGTATGCATCTCTTGTAAAAATTACAAGGAATCTCTCACCAGGCTCTTTTGGCTCCAGGTTGTTGCCAAATTGCTGGCCCATCCTCATCTTAGAGATGTCTTTTCTCCTAACCCTTTTCTTCTGTCCATTCCAGGCATCCCTCTACCCACCTGCCTCTACCCACTAGGAAAGACTTAAAATTCCTGTTACTTTATTATGTAGAAGGATTTAACTCTCAATCCTCATCTCAGGCCAGACTCCAGGCCCCACCTTTACTGACACAATTACCATGTTGTGCAATTCCAGGGGGTACTATTCACAAAGAATACAACGTGAATGATGCTCAAGAGGTGAAAAACACAAATGATGCCCCCTGGAACTGTGCAAGGCTATGGCCCTGACTATGCATAGCTCCTACCCCCAAAATCCATTAAGGTGTTTTGTTAAACAAAAGAGCCATCTACTTGGGTGTCCACCCTTTGCCAAGCTTTGAAATAATGGGGTTCTTTGTTTTTGTTGGTTTAATGCAGACCTGATCCTAACCACCCAGCTTATGTTCTAACTTCCATACTCTACTGTGACACTTTTCACTCTCTTCTGTGACATTGTTGCCTATCTCCCCACTAGACTTGTGAGTTTCTGAAGACCTTTTTATATTTTGTCTTCCTCATCTTTTATTCATGCCTTAAAAACATTTGCTTTGAATAAAAGCACAGTGTAACTGGTATATATGTATTAGTGTAAATATTTATGGCAAAGATTTGACAAATGTATTGTTTGGTCCAGAGAGTTTTGTACCAAGAAATAAATTGAGTCAAAATTTTAAAATTGAGAAATGTCATGTAAAAAAAATGCCAATTTCTGGCATCCCTTGAAAATGTAAACACTCTGGCAGACATCTGACATGCATCCACAAGGCATCAGTGACTTTAGCTCAGAGGTAGCATCTCTCTTCAAATAGTGCAATGAGTTGGCCTTACCCACATGTGATATCTTTATGATAGACCACTGATATATGGGATCATATGGATGTTTTAAAGAAACAAGTATGGAATTTTGCCTTATAGATTTTACATGTGCTCATAACTATTAAATGTATTTTGAGGTAATTTTATTTTGTTTTTGTTTCTTGTTTTTTGAGATGGAGTCTCACTCTGTTGCCCAGGCTGGAGTGCAGTGGCACAATCTCGGCTCACTGGAAGCTCCATCTCCCAAGTTCACCCCATTCTCCTGCCTCAGCCTCCTGAGTAGCTGGGACTACAGGCACCTGCCACCACGCCTGCCTAATTTTTTGTATTTTTAGTAGAGACGGAGTTTCACCATGTTAGCCAGGATGGTCTCGATCTCCTGACCTCGTGATCAGCCCGCCTCAGCCTCCCAAAGTGCTGGGATTACAGGCGTGAGCCACCACGCCTGGCCTTGAGGTAATTTTAAATTGTTTTACTGGGATAGCAATTGTGGGGTACCACATTGTACCTTTTTTTTTTTTTTTTTTTTTTTTTTTTTTGAGACGGAGTCTTGCTCTGTCGCCTGGGCTGGAGTGCAGTGGCCGGTTCTCAGCTCACTGCAAGCTCCGCCTCCCGGGTTTATGCCATTCTCCTGCCTCAGCCTCCGAGTAGCTGGGACTACAGGTGCCCGCCACCTCGCCCGGCTAGTTTTTTGTATTTTTTAGTAGAGACGGGGTTTCACCATGTTAGCCAGGTTGGTCTCGATCTCCTGACCTCGTGATCCGCCCGTCTAGGCCTCCCAAAGTGCTGGGATTACAGGCTTGAGCCACCGCGCCCGGCCTTTTTTTTTTTTTTTTGAGACAGAGTCTCATTCTATCACCTAACCTGGAGTGCAGCAGCATGATCTCAGCTCACTGCAACCTCTGCCTCCCAGGTTCAAGTGATTCTCCTGCCTCAGTCTCCTGAGTAGCTGGGATTACAGGTGCCCACCGCCACGCCCGGCTAATTTTTGTATTTTTAGTAGAGACCAGGTTTCACCATGTTGGACCAGGCTGGTCTCTAACTCCTGACTTCAGGTGATATGCCCGCCTCAGCCTCCCAAAGTGCTGGGATTACAGGTGTGAGCCACCATGCCTGGCCACGTTGTACCATTTCTAAACAGGCAAGGCAAGTGCAGACATCAAATTATAAATATCATTTCCACCACGTTTTAATGGAGTTGTAGCTAATGTTATTTGTCAACAGCCTTGGAAAGACAAAAGACAAAAAAAATAGCAATTACTTAAATAGATTTGATGACAAACAGCCCTATAGGGTATAATTCTTTTTTTTCTTTTTTAATTTATTTTTTCCTGGATGGAGACGCAAGCAAAGCTAGTTCAGGTAGCTAGCAAATGATGAGGTCAGGATTAGAATCCAGGCAGTCTGTCCCCAGAGACACACTCATAACCACTAAACTAATATTTATTGATTCTTTTCCATGTGTCATGGCCATGACTGCCTCCCAACTGAAAGAGACAACCAGATTTATAGAAGAATGCATAAATCTCTTCCCGGCCTTTTATAGGTCACTATAATAAACCCACATAGATCCTTTCCCCCTCCCTCCCCAAGTCATATTGACATGTTTATAATCTTCATTTTTGAAATGGACAAACTGCCAGATGTCTAAAACTTCTTTTAATTCCCATATAGTTCTTGCAAGAAGTTTGTTTCTATTGAAAGTTATCATAATGAATCCTATGCACGTGGTTTCACAAACAACAGAAGAAATTTGAAGCTATATAATATTGACATTGAAAACCAATATCTCTAGTCAAATTGTGCTTGCGTGGAGAAATGGGAGATGTCAAGGTTGAATTTGAGCGAAAATGTCACATTGACACAAATGCAGAGACAGCTCAAAAATAGAGAACTTAAAAGGGAATGATCATCAACCTTTGGTGTATTTTACATTTAATTTTTAACTAAATATCACGAAAAGGTATTGAAACTGACACTTTCCTTTAAAAGGCTTAAAATAATTAAATTTCTGTTGTCCACATTGAATTATGTAGTATCAGGAATTTAAGAAGTTGCCATCTACTCTTACTCCTTTTTTTATCAAAACACTGGCCATCTTACCTTTCCTCAGCTTCTAGTTCTGCAAAATATGCATGATAAATGCATCTTTATATCTTAGAGATGTTGTGAGACATAGCTAATAAATGATTATACAGCATAGCTCTTTGAAGTATAAAGCACTGCATAATTACTAAATACTATAATAACCATCCTCATAATAATAGTAATTTTCAACCAACACATCAACCAGACCCAGATGCCTTTAGTCACCTCCCAATTAGACAAAAGTATATATACCAACTATTAAATCAAGTAAAAATCTTAAACCACAGATTAGCTGTATCCCCTCCTCTTTCCTATGCAGAATCTGAAGTCAGACTGCCAGTGACGCATCTCAGTTTCATCACTTGCTGGCTGTGTGACCCAGCTCATACAAGACAGCTAATCTCCAACCTCTATCTCTTCACTATAAAAATTACAATAATAATAATACCCACCTCACAGGATTTTTGTGAGAGTTCAACAAATTAATACATGTAGAACTCTGAACTGGTGGCTGGCAGACTATAAGGGCTCAGTGAACATTAGCATTGATGACTTGCAGCAATAGCTGAAAAAAAAATAATAATGGGCAGCAGTCTAGCCATATTATTGGATAGTAAGTCAATCCATTCAACTTGGAGCATAATTGGCAGTGCCCTCTAGGTTCCCATGTTAATATTCATCAAATATAAGCTCTTTAATATTGAACTTTGATATCAAAAGGAAAGGTGAGACATTTCATTTTCATTTTCCCAGTCTGTTTATCCTTTCTTTTTCTTTTCTTTTTTTTTTTTTTTTTTGGAGACATGTTCTTGCTCTGTCACCCAGGCTGATGTGCAGTGGCACAATCACTGCAGCCTTGATCATCTGAGCTCAAGCGATCCTCCCACCTCAGCCTCCTGAGTAGCTGGCACTACAGGCGTGCCCCACCATGCCCAGCTAATTTTTATACTTTTTGTAGAGATACAGTTTTGCCATGTTGCCCAGGCTGGTCCTAGGCTCAAGTGATCTTCCCTGGTTAGCCTCCCAAAGTGTTGGGACTACAGGCATGAGCCACCATGCCCAGCTATTTTTATTCCTTATAATCATTGTGCATGTAATAAATGACTACATTTTTATTATAGATGATTAGGAAAAAAATGAGTAAAATTTAAAAGTACCTCTTCATCATTAATGCTCCCCATTCCCCAGCCCATTCTTCTCTGCAGATGTAACCACTATAAATGATTTGGTGTGTTGCTTTCTAGGCATTTATTTGTGCATTTATATTCATATAAAGAAAATCCAGTGGAAACATGAAAGTATGTGTTTAAAGCACCCCAAAGATGGAGTTTCACAATGTTGCCTGGGCTGATCTCAAACTGCTGGGCTCAAGCAATCCTCCTGCCTCAGCCTCCCTAGGTAGCTGGACTTACAGGCATGTGCCACTGTGCCTGGCCTCACCAAAAACAACAATTAAAGAATTTTGTGTTTTTCAATCATTATTAAGTAATTCACAAAAAAGAAGGAGGAAAATGTGGTTAAAATTTCAATGTGATATGAAAAAAAAAATTACCAAAGTGAAATTCTTAGAGAAACTTTTGATAATAAAGATCTTATACACATGTCAAAAAAAAAAGAAATTTGTGTTTTTACAAATGCATAGATATAAAAAAAAATCAGAGCTTATTGGGACTTCCTTATACTATTTAATTTTAACATGGTTTTAATTCTTAAACAGTAAAATACTATTTACTATGGATCATAAGCTCTTTAGTGCTTACGATTTTTCTTTTTTCTTTCTTTCTTTCTTTTTTTTTTTTTTTTTTTTTGAGATGAAGTCTCACTCTCGTCTCCCAGGCTGGAGTGCAATGGCGTGATCTTAGTTCACTGCAACCTCCCCCTCCTAGGTTCAAGCAATTCTCCTGCCTCAGCCTCTCGAGTAGCTGGAATTACAGGTGCCTGCCACCACACCTGGCTAATATATATATATATTTTTGTATTTTTAGTAGAGATGGGTTTTTTTTTTGTTTGTTTTTGTTTTTGTTTTTGTTTTTATATTTTTAGTAGAGACGGGGTTTCGCCACATTGGCTAGTCTGGTCTCAAACTCCTGACCTCAGGTGATCCGCCTGCCTTAACCTCCCAAAGTGCTGGGATTACAGGCACGAGCCATTGTACCCAGCCACAATCTTTCTTAAGATCTTAATCCAAGCTTGCTTTATATGTATGTATGCACCAATATTTTTAAATACATAAATGTAATCATATTGTTTTGCAAATGGCTTTATTTGAGTGAGCGATTTTACACATCATGATATTTACTCAGTGGCTATCTAAATAAGGAACTTAAACCGTATCTGCCATTTTGCTCCCCTAAAAACTCTTTCTGTCTAAGGGTCCTGTTAGAACAACTTGAGTTTCAAAAGCTTCCATTTTTGCTAAAGCAAATTTCATTTTCCATCACATTTCCAAGCCCATGTAATACAATCCTTTTTTAATCTCTACAGAGTGTATGATGGAGAGAAATCCTACCGACCAGGAGCTTTCTAAATGGTGACTATGGAGAGATGCCAAGGAAATTGAATGGTGCCAAATGCAAAATCCTCAAGTTGCTCTCTAAACCAACAGAAATTCACTGGGAGCTGGATTTCACTGAGGCAGGAAGTATTTCACCTACAAAGATAGAGCACATGTGGAGATTATATTTGGGACCAGGGAACAAAGAAGAAAAGTAAAGCTACGTTATATTGCAGTTGTATTTCAGGAGACAGTAAAAAGAGAACGTTCCCTGAAGTAAAAATAACCAATGACCTTTGGTGCAGGAAAAATATTTAAGCAATAGTTTATAATTAAGTTTATTTAAATTTTTCCCTTATAGGAAATTAACTGCTGAAAATCTGTTATTCCTATAGCAAGTTCAATGCACATAGAACGCATAGAGAGAGATCCAGAATTATTTCAAATTTCAAAAATTATATTTATTTGAAATAACCCTGGATCTAAACTTCTACAAATGTTTATTGCATACTCAATATGCATAGGAGGTCAGGGGAATACCAAGAACTCCAAGTTACAGAACAAATCCTCTAAGTGCTTAAAAGTGCCAGTTAGGGAGATAAGTTATGGGCTTATAGAAAAAGAACCGTAATAATGCTAAGGATCTTGTGGTAAATACTGAATGAATAACAGAGTCATTCATTTTTGGAGACCTCTTCCCTCACTCATGGTCTTAGGACCAGGTAAGAGATAGAACTTAAATCATGTCTTAAAGGATTTTGGAAATTATAGGAAAAGAAGGGACATGAAAAGGATCCCAGCATTTAAAAAAGTACAGATGCAGCCAAGTACCAAGCACATCGAGCAGACCTTGAGCAGATCCTTTTAACTGCAACAAAGGGTTTGTGCCAAGTAGGAGAAAACTTTGAGTAAGTAGGTTGGGCCTCTACTCTGAAGGGCCTTGACTACTAAATTAAGATATTTGGACATTATCTTTTTAGGCCATAAAGAATCAAACTTGGTTTCCTGTGAAGCAACGTGATTAAAGTATGCTTTCTAAAAATCTTTATTTTTTTATGAAGAAAATTTGCAAAACACAGGAAACCACCATAAATATAATAAAAATTGACGTGCACCTATAATCCCAGCTACTCAGAGGCTGAGGCAGGAGAATCCCTTGAACCTGGGACACAGAGGTTGCAGTGAGCCAAGATTGCACACTGCACTCCAGCCTGGGTGACAGAGCAAGACTTTGTCTCAATAAATACATACATACATACATACATACATACATACATACATATTAGTAAAATAAAAAATAAAAATAAAAATTACCTGGAAATCCATCATCCATAAATATGTTAAACTTTGATGGATAAATGTGTAGCATTTTATTTCTGGTCATATATTTGTGTGTGTGTAGACTGGGATTATGTTTTATTTATTCAACCTTATGTTGTGAGTACTTTTTTCAACATGATTTTTAACGAACTGCATTGTACTTCATTATATAAATGCAATATATGTCCAATTTTTCCATTTTTCCTCCAGGCATAAATAACTAAGATTAATCCAAGGTTAACATAAGCAGTATTTATAATGGATTGGAGTAAGGATAAACTGAGAGCAGGAAGAACAGTTAAGAAGCTACTGGTAGAGAAATGTTTGAATAAAGGGCATGTTCACACACTGGAATAGTTTATAACTATTATATTACATTATAATTATTGTTTCAAAGAATGATACTGCTCCCAATGTAGTATTATGAAGTGATCTCCAAGGTCGATTTTCTGGGTTTCTCCTCTTCTCTCCAGTCTCTTAAATTTGTAGTGCTCCAGAACTCAGCCCTTTCTCTTCTCCTTCATCTACATTTCCTCCCTTGGTAATCTCATCCAGTCCCAAGGATTTAAATACCGTCTATATGTTAACCACTTGGTGGCCTGTGGAAAGAAAAAGTATTCTATATACAGAGATGGTTACATATTTCCTGAAAAAGCATTCAAAACTGTAAGTTGCTATCCAATAGGACAAATTACAAAGACAAAACACTAGTGTACTGCCCTCTGAGGGGTGCTTGTAAGTGAGGGGCCTTGAAGCTGAGTATATGCTACAGCTCAAGTCAAGGCCTAGAAACAGGAGCAGAATGATGTGATGAAGGAATCGGGAGGGGTGCACCGCTACTACAAAGTCTGGTGATGGGATGGGTAGGGAAAAAAATCACCTTGGGCAATTTGCTCTTTAACTTCTACTCATTCAGATGTTTGCCAATTAATAACCTGAAAGCATCATTTGATTTAGGTTTCTAATAAATGGCATGTAAGCCATTGTGACAAAGGGTGGACAGAGAAAGACTCTGTTGACCAGTGAACAAAATAATGATCCTGAGATAGAAAGCAAATATACATGATTCTTCATTTTCAATACCTTCTCCATGTCAAAGTTTTTTTCATTGTTTCTTTTATGAGCTCTGCTTTTCATCAAATAACCCCTTCAACTAAAATTTTCAAAGAATGCTTTCTTTCCATCTTGAAAAGGCCTACCTACTTTTATACAATTGCACTTTGCCTTCCTTTTTGTGTAATTGGGTACAAACATGTAAAAATATTTATACTCCTCTCTAATCTATAGAAAACCATTTTGGGGGTCTTGAAAACAGACTCTTTACAGATGGAGAGAATGAGAGAAATGTCCTCAGTGTGCTGGCTAAAAACTGCAATGTCTGTCCAGCACTGTGCCTCCTCTCATAACAGGGGATGCTCTGCTGAATGAGCCCTTGTAAGTCAAGATTCAAAAAGTGCTTGTTTGCTCCAGTCGAACAAAGCTCTCACAGACAGTGGGATCTGCAGGGTAGCCACCAAGTGTGTTAAACCAATGCTCCCTCCACCACACTGCTGAATAGTTTATCGTAATGGCAGTTCTCACCTTCATGTATGGAGGCCGGTGTTCGTGTTGCCGTCCTGCACAGAGCTCCCACTGACTTCAAAGGAAATGACATAGAACAGAACCCCGTGGTGTAAGGAGAAACAAGCAGCATCTGATCAGAATCAGGCCACTTTTTTTTTTCATTCCCTCTGTATAAATGGCTAAATTTATATACTGACTATCTAAAGGCCACCTTTCACTTCAGCAGTTTATGAATTGTCAGATATACATACACTTATTGGGAAGTTCAACACTGGACTGCTTTTTATGTAGGAGGGAAAGGGAGGGGAGTGTGTGTTAGAAAAACCCACCTCAATCCCATGTATTTCTTGGTCTGTAAGACCCCCAAGAGATCAAAGTGATTTGGGGCTAGGTTAGTGGTTCTGTTTTATTTATAGCTGGCCTTGAGGCACATGCTAAAGAAAAAGAAGGAGGAGGAGAAAAAGAGGAGAGGAAAAATAAAGAGAAAAAAGAAAGCGTAAGTGTATGTTTATTAAGTCTCTGGATAGGGGAAGTCATTCTAAGCTTAAAAGCAAGGAGGGGGATAAATCAAAATGAGATAGGTTAAAATGGCAAATGAAAAGCTGTGTCAACTGTGACAGGTAAAAGATTAATATTCCTACTGTATTCGAATTATCCACAAAATGTAATAAAATAAATTCTAGATGGATAAAATGTTAAAATGTACTTTAGCTAAAGTAATGCATAGGTGAATATATGACCTCTGGATAGGAAAGGGAGTTTGAAACTTAAACATAGTATAAGAAATCACAGTGGCCAGGCATGGAGGCTGACGTCTGTAATCCCAGCACTTTGGGAGGCTGAGGCGGGCGGATCACAAGGTCAAGAGATCGAGACCATCCTGGCCAACATGGTGAAACCCCATCTCTACTAAAAATACAAAAATCAGCCGGGCGTGGTGGCAGATGCCTGTAGTCCCAGCTACTCGGGAGGCTGAGGCAGAGAATCGTTTGAACCTGGAAGGCGGAGGTTGCAGTGAGCCAAGACCGCGCCACTGCACTCCAGACTGATGACAGAGCGAGACTACATCAAAAAAAAAAAAAAAGAACTTACAAGAAATAGAAAGAGTAGATGTAATAGAAGAAGAAAGCTTATAAATTACAATTATAACTAACATTCTTAGAAAGATAAGAAAAGTATTGCATCTTTACTTTAGTAAGTATTCCTTAAACATTAATAAGATACTCCCAAAAAGGGACATTCAGAGAATTAGAAAAAATTGTAAATATTAAGAATGTAATAGCAGATAGAAAATTTAATAGGATTGGAAAATATGTCTACTAAGACAGTAGAAAAGAGGAAGAAAAGGATAATAAGATTGGAAACTCAACACAGGAAATTTAGCATCCAGCTGATCAAAATTTCAAAATGAGAATAGAGAAAAATGGAGAGCAACAGTAAAATAATTAAAGAAAATTTACAAGAATTAATTGCCGGAAATCCTAAGGTAATACAGAGATACAAAAAAGACCATGCAGGAAGGAGAAACAGAATGGCATTAAACTTCTCATGGCAAAACTAGATCCTAGACAACAATAAAACAATGACTTCAAAATTGTCATCAAAGTGGATTTCCAGTGTTGAATTCTATACAAATCACAATCACGTGTAAGGGTAGACTAAAGACATTTCAGATATGCAATCTCTCAAGGTCTCAAAACATTTACTTCCAGGCACCCTCGCTTTTTTTTTTTGACACAGAGTCTTACCCTGTCACACAGGCTGGAGTGCAGTGGCACGGTCTCTGCTCACTGCAACCTCCACCTCCTGGGTTCAAGGAATTCTCCCGTCCCAGCCTCTAAGTAATGCCTCTAAGCAGGCATTACAGGCTCCCGCCACCATGCCTGGCTAATTTTTTGTATTTTTAGTGGAGACAGGGTTTTATCATGTTGTCCAGGCTAGTCTCAAACTCTTGACCTCAAATGATCTGCCCGCCTCGGCCTCCCAAAGTGCTGGGATTACAGGTGTGAGCCACTGCGTCTGGTCTGGGGCACCCCTTCTATGGTTGCTATTGGACAAAGTGTTCCATCTAAACAATGGAAGAAACCAAGAAAGGGGCATACATGGAATCCAAGCAAAAGAATCTTGTGCAGGAGAGAGGAGAAGGGAATGGCCAGAAGTCCCAGGTAGCCCGCAGTGCAGCAGGCCTAAAGAGCAGTCAGTCACAGATAGGAATAGGACAACAGAGGCCTCAAAAAGGCTGTTTTTTAAAGATGGGAAAAAAACCCAAACTGTGAAACTGACAGATTACCTGATGTATTAACCACGGAATACATAGAGAAATTTTACAGCTCTGGGAGAGGAAATGATCAACTGAGACAAGTACATAGAAAACAAAACAAACAGAAAGACAAGGTAATTATTAACATAATTATTTTTATAAAAAGGAAATGTGGCTGGGCATGGTGGCTCACACATGTAATCCCAACATTTCGGGATGCCAAGGTGGGAGGATCTCTTTGAGCCTGGGAGTTTGAGACCAGCCTGGGAGGCATGGTGAGACCCCATTTCTACAAAAAATAAAAAAAAATTAGCCCGGAGTGGTGACATACCCCTGTGGTCCTAGCTTCTCATGCGTAATGTGCCTAAAATGTATGCAATATAAAGTTGAAGGCACCAGCTATTAATATTCCTAACCAAATGTTTAACTTGAAATGAAATCAGCCTTTCTATCTCACCTTCAGCGTACAGGAAATACGGGGATTAGACAAACATGTAAAATGACACCAAAAAACACAATCAGACAAATCCAGAAGGCACACTGAATAGGGCCAATGGGACAATCTGTTCAACAATTCAATGACATAAAAAAAGAGGGGAGGGCACTGTTGAAATTAGTGGAGAATTAAGCAAGACGGCAACCTGTGCAATGCATGGTCTTTCATTGAATCTTGCTTCAAAAAAATAAGCTGCAAAAGACATTTTTTGAGACCATTGGGAAAATTTTAATATGATCTGTTATAAAATATAAGACCTTATTGTTATTAATTTTGTTAGTTGTGATAATGATTTTCTTAGAGATGCATTCTATTTCGGGGTACTAAATAAATCATGACATTATACCATGATGTCTAGAATTTAATTTAAAAATGCTTCAGAAAAAGAAAGATGAAGCAAATATGACCAATTGCTAAAACTAGGTGCATATATATTGTAATCTATTATGGTATTCTACTTTTCTATATGTTTGGAGATTACAATAAAATTACAAATAAACTTAGTGACGGAAAGAAAGTGATGAAATAGTTACTTAAATAGGTTACTGGGCCTGGCACAGTGGCTCACACCTGTAATCCCAGCACTTTGGGAGGCCGAGGCGGGTGGATCATAAGGTCAGGAGATCGAGACCATCCTGGTTAACACGGTGAAACCCCGTCTCTACTAAAAATACAAAAAATTAGCCGGGTGTGGTGGTGTGCACCTGTAGTCCCAGCTACTCGGGAGGCTGAGGCAGGAGAATGGCATGAACCCAGGAGGCGGAGCTTGCAGTGAGCCGAGATTGCGCCACTGCACTCCAGCCTGGGTGACAGACCGAGACTCCGTCTCTGAAAAAAAAAAAAAGGTTACTAGTGGAGATTGTTTTTACTGTGGGCTTATTTGCAAGTTGAAGGAAAGAGGCAGCAGGGAGAGAAGAAGAGGAACTGATGGAACAAAGTCAAAGAGGAAGTGGGATAAGATACGACATAAGGACACGTGGAGCATTCAGATCCAGAGAGGACGATCAGCACCTCTTCCTCTGAGACCAGAGGGACAAACCATAATGAGTGGAGAGATGAGGACATTCTTAAAGTGGAGCTAGCAAAGCTGGGAATGGCCTTCCACAAGAGGAAACCTAAGACTGGACCCAGAAAAGTAAAGGTGCGTGTGGGGACTTGAGGCAAGTGAGAAAGCTCTGGAAATGCCGCTGGATACATTCTGTAGGGATGCATTCCTGAAGAGAGGCGGTGCCGTGGTGACAGTGGCATACATGGATAGTGAACCGCACCTGCATGATGGCGTGATTTTCTTCAAGCATGCCCATCAACCTGGGAGTAGGAAAAACGCCCGAGAATGCTGGATTTTCCCTAACGTGAAGGAAGGGAAAGTGACAACCCACAAATCAAATAAGTGAGTGTGGAGTGTGAACGCCTCTAGTTCTTTAGTATACCCACACGTAACTAGCCAACCACAGGAAGCTCTCTCTGTGGAGCTCTGAATAAGACAGGAATGGCATTAACAAACTATAACAAGAAAGGCCGAAAAGGGTACATAGTCATGTTTGCTCTGAAGGATGGTCCAATAAGAGTGAAGAGGTGGGACAAGTAGAGAGAGTGATAAGTTGTGGTCAATATAACAAGCACAGAGGGTGACAGTTTGGAGAATATAAAATTCCAGTGGTGCTGAGGTCCCAGGTATGGCCATGCAAGTGTGTAACTGAAGTAGAAACTAGTCAGCCAAGTTCCTGAACATGGATTTGGTAGGCAACGTCTAAGAGAGCCCCTAGTGACCCCCACCTCCTGTTAGTCCCACCCTTGTATAATCACCTACCCTACTGAGTGTAGGTCTAGTGACACTTCTTTTTTTTTTTTTTTGAGATGGAGTCTCACACTGTCGCCCAGGCTTGAGTGCAGTGGCGTGATCTCAGCTCACTGCAACCTCTGCCTTCTGAGTTCAGATGATTCTCCTGTCTCAGCCTCCTGAGTAGCTGGGATTACAGGCGCCCACCACCAGGCCTGGTTAATTTTTTGTATTTTTAGTTGAGATGGGGTTTCACCATGTTGCCTAGGCTGGTCTTGAACTCCTGACCTCGTGATTTGCCTGCCTCGACCTCCCAAAGTGCTGGGATTACAGGGGTGAGCCACCTGGCCCAGCCAGCTCACTTCTAACAAATAAAATGTGGCAAAAATGGTGGGCTCTCGCTTCTGAGATTAGGTTACAAAAATACTCTGGCTTTTACCTTGTTTGCTTTCTTTTGCTTTTGCTTTTGTTTGCTTGAATGACACCAGCTGCCATGTCTGAGCTGCCCTGTGGAGAGACCAATCAGGAAAGGAACTGAGGGAGGCCTCTGGCCAACATCCAGGGTGGAACTGAGCCCTCAGTCCAACAACCCATGAGGACCCGAGCCTGCCAGCAGCCACATGAGTGAGCTTGGAAGCAGATCCTCCCCAGCAAAGCCTTAGATGACGGCTACCTCAGTCAACACTCAACTGCAGTATTGTGAGAGACCCTGAGCCAGAGGATCCAGATAAGTGTTGCCCAGATTCCTGACTCACAGAAACTGTGAGATAATATATGTTTGTTGTTTTAAGCTGCTAAGGTGGAGCGACTTGCTATGTAGTCATAGATAACTAATACAATAGAAGTTGACGTCTTGAGAACAACAGGAGACAAGGTTGAGAAGAAAATCACGAACCAGGAACAGTGGTCATCATTAAAGATAAAGCAGAGCTTCTTCCACTTTACTGTGCAGACAGAACACTTAGGGTTCTTGTGAGAATGCAGATTCTGACTCAGTAGTTTTGGGACCTACCCTTAGTTCGTTGTACATGTCTTTTTTCTTTCTTTCTTTTCTTTTTATTTTTTTGAGATGGATTCTCGCTCTGTTGCCCAGGCTGGAGTGCAGTGATGTGATCTCGGCTCACCACAACCTCCACCTCCCAGGTTCAAGTAATTCTCCTGCCTCAGCCTCCCAAGTAGCTGGGACTACAGGTGTGTGCTAACACGCCTGGCTAATTTTTTTTTTTGTATTGTTAGTAGAGATGAGGTTTCACTATGTCGGCCAGGTTGGTCTTGAACTCTTGACTTCAAGTGATCCACCCACCTCGGCCTCCCAAAGTGCTGCAATTACAGGCGTGAGCCACCGTGCTCGGCCTTTTCAATTATTTATTTATTTAAGACAGAGTCTCGCTCTGTCACTCAGGCTGGAGTGCAGTGGTCATCTCAACTTACTGCAAACTCTGCCTCCCGGATTCAAGCAATTCTCTTGCCTCAGTCCCCAAGTATCTGGGACTATGGGCACATGCCACCACACTCGACGAATTTTTGTATTTTTTTAGTAGAGACGGGGTTTCACCATGTTTGCCAGGCTGGTCTCATACTCCTGACCTCAAGTGATCCACTGCCTTGGCCTCCCAAAGTGCTGGGATTACAGGCGTGAGCCACCGCACCTGGCCAGTTGTACATTTCTAAACAGTTCAGAGAGGAGGCTCATGCTGTTGGTCCTTTACAAACTAGGGCTCTAAAGCACCCTGAGGATTAGCAGAAGACAGTAGAGACGATGGGGAAAAGGTGAGTTAGAAGAACCCAAATCAATATGCTTGAAGAGGAGATCAAATTGTTCACTAAAATAAGGAGGCAGTTCAAGGCATATGTAATTCAGGGCCTAAGATAAGG
This sequence comes from Rhinopithecus roxellana, assembly GCF_007565055.1. Taxonomy (NCBI): domain Eukaryota; kingdom Metazoa; phylum Chordata; class Mammalia; order Primates; family Cercopithecidae; genus Rhinopithecus; species Rhinopithecus roxellana. The sequence continues at coordinate 41,343,286 of NC_044558.1, forward strand.
CTAGGGAATAATAGAGATGAAGCAGACAGGCAGATAATTCTGGGTGAAAACGTGAAGCATTGGGTGTTACCTACAAATGGCTTTCACGGGTTCCCCATAGTATAATGTTAAGGCAGGTCTGTCACGGTTAGGGGACAGGATTCTTTTTCTCTCTTTCCCTCCTGCCCCCTCCCACCCCCTACCAATTACTCTTAATACCTATCTACATCCATTTAATAAAACCTGATTTATAAAAGGCCTTTAGGGGCCAGGCACGGTGGCTCATGCCTGTAATCCCAGCACTTTGGGAGGCCGAGGTGCATGGATCACTTGAGCCCACGAGTTCGAGAACAGCCTGGGCAACAAGGGAAACCCATGTCTCTACTAAAAATACAAAAATTAGCCGGGCATGGTGTCACGTGCCTGTAGTTTCAGCTACTCAGGAGGCTGAGATGGGAGGGTCACCTGAGACTTGGGAGGTTGAGGCTGCAGTGAGCTGTGTTTGTGCCACTGCATTCCAGCCTGAGTGATGGGAATGAGACCTTGTAAAAAAAAAAAAAAAAAAAAAAAAAGAAAGAAAGAAAGAAAGAAAAGGAGAAAAAAGGCCTTTAGGGTAGATGGAGATATAATTTCATTCATTCATTTATTCATTCAGTCATTCAGTCATTCATTTAGCAACTCTGTCCCAAGCACTTATTATGTACTAGATATTAGAGAAACAAAAGTGGATGACAGTCTCTGCCCTAATTACTGATATAGGAGGGGAGACAGGTGACAGGTACATCAATAACTACTGGAACACAATGTGATAGGTGCTATAATAGAGGTACAAAAGTTATGGTAGCCTGGCAGGATTAATGATTATTTTTTCCCAAGAGCTCAGGGGTAAGAGAAGTTTTGCAGATAGGTGGCTGGGAGCCGGGACTTTAGAGGTGTAGACATTGAAAGAGAATCAGAGAATTTTAGGCAGATCAATTTGTAAATAAATATCTCTTAGACCCCTTCCTCATACGAATAACATAAGCTCACACAGCAACAACCTTCTCATCTTTGGGCTTTCTTCATGGGAAGGGAACTCACAAACTGGCCAACATAAATATCTTGGCTCTTAGCTGCTACATTTCTCACAATAAATGATTAAACTGATTTTCTCATACAGATCAGGCTCATATGAGTTTGGGATACATGGGCCAGGTTTTTTTTTTTTTTTAAATCAAGCCAGCATAAGCCAAGTTGAGATTCCAGATTACAAAGGCAGAAAACCCACAGAATCTAGAAGGGCAACATCTTTCCTAACCGTTCAACTTATTCCTCCACTGCACGCAGTGAAACAGTAAACCTAAAGAGGGCTGGATTCATGATAACATTGTTCACAGAAAGGGACAAGAGGCCAATACTCTTAGATTTAGGTGCATGTGGTGGGGGAAAAAGTCTACAAAGGGAACTGGAAGATACCTAATAAACACACTTGAATAGATACTGCATGCAGTCAGGTACTTCAGTCATTTGTGTGCATTAATAGTGAGCCTTCAGCACCATGCTTTTATGACTTGAACCACAAAAAACACCAACAAAGAGAGAACAGGGTGAACTGTTCCTGGAGCCTCTTTGAAACCATACATAAGGTCAGCTTGACATCACCACTCATGTTCTGCTTGATCAAGTCTGACCAGTTTTTCTCTTGCAGTTCATAGGGCAGTTCTTTTCCTGCTCTGTGACTTCTTACTAGCCTTGAACTGCTGTGGTAGTAGTAGCTGAGGTACCTGCGGGGCAAGCGTGCACGTGAGCAATGGGTCCACGAAGTCAGCTGCAGTCTGCCCGCCATGCCCCCATTCGGACTTAACCTGAACACTGACATCTCCACATAAAACTGCCATCATGTCCGCAGCCCATTCTTATTGTACCAAGGTCTTACGGTTTTAATCTCAGTATAAAATCCTATGTGAGTGCCCCCAGAAGAAAACTCCAAAGGCATTATCTTCTCCATTTAAATCTTTTGTCACACTTAGAAGATCTGATTCACATACAATATCAAATACTTTGCCCCCTGTTGGTATCATCTAGTCTTTGTCAGCATGTCCATTTTGACATAGTTGAAATCAGGTTGTTCATTAGCCAGTTGGTTAGGTTGATTTCACAATTAAACCACCATTAGACATACATTTAGACACACACTCATGCCACAATGTAGACCAGATTCTTATTATTTAAAGTAGGTTCAGAGAATTCCAGTGTATTCATAGAGCAGGATTTGCTTAGTCCTGCCCTCTATTACTGGGTTTTGGGTTGTTTCCAATTTTTAAAAAATTTATTTTATTGAGACAGAGTCTCACTCTGTCGCCCAGGCTGGAGTGCAGTGGTGTGATCTCGGCTCACTGCAACCTCTGCCTCCTGGATTCAAGCAATTCTCCTGCTTCAGCCTCCCATGTAGCTGGGACTACAGGCATGTGTCACCACACCCGGTTAATTTTTGTATTTTTAGTAGAGATGGGGTTTCACCATGTTGGCCAGGCCGATCTCGAACTCCTGACTTCAAGTGATCCACCTGCCTCAGCCTCCCAAACTGCTGGGATTACAGGCATGAGCCACTGTGCCCGGCCCCAAATTTATAATACTGTGAATAAAGGTACTATGTACATCTTTGTACAAATTGCCTTTTTTTCATTTTTAGTTTGTTAACTTGGAACATATTTCCCAAGCCAATGGATAAACAGTAAGGAATCACTGAATGACTGTAAGATGGGAAAGGACATGATCAGATTTTCACCTTTAAAATATCCGCCCATTGAGGATAATACCTATTACAGGGTTACTGTGCACACTAAATGTGGTGAGAAAGGTGACAGCAAATCAAAGAACGGCACAGATACAGATGCTTATACTAAGAATGTTGTCAGGAAGTCTATGGAAGAATCATAGTTAATTGAAGATCATCATGCAAAGTGTTTCTCTTGGTTTCTTATTTTATCTTTGCATGCCAAAAATGTTTTCTTGAGATTCTTATTTAATCTTGGCATGCTAAGGATAGTGCAGTACCCTGAGAAGCAGTTAAACCCAACAAATAACCAGCTTCTTTGTGAGCAAGTACTTCCTTCGGGAACTTGGGCTTGCCTCATAAGCATGGAAGTGGTCCACCCTTGAAGCATGGCAATGTCTGTGACCTGATAAGGAGAACAGAGACATTATCTGGTCTAGACACTGGCTTAAGAGATAGCTTTTCACATATCTCTTCTCTCTTTTCATTTGATCCATTGTAATCTTCTTGTTATATTTAAATCCTGTTTTTCTCCTCCGCTCTTCAGCGTTCACAACGCCTTGGCTTCACCATCTCTGGACTCTGTTTTCTCATCTGGAAATTGAGGAGGTGACCTTGACAGTCACTGCGGGCCCTTGCAGCTCTGACTTTATGGGTTCTATGGTCTGTCCCTTCTGTCTGGATGGCAAGGCCCAGTCTTGCCTTAACCCGAGTCTTATTGCTTCAATTTCCCCACACCGTGAACCACTGGCTCCCTAGAGAAATCTTTGTCAAAGTGTGACACCCGAATCACCTGAAAGCGTGCTAAAATGCAGGTTCCTGGGCCCCAGGGCTGCAGAATCAGAATCTCAGGGGTGAAGCCTAGGGAAGCTGTTTTTTTTTTTTTTTTTGAGACGGAGTCTCGCTCTGTCGCCCAGGCTGGAGTGCAGTGGCCGGATCTCAGCTCACTGCAAGCTCCGCCTCCCGGGTTTACGCCATTCTCCTGCCTCAGCCTCCCGAGTAGCTGGGACTACAGGCGCCCGCCACCACGCCCGGCTAGTTTTTTGTATTTTTTAGTAGAGACGGGGTTTCACTGTGTTAGCCAGGATGGTCTCGATCTCCTGACCTCGTGATCCGCCCGTCTCGGCCTCCCAAAGTGCTGGGATTACAGGCTTGAGCCACCGCACCCGGCCGGGAAGCTGTTTTTATGTTATAAAAGACAAATATGAATTCAATGCATGTGATTATGGTCCAAACAAGGTGAAAGGCTTCCTGAGAGGAACACTTTGCCCTGCAAATCTCTTTAGTCTTCGCCTTTCCTGTCTTCACTCCTATTCTTCAAGTTCTGCTTTCTTTTTGGAAATGTATTTATTATTTATTTTTAAAAAATTTTTAGAGACAAGGGCTTGCTGTGTTGCCCAGGCTGGCCTTGAACCCTTGAGTTTAAACAATCCTCCTGCCGCAGCCTCCTGTACCTGTGTGTAACAGGGTCTATAGGCACATGCAACTGCACCTGGCTTTCAAGATTCTTTAAACAGATCAAAAGAGTCACATCAGAGTTACATCAAAGAAAACATGTTCAAATGATAGGACTGCCAAGCAGAGTGATGCATAAGAAAGACCTTTTCAATCCCATTGATTCTCAAATTCTACCTGGTCTGCAGTTGCCTAATCTACTGTCATTAAGCCTGACACTAAATGTGGCATTAGGAGACTTTTGTGGGTTGAATTGTGTCCTCCCCTACCCCACCCCAATTAACATGTTGAAGTCTTAACTCCCAGTCCCTCAGAGTGTGACTGTATTCGGAAATAGATGTGATGAGTTTGCAGATGTGATTGGTTAAGATGAGGTCATACTAGAATAGGACGGGCCCTTATTTCAATAAGGCAAGTGTCTTTATAAAGAGGGGAAATTTGGACACAAACAGACGTGGGCACAGGGAGAACACCACGTGAATATGAAAAGAGAGATCGGAGCGATGCACCTACGAAGCAAGGAGCACCGAATGTTGCCAGCAAACCAGCAGATATCAGGAGAGAAGCACAGAAGAGATTCTCCCTCACAGCCCTCAGAAAGCACCAATTCTGCCAGCACCTTGATCTCAAGACTCCACCTTCCAGAACTATAAGACAACACATTTCTGTTGTTTACGCCACTTTATTATGTCAGTCCTGGCAAACCAATACAGAGACCTTGGTCACAGCCCTGGATGGTTACAGAGACTGTAGACTATCACTTTACGTACTCTGAGCTGCTCTGTGCCATCTCACTAAAGAGACAGAAAATGTGTTGCATTCATTAGAAGACAAGTATTGAGTGAGATCTCTGTGAACGCACCTGTAAAGTGTTCACTAGTAGTGAAATTATTATTCATGAAGTGGCAAATAGGGAAATGCTTTGGGAAGATCATAAAGGAGTTACTTGGTAACCCAGAATTATTTTTTACAAGGCATAAAGGTAGGCACCAGATTGCAGGTGCCTTCATTTAACCAAAATGTGCTGGTAGCATAGATGAACTTCCTGCACTCCTGTCCAAAGTCAGTCCCTCCCCCTGTGCACCAGAATGCATCCCCTCTCACCTGCTCAAGGACATCACTCCAGCACTCTCCCCTTCCTTTTCTAAACCTTCAATTTCCTCCTCCCATCGACATATAAACATGCTATTATTTTTCCCAGCTTAAAAAAACTTTTTGACCGGGCGTGGTGGCTCACACCTGTAATCCTAGCACTTCGGGAGGCTGAGGCGGGAGGATCATGAGGTCAGGAGACTGAGACCCTCCTGGCTAACACGGTGAAAACCCGTCTCTACTAAAAATACAAAAAATTACCCGGGCATTGTGGCGGGCGCCTGTAGTCCCAGCTATTCAGGAGGCTGAGGCAGGAGAATGGCGTGAACCCAGGAGGCGGAGCTTACAGTGAACCAAGATCGCGCCACTGCACTCCAGCCTGGGTGACAGAGCGAGACTCCACCTCAAAAAAGAAAAAGAAAAAAACCTTTTATAGCTTTAAAAAAAACCCTGCCTCCCCTGTGAACTACTATTCATTTTTTCCCCCGCTTTACAGCAAAACTTCATGAAAGAATTGCTATAACCCAGTTCTTCTCTTACTATTTTTAATTTTTAGTAAACTTTATTTTAGACATGTGCACATAATCCTAAGCACTCAGTTAATCTTCACAAACTGAACACTCCTGGCAACCAGCACCCATATCAAGAAATAGAATCTTATCAGCACCCCAGAAGCTCACCTCCTAACCCCTCCCAGTCACTCATCCCAAAGTAACCACTATTTTAACTTCTAGCACCTAGAATGCTAGAATACTTTTCCTGTTATAGTTGAGTTTTCCTGTTTTTGAACTTCATATGCATAAAATCATACAGTGTGTACTCTTGTATCTTGCTTTGTCCCCTCAACATTATATTTGGGAAATTAATCCATGTTGCTATAAATAGCAATGGTTCACTCATTCTGATTGCTCTGGACCAGGATTGGCAAACTTTTTCTGTAAAGATCAGAATATAAATACTTTAGGCTTTGTAGGCAATAAAGTCTATCACAATTACTTAATTCTGCTGCTGTAGCCCATGAAAGCACCCAAAGACAATACTTCAACAAATGGTCATGGCTGAGTGCCAGTAAAGCTTTATGAAAACAGTTCCAGTGTTGGATTGGACTTTCAGGCTCCAGTTTGCTGACTCCTGCTTAGTCTGTAATATTCCATGGAATGAATATGCCATGACTTCTGAAGTCCATTCCAATGCTGATGGACATTTGTGTTATTTCCAGGTTTGGGTTATCCTATGTCAACCCTCCCATCTTTTTGTGTTTTTAAATCAACTTAGTTGAGGTATGATATATATATATAATAAAATGCACCCATTCACTTGTAAATCTATTTCAATCTGGATTTTCCCCCACCACTCCAACAAAGCTTTTGTTGGCAAAATCACCAATGATCTCCATGTTGCTAAATCCAATGGTCAATCCTCAGTCCTCAACTTTTTTTTTATTTCTCAGCAGCATTTGACACTATCGATTTCTACCTCCTCCGTGGCATACTTTCTTCACTTGGTTTCCGGAATTTAGCATTTAAGTTTTCTTCCTACCTCACTGACCACTCCATCTTAGTCTCCTCTGCTGATTCCTCTTTTCCCAACCCCTTAATGTTGGAAAACTCAGAGGCTCAGTCCTTGGTCTGAGTCCTTCTCTATCCACACTCACTTTCCTGGCAATCTCATCCAGCCTTTAGCTTTAAATACCATCTGTATACCAACAACTCTCACATTTATATTTCCATCCAGACTTTCTCCCTGACTTCCAGACTCGTAGATCCAACAACCTGCCTCACCTGTAGCCTTCTCCATCGTGGTATACATAGTCATCTGAATCATCTTTTAAAATTGTTTTTCTCACACACTGCATCCAATCCATAGCAACTCCACCTACTTCTACTCTCAAAATCTAACTACTTCTCACCACTTCTGCTATTTGTAACCTGGTCCAAGCCAGCATCATCTCTCGTCTTGATCACTGCAATTGCATCCTATCTGGTTTTCCTATTTCCACTCTTGTGTTAGCAAGAGTAAACTCAACTCACAGTACAGGAGTCATAGCAATCTGCTTATAACATAAGACAAAACATGTCACTCCTCTGCTCAAAATTCGTTAATACAGTCCCATCTCATTAAGAGTAAAGGTCCTGCAATGTAAAAAGTAGAAGTCCCTACAATGGCCTGCAAGCCCACGAAGGATCAGGTCCTTCTTATTTCTTCCATCTTCCTGGTCTCCCCTACCTCCCTCTGCTCTAGCCACCTTAGTAGCCTTAACATACAAGGCATAGTCCTGTCTTGCTGTTTCTTTTGTCTGGTATACTCTTTCCCCATATGAACACTCGGGTAATCCTCTCAACACCTTCAAGGCTTTGCTCAAAAATCATCTTCTCAGTAAGTCCTACCCCGATAATTCTGCAATGAGTTCCTCATGCTTTCAATTCCCCTTATTCTGCTCTACTTTTTTCTTTTTCCATAACACTTTATAGCCTCCTAGCATATACATTATTTACCTAGTTAGTAGGTCTATCGTTAATCACCTATCTCCTTACACTAGAGTATAAGGTCGATGAAGGTATACATCTTTCTTTTGCTCATTGATATATTGCAATCTCCAGGAACAGTGTCTGTTACATAGTAGGCACTCAATAAATATTTGTCGAATATCTGAAAGATTAAGAAAATGGGAATTTCTATTTCTCTGTAAAAAGCATTAGTCTCCTTTTTCGGTGCAAAGTCTCACCCTGGTTTGAAAGCTAAAGGACTCATCTGTCAAGTTCCCAGTGAGTGGTTTGGCAATTATATCAACTACTAGCAGGTCCCCTTAGGTCGATGGACACCTGAGGCTATTTATTTTACTGGTGAAAGGTTGGTGTGAGAGCATTTTGGTCCAGTTCACGAAAACAGCAGTGTTCTAACCAGCAGCTCCAATAAATCTTACACATTCTTAAGCCCATAAGTCCTGGCCTCTTGCCTCTCTACACATCCATTCATCCAACTAAGAAGAACCTCTTGTTGGAGCACACAGGGCCACTTGATTAGCAAGAGCAATGGGAAGAAACACAATCCTCTTCCCTTTCTGCCCTGGGGACACAACTTCAGAGCAACAAGCTCTTTGCCCAGGACAGGCGGAATGTGACAAGTAAGACTTTGCATCTCTTTCCACATACACCAAATAGCTTGCCCACTGTCCCGAGTCAGTTAAAGTTAACACATGGTGCCATGAATTTATACTGATTTATTCCAAGGTAATTTATGTTTGCTTCTGGGACTGTCAGTTACTCTATGACCATCAAAGTCTATAGAGACTAATGGGCTAAGAAATGGTTCATGCAAAAGGATGTCTTTCTCATGGTAATTTTCTGATTCCATATCTTTTTGACACATTCTCTATTATAGAACTTTTTACATTTTGCACTGTAGTTATTTACATTTTGATCTTCCCATCTATATACCCCTTACTCGTCCTTTGCCCCAACCACTACACTAGCAGTTTCTCATAGTTGGGACTAATGGTTTATTAACTTAGCAATACAGGGTAATAAGTAAAGGCACAGACTCAGAAGCCATATTGTGTCAATTCCTAGCATTAGTACTGTGTGATCTTGGACAAATTACTTAACTTCACTGTCTGTGCCTCAATTGTTTGGCCTGTTAAAGGAGAATAACACTACTGCCTCATGAGGCTGTTGTAAGGATAAAGTGAATTTATATATATACATATATATATACAAATTTATGTGTATTGTAAAAATAAAAATCACTTAGCACAACACCTGGCATATAAGAAGTATGAACACGAACACACACACACACACACACACACACACACACACATCCTTGTTTACATAATTAGAAGCACTTTGTGTCTTTGTGAGGTAACAAAAATTATCTGAGATTGTCTTTCAGTGTGACTCTTGCTTTAGAATTATGAATAAGCCAGGTGTTTGGTGAAAAGATTCTAACAAGACGTTAAAGGAAAAAAATTAATTTGACCTTGTGCACATACACCCGGAATACATTTTGCCTTCTTCAGGGCTGGGCCAATCCCATGAAACAAGCTCCCCGGCAAACATTCTCAGAGGACTTGGGGTTTCCTCTGATACCACCAGGGTGTAGAGGAGGAGGAAGCAGGAGCAAAGTTTAGGGAACGTTTTCTGGGCTTCCTCCCCACTCCTCAAAAACACATATTAAGCCTGTGTGGCAGTTATACACATACACAAGTACCTTTGGCCTAGCCTACGTTAGTTAGATCCTTTACGAGTTGCTATAAACGGAATTGTACCCCCCACCCCAGATTCATATGTTGAAGTCCTAACCGCCAATATAATTGTATTTGGAGATAAGGCTTTTGGGAGGTAAATAAGGTTAAACAGAGTCATAAGGGTAAGATCCTAATCTAAGAAAATTGGCGACCTTATAAGAAGGGGAAGAGAGCAATTTCTCGCTCTCTCGCCCCGCGCTGAGGAAAGGCCATGTGAGGACACAATGAGAAGGTGGCCCTCTGCAAGCTGGGAAGAGACTGCTCAACAGGAATTGACTGGCACCTGATCTTGGACTTCCCAGTCCCCAGAAATGTGAGACATTTCTGTTGTTTAAGCCACCCAGTCTATGGTATTTTGTTATGGTAGCCCATGTTGACTAAAGCAGGTTGAAATAGGAAGCACACCCAGATAATCCCAATAATGGGTGTTTATTGCCAGGGTTCATGGGGCAGCATGGGATGTCCTTTGCCTCCTTAGCTGGGCAGCCATTCTTGGTCTCCGAGCTTCCCAGGGATGTGTACGGGCTCATGGAGAAAAGGAATAAAGGCTCAGCATGGATTGGGACAACTACACTTTGTTTATCTAGTATTTCTATTTCCTGGTTGAGTGTCCCTATTGGGCAGTTTGACACCCGAAGTCCTTTCTGGCCTCCTTCTGACTAGCTCAGTCCCAGGGGACTTTGGCTCCAAACAAATGTGGCTAAGGTAGTAGGGTTGGTTTTATATGGCAAGAAATATGACAGCAGAGAATAAGACACTAGCAGCCTGTTTCTAAGAAGCAGGCTGTGGGCTTAGCAGGCACCTAAGAACAGCAAAGCGTTTTCCTCACTGTAAGTCTAGCTTGAAAAGAGCAGTTTTGAGGTCAACCCTCCTATTCTAGTGCTTCTATTATTACTTCCCTAGGGCTGCCGTAACTAAGGACCACAAACTGGGTGGCTTAAAATAACAGAAATGTATTCTCTCACAGTTCTGGAGGCTGGAGGTCTACAGTTATCAGCAGGCTGTGCTCCCTCTGAAATCTGTAGGGGAGAATCCTTCTCTGCTTCTTCAAACTTCTGGTGGCCCCAGGCATTCTCTGGCCTGTGGCAGCAGAAAGCCAGTTTCTGCATCCTGTTTCTTCATATGGGCTGCTTCTGTGTGTATTTCTGTCTTCTTTTTTTCTTATAAGGACACCAGTCATTGGATTCAAGCCCACTCTAATCCAGTCTTACCTCATTTTAACGTAACTAATTATATCTGCAGACTCTATTTCCAAATAAAGTCACACTCTGAGGTTCTGGGAGACATGAGTCTGGAGGGGCGCTATTCAACCCACTACACTGCCTTAGTTGAAATCTTCTGTGAAAATTACAGAAAAACATGTGAGCCAGATTATTAAAATAAGAGATTTTATTTATAGGACACAGGAGTGGTTTACAGACTCTCAGGTCAGTAAAGCTATCAGGCCTCAGGAGGAAGACCCGGGAAGTGCACAGCCGTCAGATGGCTCTGTTCCCTCTCTTCCTCTTATCAGAGCCTCCCTGTGCCTGTCGGCTTCATTCTTTCTGCAGCTGGCTTTCTCTGTGGCTCCATGCCCTTGGCCAGCAGCAGATGACCAACTCATTGCTCCAAAGTTTACATTTCTGTTCAAGCAATCAGTCCAAATTGAATAGTCTTGGCCTCAATTCTAAGTTCTCAGGAGGGAGAATCTGATGGACTCATCTAGGATCAGATGTTTAATCCTGGTCTAGTTAATTGTGGGTAGGGGGATGGAGTGATAGAGTAAATCCTCTATCTAGAGGCAGAGGCGTCCCAGTGGCTGGAAAGCCAACACTCAGAGAAAGAAGAGTCACTGCAAGCTGGATAGATAGCCCAAAAAGGTCTAGACATATCTTGTTTTATAGCATTTAGCAGCATGCAAAGTGTTTTCATTTATACTCTCATTTGATTTGTGCAAATTCATATGGAGTAGGCATAACTAGCATTTTGCCCATTTTGCACATGTAGATACAAACTCAGAGAGATTGAACGATTAGCCCATAAAGATGGGCAGGGTCAGAAGTCACACACAACATTAGGTCGTCTGGGTCCTGACCCGATTCACCTTACTATACAATACAGAAATGTAACTGACTTTGTCATTTTTATTACAACCAATTGTCAGTTATACACAGATTTATTATCCAAGTTCACAAACATAATTTTATAAAAATAAAATTTTAGTAGTCTGAAGATTACAGTCATTCTATTCTTGTCTGATGGATCCAATGTTTTTCCCACTTATTTTCCTTCTTTCCTAGGCCACTGTTTCTTCACAATTCTCCTTCAGCATTATTATTCCTCCAGAAAGTTCACTAGGATTTACCACACAAAAATAAAAAGGACAATGGTTTTCTTTTTAACATTTAAACTCAAATCACTCTTCCTTTGCATTTAACGATTTCCTTCTATTAATTCTGGCATCTAATTAATTGACAGTATTGGGAAAATAGTGTTATACCTTTGCAATCCTTTTATTCATCTCTTTTCTTTTTTTTTTTTTTTTTTTTTTTTTTTTTTTTTTTTTTTGAGACGGAGTCTTGCTCTGCCACCCAGGCTGGAGTGCAGTGGCCGGCTCTCAGCTCACTGCAAGCTCCGCCTCCCGGGTTCACGCCATTCTCCTGTCTCAGCCTCCCGAGTAGCTGGGACTACAGGCGCCCGCCTCGTCGCCCGGCTAGTTTTTTGTATTTTTTAGTAGAGACGGGGTTTCATCGTATTAGCCAGGATGGTCTCGATCTCCTGACCTCATGATCCGCCCGTCTCGGCCTCCCAAAGTGCTGGGATTACAGGCTTGAGCCACCGCGCCCGGCCTCATCTCTTTTCATATTTTCATTTTCATTTTCATTTTTGAGACAGAGTCTTTCTCTGCCCCCAGGCTGAAGGGCAGTGGCAGGATCACAGCATACTGCAGCCTCAACCTCCCAGGGTCAAATGATCCTCCCACCTCAGTAGCTGGGACTACAGGCATGCGCCACCATGCCCAGCTAATTTTTATTTTTAGTAGAGATGGGGGTCTCACTATGTTGCCCAGGCTGGTCTTGAATTCCAGGGCTCAAGCGATCGGCCTACCTTGGCCTCCTAAAGTGCTGGGATTTCATTATTCATCTCTTACATTTTCTCTGAGGCTTGTTTCCCACAGCCTCTGGTTCAGGCTCTCTCTTCTCATTTTTTTTTTTTTTTTTTTTCACACATTGCTCTTCCCAATCCTGTCACCTCTTAGTGAAGGATTTTGCTTCCTGTTTACTGAAACTCCCTTAGTTACCCTGGCCTTGTTTAATTCCCTTGAACTTTCTGTCTCTATTTTATGTTTACCTCTTTCAATTATCTCAGGATAAAATCATTCCTCTTCTCTTTAGAGATAAGTTTTCTCTCCTAAAGCTTCCTAGAACCATTAACCTCACACAATTTCCTCTAACAATTAAAGCTTTCTGTCTCAACTTCCTCTTCTTTTGCTTTTCTTGTTTGCTTCTCTTTTTCTTCTAAGACAACCAACCAACAGCAGCCTAACCTTTGCCTTGCTACCCCTTTCTGTCTTTCCAGCTATACTTCTTGAATAAATGGTCTTTGTTCTCTACCTTAATTTTGGCTTCTTCACTCCTTTCTTTTTTCAGTATGGTGTCATTCTGAAACCTCTCTCTCTCTTTTTTTAATGTCGTCAATTTCTTTCCTCACTTTGTTCATGTTTTCATTTAAATAGTTAAAAATAGTTACAATAGGTGTTTTAACATTCTTCTCCACTTATTCTATCTCTGTCATTTCTGTGTCTGTTTCCTTTGAGTGATTATTTTTCTGGTTATGGGTCACATATTTCCGCTTCTTGACTTGTTTAGTCATTTTTTACTGGATGCTGAACACTGGCAGTTTTATATTATTGAGTATCTAGATCTTACATCTTCAAAGAGTATCTAGATCTTACATCTTCAAAGACCGTTGTGTTTTGTAGTGGCAGGCAGAAGGGTACTTTTGGTTTAGTTTGGCCCTTTTGGGGTTTGTTTTCAAGCTTTATTAGGGCAGACCTAAAGTAGCTTTTATCCTAGAAACAGTTTAGTAACATTTCCAAGGCATGGCCCTTCTAGTGCTTTCACTGAATGCTCCTAGTGATCAGTGAGGACACTTCCCTCTGGCTGGTCAGCACTTGAGCAATTCCCAGCCCTTTGTAAGCTCAGGACTGCTGTTCAGTTAGCAATCTCTCTTCGCTCAATGGAGTTTCACCATATTCAGCAAAGGTGCAAAATGACACCATGCAGATTTCTGGAACTCTCTTTCTGAGAGAGAAACTCTGCAACTCTGCCCTATAATTTCCAGGTACTTCAACCCTCCTGAATTCTGATCTTGGTCTCCTCAACTCAATAAGACCATTGTGTCTTACACGCGTGCCCTTCCCCACTCCATCGCCAGACATGTGTCTTCAGGCAGGAAGCCGGGGGATCTTAAGGCCACCTTATTCTCAGGGATCACAGTCCCATATTACCTATTGTCTAAAGTCTGGAAACAGCTGTTTCACATATTTTGTCTGTTTTTCTAGTTATTCAAGGTGAATTCCAGTTCCAGCTACTTCATTATGGCCAGAAGTCGGAGTGTCTGAAACTACCCTTTTGAAGAACATCATTGACTGTTTCTAAGTAACCAAAGGATTTCTTTATTCCTCTTGTTTTAGAACAACACTTGGGTCACTGGCCATTGTCTTCTTGAAATTCTGCTCCCTGAACCATCCTACCCCCTTATCATTCCCTCCCTACTTCTTATTATCTTTCCTTTTTCAGAAGGCCTGGTGAGTAGGCAAGCTCAATCATAAAGGAGGTTGTAAATGGCGTTGGCAATTTCCAGTTTGATCAGGGAGCATAGCTGGAGAAACCCAGGCAGTGTTTTGTTGTTTTTTTTTTTGGCACAAATCTTTTTAATCCTCATAGTTAGCATTTAACAAATTTGCTGTTGATTTTGGGCCCACTATACTCTAATTTCTTATTTATTTATTTATTTATTTTTGTTTTAGACATAGGTCTCACTCTGTTGCCCAGGTCAGAATGCAGTGGCATAATAACAGCTCACTGCAGCCTCAAACTCCTGGGCTCAAGTGATCCTCCCACCTCAGCCTCCCAAGTAGCTAGGACTACAGGCTCGTGCCACCAGACCCAGCTAATGTTTTAGTTTTTGTGTAGAGATGGGGTCTCGCTATGCTGCCTAGGCTGGTCTCGAACTCCTGGCTTCAAGCGATCCTCCTGCTCTGACCTCCCAAAGTGCTGGGATTACAGGTGTGAGGCGCCTTGTCCGGCCCCACTGTACTCTCATCAATTAGCGGGATGGTTGAGAGCGGGCTGCATTTAATACGTACATATTTCAGAATGAATGCTATTATTTCCCAATCTCATATGGATATTTCTCAGAAAAGTATGATCAAATCATTTGAGATTCAAATGATCAAGACTGTCATCTTTGCCAGGTTTGTTGTACTCCATTTTTATCTTGATAGGTTTTCAACTTGTACAATTCCCCTGTGGGTCCTTTCCAGACCCAATAGTTATTCTTTTTTCTTTTTCAGTTTGTATATGTGTTTCTGTTCTGGGTGGTTTAGCAATACACTAACATTTTTTTTTTTTTAACTTTGTTTCTTATGTCAGATAAGATTAAGTAGGTTAATATCTCTATGGTAATTTATGCTTTTCATTTATTTGGGTTAATGATTCCAGACCCCTACAGGCAGAAGCATCCACACATCCAAGCTGATTATGCTGCCACTGAGATTCAAACCTCATTTTTCCCCCTAAGGATATTTCTATTAATTATATTTAACTCCTACATGTATTTAATATAAAACAAATTTAACTGCATCAAAAGATATCTGTGACAAACATAATAATAATGCTTAAAAGTAATATAGTGTTTCACATCTGTCAAAAGAAAATAACTCAGATACTCTTATCATTTGCTGTAACTTTTATTTACATTAGATGGCATTAAGATAGCCAGACATCAAGCAAAGAATAATTACGTATCTTTCAATTATTCTTCCAACTCTCTTTCAAGAAACTTGTCAACACAGGCTTGATGTGTTGAGAAATAAAGCCACTTTAAAGGAATTATTATCCAGCTCGAACTGATAATGTTCAAAATCAAGGACAATTAAATGTTTGCTTATCCTAGGAGTTAATTTGCTGCCCTTGAGACCTCACTTCACCTCTTCTAAGATTATTTTTAAAATGAACAGATTGATTTTTTACAAAATGCCCCCATGGATAATGGTTTCCTTAAACAAATAGAATGTTTAGAAATCCTGTGCTGTTTTGGCATCCCTGGTTACCTATGTTTAAAAGAGAATATAGGTCGGGTGTGGTGGCTCACGCCTGTAATCCCAGCACTTTGGAAAGCCAAGGCCGGTGGATCACCTGAGGTCAGGAGTTCGAGATCAGCTTGACTAATATAGTGAAACCCCGTCTCTACTAAAAATACAAAAATTAGCCGGGCGTAGTAGCAGGCGCCTGTAATCCCAGCTACTCGGGAGGCTGAGGCAGGAGAATCGCTTGAACCTGGGAGGCAGAGGTTGCAGTGAGCCGAGATGGCACCACTGTACTCCAGCCTGGGCGACAGAGCGAGACTCTGTCTCAAAAAAAAAAAAAGAGAATTTAAACTGAAGTCATATCCACAGATATTCAATAAGAAAATGGATTCTGAGTCATAGCTATACCTCTTTGTCTTAGCCTAGAAAACAAAGATGGAGGCAAGGGCATATACAAATAGTTTATTATTATTATTATTTGAGATAGGGTCTCACTCTGTCACTCAGGCCAGAGTTCAGTGGTGCAATCATGGCTTACTGTAGCCTCAAACTCCTGGGCTCAAGCAATCCTCCCGCCTCAGCTTCTCAAGTATTTGGGTCTGCAGGCACATACCACTATGCCCAACTAATTTTTTGTTTGTTTTTCTTTTGTAGAGACAGGGTCTCGCTATGTTGATCAGGCTGATTTTGAACTCCTCACCTCAAGCGATCGTCCTGCCTTGGCCTCCCAAAATGCTGGGTTGAACTACCACACCTGGCCTAATATTGTATTAGATGGAAGGGAGTACAATTCCAGGGCAGCAAGTTAGTAAAAAGGAAGTCAGTCGGGGATGGAGAAAAAGCAAGTGCAAAGTGGGGCATCAGGAAGCAGGCTACAGCTTCATGAGATCATACAGTGGGTTGCTTGGTTGGGCTGTATGGAATTACGGTGCACAGAGTGGTCCACCAAGGAGTGAGGGGGATGACTTCATGTGTGGGCTCCTTTGCACCTCCTGTCTCTCTTTGGTCCAAGTAGACCTCACAAAGTGATAACTCTCTAGCACTCTCAGGCTGTGTAACCAAAGACCTCTCCAGGCAGCCAATGGGGAAGCCACATCCTGAGGCACAGTGCTATCTCTGCATCTGGAAGTCAGGGGAGGTGCCAAAGACTCCACAGTCTGCTTGAACTGACTTGAGAACCAGTTCTGCTACAGCTCTCACTGTGTGGGCGCAATGGAGGCCATGCCTGAGGTAGTCACTCCACAGGAGAAGGTGTGTACCATCAGAGCTGTCCATTCTGCAAGCAGCTCAGAATCCAGTCTGGCAAATCTGGGGAAGCTCATGAAAAAGCCCATGATTCGCCTTATTGTTGTTGTTCAGGCCCCTTTCTCAAAATTCCATTTAAAACACACTTTCTGAGCACCTATTATTAATATTTGCCAGTCTTTCTGCCATAAGCACTAAGATAAAGAAAACAGAGTCCCTGGCCTCAGAATGAACTAAAATTTATTATAATAAATACTAAGACCCAGCTGGGCACGGTGGCTCACGCCTGTAATCCCAGCACTTTGGGAGGCCGAGGTGGATGGATCACCTGAGGTCAGGAGTTTGAGACCAGCCTGACCAACACAGAAAAACCCCGTCTCTACCAAAAATACAAAAAAATTGGCAGGGCATGGTGGCCCATGCCTGTAATCCCAGCTACTCGGGAGGCTGAGGCACGAGAATCGCTTGAACCCAGGAGGCAGAGGTTGTGGTGAGCCGAGATCAAGCAATTGCACTTCAGACTGGGCAACAAGGGCGAAACTCCATCTCAAAAAAAGGAAAAAAAATATATATATAGTGTATACATATATGTAGTGTGTATATACATAGCGTATATATTTATACTATATAGCGTATATATTTATGCTATATACACTATATATACTTACACTATATATAGTGTATATAGTATAAATATAATAAATATATATATAGTATATATAAAAATATATACACTAAGACCCTGGGACTATGTATTAGTCTGTTATCATACTGCAATAAAGAAATACCTGAGACTGGGTAATTTCTAAGGGAAAGAGGTTTAATTAACTCAGAGTTTGCATGGCTTTGGGAGGCCTTAGGAAACTTACAATCATGGCAGAAGGCAAAGGGGAACCAGGCATCTTCTTCACAAGATGGCAAGAGGGAAGTGAGGGAGAGCGAAGGGGAAAGAGCCCCTTATAAAGCCATCAGATCTCGTGAGAACTCACTCACTATCATGAGAACAGCATGGGAGAAATCTGCACCCATGAACCAATCACCTCGCACCAGGTCTCTCCCTCAACACCTGAGGATTACAATTCAAGATGGAATTTGGGTGGGGATGCAAAGACAAACCATATCAGACTTTAAATGAGAAAAATGAATTCCGTCTGGGAGAGAACAAGGAAAGCAACAAAGAAGAGAATGTAGATGAATAAAGTAGCTTCATATGATTCAGCTGAGACTGTCGAAGGGCAGGATAAAGACTAATGAGACACATAGAAGATTAACCAAGAGTATGCATCCTATCTCCTGAGTATGGAAATGAGGCTATCTCTGAGTGACCCCTGTAGCAGGTTAGGATCTTTTGCTCCCTCAATTTTCTACTGTGATGGCCACATATAAGGCATCGTGGCAATTAACAAAAAAGCCAATTAATCATTATTTAAACCATAAGAGCTTTCATCATTGACTTGGTAAGTTCAAAGCTGGCCAACTCAGAGTAGTTTTGGAAACCAAAAGTGTTACCAAGAATCCAGGGTCTTTATTCTGTTCTGCTATCTTCAACTTGTTGCCTTTCATTCTTAGGTTGATTGCCTCGTGATTCCAAAATGATTGCTGCAGCTCCAAACATTACATCTTCATAGAGTAATATCTAGAAAGAGAAGGAAGCAAGGGGACAATAAATGCTTTCTTCTCTAGTATTTTTCTGTTACCAAATAACTCTTTCCCAGAGGCTCCCTTAGACATCCATTTATACCCGATTGACCAGAACTGGGTTGCATGTCCCCACCCTAGATTAATTAGTGGATAAAGAGATTAAGAGTGCCATGATTTAGTTAGATCCAGCAAGATGTATCTGCTGGGGCTGGGTTCATAATTGCATATCAAAATTGGCCTCCTCGTTGATGGAGCCAGTGTGTTCTTTCTAACAAACTGATGATGCCACTGTTACGCCTGAAATTCTTCTACGGCTCTTTCTTGTCTATAGGGCAAGTAGAAGTTCCATGACTATTTATGCTTCTTCGTGTCAGCTCTTCGATTTCACCCCCTCCTAATCTGCCAAGGCATGCTGTTTCAGATCTGTGGAATTCGCTGAGATTCCCGGAATGCCCCATGCTTGTTGCTCCTTCTAGTGCTTTGTATAGATGGTCTCTTCTGGCCTTCCACATTGTTTTCATAGCAACTACAACTTATCTTTCAAATATAAACTTAAATGCCTCCTCCTCAGAAAGGCTTCCAGGGTGTTCCTCCTTGGTTTTCTCAAAAGTGCCCTGTTTATACCCCTTTTATGACATATACAGCCCTGTGGTAATTACTTGTTTCTTCATCTATCTCCTTCACTTGACTGGAAATCCCTAGAGCTTAGCCCAGTACCCAGAATGAAGCAGCCACTTAAAAAGTGACGATTAAGTGAAAAATCCCTATGGTTGTGTGCTTTCAACCTCAACCAGGTCTTTATTGGTTTGATTTGTTGCTGGTTAGATCCTGACCGTGGGGACTATTTCAGACACTCCTCATCCTGCCACAGCATAAAGTCCAGTCTTTGTCTCTCCCATCCTCAGCAGATGATCTCAATGTTTACTTTTTTAGAAAAAGAATAATTGCCATTTTATTTTTTTCCAGAGGATAGTTTTCCATCCTTAAGACTGAAAACACCTTACACAGGCTTTTGCGGAGGTCATGGAACAGCACCCGTAGGTCTAACTCAGAGGGGTATTGGATCCTTCTGGGCTTCATGAGAACGACTCCTGACTACTTTGCCATGAATGGCACAACTCATATCACAATACAATTTCCATACAGCTGGGAAGCACAGATGTTGAAGACACTCACTTCAGAAATGGTCCTGATGGCTATGGCCTCTGTTTTTAATGACGAGCTTAATGGCCTTGTCCATGGGCACACATTGGGTGCAGTTGTACAGGGAACAGGTTACGTGTGGCCTTGGCCCTTTTTGGCACAACCATTGTTTCTTCTTTTCTTTTTCTTTCTTTCTTTTTTTTTTTTTGAGACAGGGTCTCACTTTGTCACCCAGGCTGAAGTACAGTTGTGTGATCTTGGCTCACGGCAGCCTTGGCGTCCAGGGCTCAAGTGATCCTCCTGCCTCAGCCTCCCACATAGCTGGGACTATAGGTGTGTGCCACCACACCCAGCTATTTTTGTATTTTTAGTACAGATAGGGTTTTGCTGTGTTGGCCAGGCTGGTCTCGAACTCCTGGACTCAAGTGATCTGCCCACTTCAGCCTTCCAAAGTGCTGGGATTATCAGCGTGAGCCACTGCGCCTGGCCGTTGTTACTTCTTTTCTTTGTCATCTTGGAAGTGAGGACCTGAGAGAGCTTACCTTCTATTTAGAGTTCACTGAGACACTAATTTCAGGGTCTTCGATGTTCCTTCATTAACTTTGACCCTCATTCTCAACATCTAACATTTCTGTTGCTCACTCTCTTCATCTCACTCATCTCAAAGGAAAAGGTCTCTCTTCTCCCTAAGGATCTCACATCCTCCATCCCCTCCTTGGACCTCTTTCTCCAGAATCTTCTATCTTCCCTTTGATACCTATTAGCACTCTGGTCTCCTCCCAACCCTAATACACCCATCAGACTGGATACCCTTGCACTGTCTTACATTTCAAAAGATTCCTGTCCTGTTGTCAGTGCCTCAAACCAAGCTCTTAGAGCAGGGGTTGCTAGAACTGGTAGCTCAAATACCAGATAGAGTCTATAGGGGTGTTTTACTCAACCTTCACGGTGTTTCTAAAAGTGGGAAATTTCACTTAAAAATGAGGATTCCAGTCTTTTCCATAAAGGTCACACAGCTGACTGGTCTGGGCCACCTTTTCTACATGGCAACAATGATGTGGGCACAGCCTCTAGCTGCTACCTTTGGGTGGGGCATGTGGTCACCAGGTTGTCAGAGTACCCTTCATGTAAGCATTTGAATTTTCAGTTGCCTAGACCTGTGGTTTTGTCCCTGTCTTTTTTTAATTTTGAGACTGAGTCTTGCTCTGTCGCCCAAGCTGGAATGCAGTAGTGCAATCTCGGCTCACTGCAACCTTCGCCTTCCGGGTTCAAGCGACTCTCCTGTCTCACCCTACCGAGTACCTGGCACTACAGGCGCGTGCCACCACTCCCGGCTGATTTTTTTTTTATTTTTAGTAGAGACAGGGTTTCACTGTGTTAGCCAGGAGAGTCTCAATCTCCTGACCTCGTGATCCGCCTGCCTTGGCCTTCCAAAGTGCTGGGATTACAGGAGTGAGCCACTGCGCCCGGCCTTGTCCCTGTCTTTCACCTGGAAGTGCCCTCTTGAAAGTCATTGGTGATTTCTTAGTCATGAGATGCACAGGTGTTTGCTCCATCTCCATTGTCCTTGAACTCTCTGGACCTCCTGACCGCCTCTCTAGAAATGACACGCTGGTTGGCTTCCTTAGAACTTATGTTCCTGGTTCTCTTAGATTCCTAATGCCATTTTTTTAAGGTACACATGTGAACACAAATTTGCAATAGAAAAGAAAACACGATATAATATAAAATTTTAATAGCTGACAAATACAAAAACATTATATAATAAAGAAAAATAATGTTTTTACTCAGTAATTCCCTGACACACCTTTATAATTTTTTTTCCTACTAATTTTGGCTTCACATTCATTGATAACCTTCTCATATGGTGATTCTTAATATCTATCTTTTTTTGTACAGGAATGTTTATTGCAGCATTATTTCTAATACCAAAAGGTGGAAACAACCCAAATATCCATCAACTGACAGATAGATCAACAAAATGTGGCGTCTCGGAGCTGTGTGCTGGGGCTCACAGATGTAATCCAAGCCACTGGGGAGGCTGAGGTGGGAGGATTACTTGAAGCCAGGAGTTTGAGACCAACCTGGGCAACATAGCGAGACCCCATCCCCCCAAAACAAAAACCAAAATGTGGCAATATCCATAGAATGGAATATTATTTGTTGACAAAATTAAGTAGTGATGCCAGTCACAACATGGACAAACCTTAAAAACACTATGCCAAGTGAAAGACGCAAAAAACCTCAAATGACATCGTTATTCCATCCATGTACAGCATCCAGAACAGGCAAACTCATGGAGAAGAAAGTAGATTGGTGGGTCCTGGGGACTGGGAGGCAGGGGATGGAGGGGAAAGGAGTGGTAGCTAATGGGCCTCTTTTTCTCCCCCAATGTTTTTTATTGTGTTAAAGTTCACGTAACATGACATTTATCACTTTTGACCATTTTTGCTGGCTGTGTTCTTTCTGCCTCCTAAATGAAGGCTTCTCCTAAGGTCTGGTCCTGGAATTTTCCAGCTAGGATTCCACTCATCTCCATGGGATGAGTGGAGTCATGTGGCTTTTGCCATCCATCCCTTTTTATGAAGAGCTGCCAAATTTTTCTCTGTCCCTGTCTCTCTCTCACGTTCTTTTTACACATCTCCAATGATCTGACGGAAATCTCCTCCTGGATGTGTTTCTAGCACCTTATATACATTATATCTGAAACACAACTTGTCATCTTGCCTCCGTCCCCCTCCCCCTAACCAAACCAGGTCCCTTTCAATATAGTAACCCTTTCCTTTGCGCATTCCCTTCCTTTGACCTCCACAGAATTTCTTCAGGCTTTTATAACACCTAGCCTCCCAACTGGTCTCCCTGCCTCCTGCCTCTCATCCAAATGTCCTTCCTTGCATCCTGGAAAAATTATCTTTTTAAAACATTGCTGTGATAATGTCTTTCTCCTGCTCTGTATTCAGCAACTGAGGGAATGGGACATGACGATTAGTCAGGATTCTTGTCCACTTTCTTCTCAACAATCCAGTTACATTTTACCCTCAAAGCAATGACAACCCACCTTTCCCACACCACTGTTGGTGCTTAAAAGACTGTTAGTGGATCTCTATCACTTGAAGAAGAATTTCCAAAGCTTCTGACCTTCAACCATCCAGACCCAGCCAGATTTCTGACCTTATCTCCCACCGCTTTTTGACACCTACCTGACATCACCTGGGCAACTTAAAGAAACCTCATGCTTTTTCTTCCTTTGCTGATGCAGGTCTATTGTTTGGAAGGTCCTCCCAGCATTCGTTGAGGCCTTTCTCAAACGTCTTACTGGCAGTGCCACCTGTCACACACATTCTCACATTGTATTTATGCCCAGGTCTTTTCTGGCTCACTATATTGTATGCTCTTTGAGAGTAGGGACTGACTCCTTTTCTATCCTTTGTCCCATCAGAGTGCTCAACACTTGATATTCTTTCCTTCAACAACTATTTATATAAACCTTCTATAATGGCAGGTACTGAGCCAGGGCCTGGCATGCAAAGATGAATGAGGCATAGTCCCTGTCTTGATTCAACCTAATGAGAATGACACATGAACACATGACTATAAAGTTGGCTGAGCCAGGTGGTGGCTCACGCCTATAACCCCAGTACTTTGGGAGGCCAAGGCAGGAAGGTCACTTGCGACTAGGAGTTCAAGACCAGCCTGGGCAACATAGCAAGACCCCGTCTCTACAAAAAATTTTAAAAATTAGCCAGCAGTGGTGGGGCACAACTGCAGCCCCAGCTACTCAGAAGGCTGAGGTAAGAGGATGTCCTGAGCCCAGGAGGTTGAGGCTGCAGTGGGTCATGATTGCACCACTGCACTCCAGCCTGGGTAACAGAGTGAGACCCTGTCTCTAAAGAAAAAAAAAAGTAAAGTAGGATGAGCACAGTAGATGTATACACAAAGCATAGGGAGGATTTATTCATGGAGGATGACTGAGAACAGGAAAGTGAGGCCTCAGAGGAGGATGACATTTGAATTGGGCACTAAAGGAAGAATGAGCAGAGGTGAGCAGGGGAAATGACTAAAGTAAAATTTAAGCCTCATATATATATATATATATGGCTTAAATTATATATATATTTAATATAAAAATATTTATATATAAAACATATTTAGTATATATATTTATACATAAAACATATATATATATATAATCTTTTTTTTTTTTAGGAGACGGGGTCTCACTATGTTGCCCAGGCTGGACTTGAACTCCTGGGCTCAAGCGATCCTCCTGCCTCAGCCCCCCAAGAAACTAGGACTACAGGTATGCACCATTGCGCCTGGCTCAAGCCAGCTATATTTATAACTCACTGGCAATTATGATGAAGGTAGCAAAAGTTGAAGGATTAGCTCAAATGCATTTAGATTACATAGGTTTTAGTTTGGTATGAAACAGATGAGCGTTAATACTATCACCCAAGGATAGATTCTACCAAGGGAAATATGTGGGAGAAAAAAACCAACTTAAATTACTCTAATTCTTGGTTGTTGACTCCCTCCAACACATACATTCCTTTGTTGACAAAGGAATGTTTTAGATGAGTATTTGTTTATCACAGACATTTAACAAAGAAGGAGAGCAAACTGACAATCAAGATTGGGTGCATATCAGAAAACCGGTAAACAATGTCTTTTTTTGAGACAGAGTGTCACTCTGTCACCCAGGCTGGAGTGCAGTGGCAAGATCTTGGTTCACTGCAACCTCCACCTGCCGGGTTCAGGCAATTTTCGTGCCTCAGCCTCCCTGGTAGCTGGGATTACAGAAGTGCACCACCACACCCAGCTAATTTTTGTATTTTTAGTAGAGACGGGGCTTCGCCACATTACTTCATGGGCCAGGCTGGCTAGTAAATAATGTCTTATACGTATTGCAAGCATAGGATCTTCAGTCCAAAAATGAAAGATTTTGGAACTCTTCCATTTACTGAATATGACTTGAACAGCATTATCATCTGCCAAGGCTGCAGTCACTGCTAAAATGGCTTCCCTAATATAAGACAATCCCCAGAATCTGTCTCTATCGGAAGAATGACCTTTGATTTCATCTCTAAAATACACAAGCTTTATTTGACTAAGGCAAACGAAAGAGCCAGAAACTTTAAATATAGCTTATTTCATTTGATCATCTTAACTAAAATCTCTTTCTATGTGAGAAAAGACTTCCCCATCAGCAATTTTTTAAAGGGACATTTAGCTTCAAAAGCTTTTATTGCTTTCTTTTTCTCTATCGTAAGAAAAATTAAGTCAAGCATTTGTGGGGAGACATGCAACAAAATGCCAGCATTAAATTAAGTGCTGCTGATTTCCAAAGCGACCATTTCTGCAGTAACAAGTGGTTGCTATTGTTTTCACACAAACACCAATAAATAGTCACAGAAACACAGTACATGGGTAGTGATCAAAAAATTATTTCCTCATTTTAAAGGTAGTTCTGAAACAACACAAAATTATTGTGAACACAAATAATTAGACTTGACAAGTAACCAATTTCCGTAGTCACAGGATTTTCAGCCTCCTGCCAAGGCAGCCTTATGTTCTGGCATTGGTCATACTTTCTCATCTGCTCAGAAGCCTCAAAGTAATCACCCAAGATCTTGATAATTTAAGCCCTGACTAGCCAGGTGTGGTGGCTCACATGTGTAATCCCAGCACTTCGGGAGGCTGAGGCGGGAGGATTACTTGATCTCAGGAGTTGAAGACTAGCCTGGGCCACATAGTGAGATGCTGTCTCAACAAAACATAAAAAATTAGCCAGGTGTGAAGGCATATGCACCTGTAGTCTGAGTAAGGTTGAGGTAGGAGGATCACTCGAACCCAGGAGGTTGAGGCCGCAGTGAGCCGTGATCATACCACTGCACTCCAGCCTGGGCAACAGAGTGAGATTCTGTTTCAAAAAAAAAAAAGTTAAAAAAATTTTTAAGCCATGACCAACTTGAGTATTTTATTTTATTTTTATTTACTTATTTATTTTTAAATTTGAGACAGAGTTTTGCTCTTGTTGCCCAGGCTGGAGTGCAGTGGTGCGATCTTGGCTTACAGCAACTTCTGCCTCCCAGGTTCAAGTGATTCTACCTCAGCCTCCCGAATAGCTGGGATTACAGGCACTCGCCACCATGCCTGGCTAATTTTTGTATTTTTAGTAGAGATGGGGTTTCACCATGCTGGCCAGGCTGGTCTCAAACTCCTGACCTCAGGTGATCCGCCCACCTCAGCTTTCCCGAAGTGCTGGGATTACAAGCATAAGCCCCTGCGCCCGGCCGACCAACTTAAATATTGACTGTTCATCTCTCACCATAAACATTCTTATTGTTCAAATTAAGCACTGGGCATCAATTGTTACACACTGATCCGAGCGAAGTAGCCTGTCACAGATGCCTTGTCATCCCAAACCCCAACCCTGTGAAGCAAGTCTAGGTTACCTACTGGTGTGGGAGGGCTGCAGGGAGATGGGCAGGAATGTGACCCAGGTGCTTCTTGGGCTGTCCTTTGAACCACATCCACGGAACTCTTTGCCTACTGGTGATAAGTGCCTCTGCACACTGATAAGCACCATTTAGAAACACCATTCTGATAACCATCACTAGGCCACTGTGAGTGTTGTTGAGTTCTGGATTTTTCCCTGGGGCCGATCGTTTGCAGTAGGTCTCAGGCAAATCCCAGTTCTGTAGTTGGAGGGCTGTAAATTGTATAGAATTTGGGAGAATTTCCTTTTCTTTTTCTTTTTCTTTTTTTTTTTGTTTTGTTGCTAGATAACAAATTAAACACATCAGAGGATTGAAAAGCCTCTAAGTTGTTTGTTGTTTTATGGAGAGGAGAACAATGGATTCACCAGGCTGAATTCCTAGTGCCTGTTTGCTCTTTGAAGCAGTTTGCAGGGAGCGATGGTGGCAGTGGCACACACAGGGAACTGAAGTTGGGATGCACAGTGTTTCCCACTCTTCCTCCACTAAAGTAGGACCGCGGGCCTGGGAGATGCCAGGCCTGAAGGATCCAGCTGCCTCTGGCTTCCAAGGCTGGTGTAATGGCTCAGTTCTCACAGAAGTGCTGACAGAATATGACAAATAGAAAACAGATGTGAACTGACCTTCCAAAAATGTATTGAAAGGCTTCTTAATCTTCACAGGAATTCTTCAGAGTGAGAGACGCCACCTGCAGGCAGCAATGCTCATGGCATCTTAAAGGGTTGATGTTCCTGCCTGTGATCCCTTCGCTAGTTGGCCACAACTGTTCTTCTTATCCCCTGCCCTCTCAGACATCTTTCTCTTGGCATCCATGTGTGAAATGGATGGATCCCCGACTGGCCAGGGGATCACAGGCAGTGAATCCTTTCCCTCACCTGTCCCCACACACAGTTTTGGCTTTCATAGTTATAGCCACCTTTTCCTATGCATTGAGGCTGTTCCTCTCCCATCTTTGCCATTGGATCTCTACTTGCTTTGAAATTATTATCGTCACTGGGTCCATTGCTTGCTCCAAATACTTCTTTCTTTGTTTTTAAGACGGGATCTCCCTTTGTCGCCCAGACTGGAGTGTAGTGGCATGATCTCAGCTCACTGCAGCCTCCGTCTCCCGGGTTCAAGAGATTCTCTCACCTCAACCTCCTGAGTAGCTGGGACTACAGGTGCCCACCACCATACTCGGCTAATTTTTGTATTTTTAGTATAGTCGGGGTTTCACCATGTTGGCCAGGCTCTCAAACTCCTGATCTCAGGTGATCCGCCCACCTCAGCCTCCCAAAGTGCTGGGATTACATGCGTGAGCCTCCACACCTGGCCCCAAATACCTTTTTGACACTAAATGTTGCTTTGGAGCTACTGAGTACACTGGAGTTTTGCTCACTGAACAACTTAAGTTAGATCTACTAAGTAGAGGGGTGCAAAGGACAACAGGGGAATCAACATCCCCTGTTTCTTTCTCTCTTACTGCCTTCCCGGTCCCTGGCTTCTAGGTCAAAGTGCTGCTCCTTATGTAGACAAGTGTGCGCTCAGCAAGCATGATTCTGTGGCTTTTTGAATTGCTCAGTGTATGTTCTTTGTGAACACCTGCATGCATCCTGCGGGAATTTAGGTAGCATTTCCCAGATTTTTGTCCCCCTATCACTATAATACATTGATGGAGACCTTCTTTCTTGCCAAACTATTGATATCCCAAAAATAACTGCTGGCAACATTTCCACTGAGAAAGAAAGCCATGTAAGTACAAGGCAGTGCGAATTCATTCCCAGTGCCACTGATGAGCAATCAACTACATCACCCCAGTTAATCTCAAATCCATCTGGCTTCAAAGTCTAGGCACTTTTCAGTGGGCCAAGCCAGGTCTCACTTTGGAAGTCAGGGGGATTCTGTGCTTAAGAAGTCAGTGCACTGTCCGACCTCCAGATGTTATATGCCAAGAAAGTCCCATCTTATTTTGAAGCAAACTCAATAAAATGTTCTGGACAGAAGTGGATAGAGTTCGTGGAATCTGAATCTTTTCCTATACCTGTGTCACTTAAGACTAAATAATTTGTCCAATTCTGGGGACAATAAGAAATGTACTCTTTGGGCATATGGTGGCTCATGCCTGCTAGTCCAGTGCTTTGGGAGGAGGCTAAGATGGGAGGTTCACTTGAGGGCAGGAGTTCCAGACTAGCCTGGGCAACAAAGTGAGACCCCGTATCTACAACAAAATTTTAAAATTAGCCAGTCGCAGTAGCATGTTCCTGTAGTCCTGGCTACTGGGGAGGCTGAGGTAGTAGCATCACTTGAGCCCAGGAGCTTGAGGCTACAGTGAACTACGATTGTGCCACTGCACTCCAGCCTGGGTGACACAGCAAGACCGTATCTCTTTTAAAAAATTAAAATTAAAAAATACAATTAAAATATTCTCTTTTTCAGAACTTGCAATCATTGTTTAGATATTTAAGTTCTGCAAATGAATAAAAAGTATCAAACATGCAATTTGTATGCGTTAGCTCAGTAGAGAGGATGATGATCTTGTGAGATGAGCAATAGCATGTCAATTTTAGAGAGCAGATAAATGAAGTTTATAGATATCATTTATCTATAAATGGGAGAGCAGGATTCAATTAGACTTGTCTGTAACAGGGGCTACAGAATTTTTGTATTATAGCTCTTTGATGGAAATGTAAGCAGGAGACTTTCTTGAAGCTGTTTGCATAGCTATAGCTACCTCATGCCTTTTCTTTTCTTTTTTTTGATGTTCAAACAATTCTCCTGCCTCAGCCTCCCGAGTAGCTGGGACCATAGGCGTGTACCATCATGCCTGGCTAATTTTTGTATTTTTAGTAGAGACAGGGTTTCGCCATGTCGGTCAGGTTGGTCTTGAACTCCTGACCTCAACTGATCCGCCCATCTCGGCTTCCCAAAGTGCTGGGATTACAGGTGTGAGTCACTGTGCCCAGCCTCATTTCTTCACTTAGTACATTTTGGGTTAGATTGAGGGAGGGATGGAGATCGGGGGGTTGAAGATCTCACTGCAAGCTACTTCTTAGGCTGCCATTTCTTCTGTTACTCTAAGATCCACTCTTTCAATTGATATGTTTTACAGTGTGAGATCCCAGGAAGAAAATTTTAAAGACAAATCTGCAATTAGTAGTTTTTTTTGTTTTTTCTTTCTTTTAGAGACAGGGTCTCACTTTGTTGCCCAGGCTAGAGTGCAGTGGTGTGTTCACAGTTCACTGTAGCCTCAAATTACTGGCTAATTTTTTTAAAAAATTTGTTTGTAGAGACAAAGTCTCACTATGTTGGCCAGACTGGTCTTGACCTCCTGTCCTCAAGTGATCCTCCCACCTTGGCCTCTCTCAGTGCTGGGATAGTAGGCATGAACCCGGTGCCCAGCCAATTAGTAGACTTTTGGTCAACAGATTTAATGAACCCAAACTTCTACTCTCTGCCAGTGTTTCTAGTTCATTCTGTGTGACCATCCCTAGCACACTTAGGATCCGGCAACATCTGGGTTTTTTTTCTTTCTTTCCAATGTCCTGCTTTCTCACTTCTAGGTCTTTCTTTGCACATGCTCTTCCCTCCCCCTTCCACCGCTGCATTCTTTCCTCCCTATATCCACTCTTCCCCTGGCTAACTCCTATGAAGCCTCAGCTTCAATGTCACCTCCTCCAGGTGGCCCTCCTGCTCTCCCTCCCACGTCATCCTATTCTAACCCTCATCACACCGCCATCTTCAGGAAGGCACTCTGTAGCCCAAGCCTGTGCACTTGAATCTTGACTTGCCTGTTTGCACAACTTTGGGCTGCCAACTCTCTCAGTGTTTGACTTTCCTACCTTTATTTTTATTTTTATTTATTTATTTATTTTGAGACGGAGTCTTGCTCTATCGCCCAGGCTGGAGTACAATGGTGTGATCTCTGATCACTGCAACCTTTGCCTCCCGGGTTCAAGAGATTCTTCTGCCTCAGCCTCCCGAGTATCTGGGACTACAGGCACCAGCCACCACGCCCGGCTAATTTTTTTTGTATTTTTAGTAGATACAGGGTTTCACCAAATTGACCAGGCTGGTCTTGAACTCCTGACCTTGTGATCCACCTGTCTCGGCCTCCCAAAGTGCTGGGATTAAAGGTGTGAGCCATCGCGCCGGCCTTTCCTCACCTTTAAATGAGGACAATAGTGGCACCTGAGCCCTTGAGATAAGGTTCAGGCTTGCTGAGAGAATACCTTTCAAGCGCTTAGAGCCAGCCTGACCTGCAGGGAACCTTCCATCCATGTCAACTCTTATGTTGTTTACAGTAATAGAAGAGAGACTGTGAGCAAATTGGTTGCCACAGCACCCCAGCACATGGTATAGTGGCTATGAATATCTGCTGGATAAATGAATCTGTAGTTGCACAGACATATTAAGTGTACTGCTCCTGACCCTCATCACCTCGTATCTGGACTCCGAAATAGGCTCCCGTCCCTCAGCCCTGCTTCTACGCTTGCTCCTTTCTAAACCAGCCAGAGAGATCTTTTCCAAGCTGAAGTCAGATCATGTTGCTCTTTGAGTTTCCTGTCTCACTTGGAATAAAAACTAAAGTCCTTGCAATGAACCCCAAACCCCTACGTGGTTTGGTTCCTAGTATCCACCATGATCTCATCTGCTATATTCCTCTTGCTCACTTGGCATCAGCCACATTGGCCCCTGGGGTGCTCCCCAGACACACCAGGAAAGCTTTTGCTTCAGAGAGTTTGCCCTGGTAGTTTCTTCTGCCTGGACCATTATTCCCAGAGAAAATTGCCTACTCACTCCTTCACCTCCTTCATGTTTTGCTCTAATGCCACCTTCTCAATAAGGCCTGCATGGACCACTCCATTTAATGTTGCAACCCTGTCCACACTCTCCTTCAGTACTTCCAATTCTCTTCCCTTGTTCAAATTTTCTTTTTCCTGTATCATGAAACACCTTCTAACTTAACACTGTAATTAATTAATTTATTATTATCCTTATTGTTTATTTTCTGACTTTCCCTTCTAAAATGTTAGCACTACAATGGTACGGACATTTGTTTTTTCGTTGACATATTCACAAGCACTTATAACAGTACCTGGGCCTGGCATGGTGGCTCATGCCTATAATCCCAGCACTTTGGGAGGCTGAGATGGGAGGATTGCTTGAGCCCATGAGTTCGAGACCAGTCTGGGCAACATGGCGAAACCCCATCTCTACAAAAACTACAAAATTAGCCAGGTGTGGTGACACAGGCCTGTGGTCCCAGCTACTCGGGAGGCTGAGGTGGGAGGATCACCTGAGCCAGAGAGGTCGAGGCTGCAGTGAAATGTGATTGCACCACTGTACTTCAGATTGGGTGACACGGTGAGACCCTATCTCAAAAACAAACTAACAACAACAAAAAAACAGTACTTGGCACACACAAGGTGCTTAATATGTATTGTTAAATAAATGGTTACCTATAGATACACACATGCATGCTTATGCACAGCTATACATAATTTCTGTTTATACTTACTATGGTTTAATAGGGGCAATTCTTCCAGGTGAGGAAAGCAGACTTTTCCAGTTGCAGTTTCGACATAATGTCCTAGAAAGATTTCATTTAAATAGACTTTTTCAATAACAGAGGCATTGCACAAAGTCCCTTATTGGTGCAGCCTCAACATTTTCTTTGGCGGTTTGGACACTCTGCCGTCTAGGCTGTGGCCCTGTGCATGTGGTCTTGACGGAATGCCCTGATTAGTTATGAGATGTTCCCGAGTAGCCCGGGGGAATAGCTTGTTAGTTCAAGTCTCACCACGGAAGGTTTCTCATTAGTAGTTCTCTTGAAATTCTTCTTGGGCCGTTTATGTCCTCTGGCGACTCAAAACAGCAAGCTTGCTTATAGTTTCTTTCGTCAATCTGTTTCCTTATCGACTGCTAAAAATAAAGTGGTTGTTTCTTAAATTATGATGACAATGGTCATTTTGACTAAATGTTTCCATCCTCATTCCAACAATTATGTGGCACATATAATAATTTTTGCCTGATTTCTGTTAAAAATAAACTATGATAGGAATATGTTAACTGTGTCGAATAAGTTACAAAGCGGTAGATTTGGGCTCATTCTAAGAAGTTTTAATATGAAGCTGAGAAGAATATAGAATGAACTGACTCTTCATATATAGAATTTCCTATTCATTGGAGAGGATTTATATGAAAAACCCAGAAAAGGCAAATCTGTCGAGGTACAAAGAAGATGAGTGGTTGCCTGGAGCTGAAAGTGGGAGGAGGGAGTGACTGCAAATGGCAAAAAGGCTTCTTTAGAGGAGACAAAAATACTCTAAAATCAGATCGTGGTAGTGGCTGCACAACTCTGCAAATTTACTAAAAACCATTGAATTATACGCTAACAGGGCTGAATTTTATGGTTTGTGTGTTAGTTTGCTAGGGCTGCCATAATATAGTTTCACAGACTGGGTGGCTTAAACAGGAGAAATTTTCTTACAGTTCTGGAGGCTGAAAGGTGTTGGTCTGCAGAGCTGGCTCTGTCTGAGGGCTGGGAGGGAAGGATCTGTTCCAGGTCCGTGTCCTTAGCTTACAGACGGTTGTCTTCTCCCTTTGTCTTCACATCATATTCCTCCTGTATGTGGCTGTGTTCCAATTTCTTCTTTTGGTAAGGACATCAGTCATATTGGATTAAAGTCCACCCTAATGACCTAATTTTAGTTTAATTACATATAGATACACACATGCATGCTAAAGATGTTTAGATGTTATCTCCAAACACAGTTACGTTCTGAGATACTGGGGTTTAGGACTTCAACATATACATTTTGGAGAGAACACAATTCAGTCCATAACAGCATGTAAATTATACCTCAATAAGGCTGTTAAAAATAGCATGCATATATATATATATTTTGTTTGTTTGTTTGTTTGTTTGTTTGTTTTGAGACAGAGTTTCACTCTGTTGCCCAGGCTGGAGTGCAGTGGCACAATCTCGGCTCACTGCAACCTCCGCCTCCCGAGTTCAAGTGATTCTCCTGCTTCAGCCTCCTGAGTAGCTGGGACTACAGGTGTGCACCACTGTGGCTGGCTAATTTTTGTATTTTTGGTAGACGCAGGGTTTCATCATCTTGGCCAGGCTGGTCTCTAACTCCTAGCCTCAAGTGATCCGCCTACCTCAGCCTCCCAAAGTACTGGGATTATAGGTGTAAGCCACCATACCTGGCCAAAAATAACTTATATTAATTGAGCATTACTAGGTTCTAAGTCCTAGGCTAAATACTTTACAAACATCTCTCAGTTGATCTTCCGAATAACACCATGATGCAAGTATGATTATGACCACTTTAAACATGAGGAAAGTAAGGCACAGAGAGGTTAAATAACTTGCCTGTGATCACAAAGCCAATGTGCAACGAAGCCACGATTCAAACCAAGTAACTTGACTCCAAAGCCCACACTGTTAATCCCTATGCTAATAACCACAGTGTCCAGATAGGCCAGACACTGTAAGTCAGTCATCTGATATACATATTATAATCTCAGTTGTAAACAAGAGAAAACCGAGCCTCAGAGAAATCCAGTAACCTACTCAAGTTCACACAATCTGGAACTGGGGTTCTCCAAGATCTAAGTAGTTTCTAAATATTATGGCATTTCTAATGATGTGCAACTGTGGGTCTCGCTATTTTTGATGGGCAAGCTCTAAGACAGGAAAAGGCCCCCTGACACACAATAGATGCTCCAAAAATAGCTGTGAGAGGAATGAGAACATATTGAAAGGTCTAGTCTGTCGTTTTAACTTCACATTGATGGACAAAGGAATCTACTCACGCTGGAGCAATGAGCTGCCTCAAGCCTGCTGTTCTGGAGACTACTTGGGCCACAGGCCAGGGCTTCATCAATTGCATCATCATACAATTCTCCGGAAGGTACCTCTTGACTGGAGAAATTTGTCTAAGGAAATAGGCATCCTCACAGCCTGCTGGTGCCAGGGCAAACTGGAGTAAACTTTTCACAGGGCAACCTGGCAATGTGTATCAAAAACTTTAAACACAAGCATGCACACACGCACACACGCACACGCGCACATCCTTTATTTCCCAATAATTTCTGATCTACAAATTTACAAGTGTTAACCCCTCCCATTTGGCAAGCTACACTCAACCTACAGCAAGCAAAGCATTTATACCATTACAATCTCTCTCCTGTCATCCACCCTGAATTCACTCGTCTATAAAAATGGGAAATTAGTATCAAATCTAAAGAAATGTAAGATGTTACTAGCACTAGATCAACACTCTCCTTAGTCTCAACTTTCCAAGGGTCACTAGTAAGTTTGAAGGATCTTTGATGACTCCGATGATCTTGTAATGCCCAACAGTATCTCCCAGGAGTAGTTTTCCCAGAAGATTGTAAAACCTACGATCCTCTCCATGTAAGACACTCTTGATAGTGCTCTTCTGATTCAGCCCACCACCCCAGTGGTTACCATAACAACCCGTAACTCATAATAATCAGTGAGAACCACTGTTAAGACAGAAAGTGGCCAGGCGGGGTGGCTCACGCCTGTAATCCCAGCACTTTGGGAGGCTGAGGTGGGCGGATTACCTGAGGTCGGGAGTTCAAGACCAGTCTGACCAACATGGAGAAACCCTGTCTCTACTAAAAATACAAAATTAGCCGGGCATGGTGGCACATGCCTGTAATCCCAGCTACTTGGGGGGCTGAGGCAGAAGAATTGCTTGAACCCAGGAGGCGGAGGTTGCGGTGAGCTGAGATTGCACCATTGCACTCCAGCCTGGGCAACAAGAGCGAAACTCCATCTCACAAAAAAAAGACAAAAAGTATTTGTACTTAGAATACAGCACTGGACCACTAGTATCAGAAGCCTCCATCTGCATCATGACATTCCCAGTGCTATGGTTCCCAATATCCTGCATGGAGTTTTCTGGGCCCTTCACAAGTCCAGTTAAGAAAATTACAGCACTGCAGGACTTCACAGTAGCTATCCAGGAAATAGGGAAATGGCAAACAATTCCCAGCCTCAATATATGCTAATCCTGAAAAACAAACAAAAGAATTCTAGATCAAAAGTATTTCTTATAATATTTTTCATAAAATACAGGCCCATTTTTCATTTTACATTAAATTAATTAATATGTATTCAGCACCTACCATGTACCAGGAACTGTGCAAAGTACCTTCCATACACTTTCTCATTTAGTCCTCAGAGAAGGAAATGGAAGCTTAGAGAAGTTACTCACCCTGCAAGTAGGTCTGTCTGATGATAAAACCTTTGCTCGGCCGGGCTCGGTGGCTCAAGCCTGTAATCCCAGCACTTTGGGAGGCCGAGGTGGGCGGATCACGAGGTCAGGAGATCGAGACCATCCTGGCTAACACGGTGAAACCCCGTCTCTACTAAAAAAAATACAAAAAAAACTAGCCGGGTGAGGTGGCGGGCGCCTGTAGTCCCAGCTACTCGGGAGGCTGAGGCAGGAGAATGGCGTAAACCCGGGAGGCAGAGTTTGCAGTGAGCTGAGATCTGGCCACTGCACCCCAGCCTAGGTGACAGAGCGAGACTCCTTCTCAAAAAAAAAAAAAAAAAAAAAAAAAAAAAAACCTTTGCTCTTAAAGGGAATTCCTAGCTATTAATGACCTTAGTTGTGAACGTCTTGATCTGTTCCTATTCTCAATCATTCTTACTTCGAGAGAGAAAAAAAAGAATGTATAAATGTTAAGAGAAATTGGGCCAGGCGTGGTGGCTTACACCTGTAATCCCAGCAGTTTGGGAGGGCAAGGTGGGAGGATCACCTGAGGCCAGATGTTCAAGACCAGCCTGGGTAATATAGCAAGACCCTGTCTCTACAAAAAATACAAAAATTAGCCAGGTGTGGTGGTGCATGCCTGTGGCCCCAGCTACATGGGAGGCTAAGATGGGAAGATCACTTGAGCCTGGGAAGTCGAGGCTGCAGTGAGCTGTAATCACACCACTGCACTCCAGCCTGGGTGACAGAGCAAGACCCTGTCTCAAAAAAAGAAAAAAAAGAAAAAAGAAAAATTGGAAACAATCTAAATGTCTAATAATAAAAGAATCATTATGGTATAATCATAGAATGGAATAATATGCAGTTCTTGTTGATCATGTTTTTAACTATTCTAGATAAAGTTCACAACATATAATATTAAGTGAAAAAAAGCAAAAAATAAAACCAGTTACATGGCCGTTCACGGAAAAAGAAATGCAGATGAACAATAAGTATATACAAAAATACTCACTCTTACTCAGAATTTTTTAAAATGCAAAGTAAAACAATAAAATGCCAAGCCTGGGCAACATGGTGAAACCTTATCTCTATAATAAAAATTTAAAAATTAGCCAGGCATAGTGGCACACACCTGTGGTTCCAGCTACTCAGGAGGCTGACATAGGAGAATCACTTAAACCGAGGTGGTGGAGGCTGCACTGAAACACTTTCCTGCCACTGCACTCCAGCCTGAGCCACATAGTGAGACCTTGTTTCAAAACAAACAAAATACTCAAACAAACAAAACTGATGTAATACTTTCATCAGTGAGATTCACAGTTGAGTTGGGCAGGGTGTAGAGAAGCAGGTACTCTAACACACAGTTGTTGAAAGTATTATTTGGTACAAATTTTTGAGAGAAATTTGACAATATTATTAAAAATTTAAGGCTAGGTGTAGTGGCTCAAGCCTGTAATCCCAGCACTTTGTGAGGCCGAGGCAGGTGGATCACCAGGTCAGGAGATCGAGACTATCCTGGCTAACACGGTGAAGCCCTGTCTCTACTAAAAATACAAAAAATTAGCCGGGCGTGGTGGTGGGCGCCTGTAGTCCCAGCTACTAGGGAGGCTGAGGCAGGCGAATGGTGTGAATCCAGGAGGCGGAGCTTGCAGTGAGCGGAGATCGCACCACTGCACTCCAGCCTGGGCGACAGAGTGAGACTCCGTCTCAAAAAAAAAAAAAAAAAAAAAGATGCATACTCTTCTTGACCTAGCAATTTTACTTCTAGAAATTTGTCCTATAGAAATACACAAATATGCAAAGATGGTCATTATACCACTGATTGTAGTAGCAAAATAATTGGAAACAAATGTTTATCAATAGCCAAATGATTAAATAAATCGTAAAACATTCATATAGTGGAACATGGGCAGGTCTTAAATGATGTAGAGTTGTTGTATGTGCTTATTTGCAAAGTTAGCTACATCAGTCAAGATCCAACCAGGAACACAAAACTCATGTCAGATAATTCAATAGATGGAATTTAATATAGTGGTCCTCCCATCTTCACAGTTTTGCTTTCCATTTCAGTTTTAGTTACCTGTGGTCAACTGCAGTCCAAAAATATTCCATGGTAAATTCCAGAAAGTTTCATAAAGTTTTAAATTGCACACTGCTCTGAGTAGCAGGATGGAATCTCTTGCAGTTCCACTCCATCCTGCCCAGGGCATGAATCATCCTTGTGTCCAGCAGATCCACACTGTCTGCATTACCCGCCTGTTAGTCACCTAGTAGTCAGCCCGTTATCAAATTCGCTGTCGTAGTATCCCAGTGCTTGTGTTCAAAGTAAGCCTTATTTTACTTAATAATGGTCCCAAAGCGCGAGAGTAGTGATGCTGGCAATTTGGATAAGCCAAAGACAAGCCGTAAGTGCTTATTTTAAATGAAAAGGTGAAATTTTTTGACTTAATAAGGAAAGAAAAAAAATTGTATGTTGAGGTTGCTAAAGGTC
Source organism: Rhinopithecus roxellana (assembly GCF_007565055.1). Lineage (NCBI taxonomy): Eukaryota > Metazoa > Chordata > Mammalia > Primates > Cercopithecidae > Rhinopithecus > Rhinopithecus roxellana. Next base: position 41,381,358 of record NC_044558.1, read on the forward strand.
TTCTTTAGTAAGAATGAATCATCTATCCATGAAATTGTGAGCAGTATATTGTTATAATTGTTCTATTTTATTATTATTGTTGTTAATCTCTTACTGTGCCTAATTTATAAATTAAACTTTATCATAGACTTGCATGCATAGGAAAAACATAGTGCTTATAGAGTTTAGTTCTATCTGAAGTTTCAGGCATCCACTGGGTGTCTAGGAATGTATCCCCCACAGATAAGGGTGGGAACTACTGCATAGGAATCAATTACAAAGGTTTAGAGGCAAAACTATTTGTATCCAGAAAGTGGTAATCTGGGTACAGGGGCTGCCCTGCAGGCTTTGACACAGGCAGGTGGTGAGTGAGAAGAGCAGGGCCAAGATTACTCTGTCCAAGGCCATATCTTCCTATCTCTCTCTGCTTCTTTCTGTGTATCAACTTCAATCTCTCTCTGTATACCAGCTTTCTGCTCTTCTCCATGCATATAGGTATACCAGCTCTAGTTCAAGAATTAGCGATAGCTGAAGATAATCCCAGGAGACAGTCTGATTAATCCAGATTGGGTTAAGCACCCACCCAAGTCCAATCAAGGTAGGGGGAAGGTTCACATAATATAAACATGGCCACAGAACCCACCTTTGTGAGCGGAGGGTTGCAGTTCTCACCAGAGGACCCTAGAATGGAGAGATCCTATCTACTGTTGACAATATGGGTGTCTTAGTTCATTTTCAACTGCCAAACAGACTGGGTAATTTACAAAGAATAACAGACTAGGTAACTTACAAAGAAAAGGCATAGATTTGGCTCATGGTTCTGGAGGCTGGGAAGTCCCAGGGTATGGCACTGGCAGCTGCTTGGCCATCTGGTCAGGGTCTTCTTGTTCTATCATCCCCTCGATGAAAGCAGAAAGGCAAGTGAGTGCAAGAGCCAGAGAGAAAATGAGGGCCAAACTCATCTTCCATCAGGAGTCCACTCCCACAATAACTAACCCACTCCCAAAATAACTAACCCACCCCTGAGATAACAGCTTTAATCCATTCAACGAGGGCTCTGCTCCCAAAGGTCTCACCCAACACTGTCACAGTGGCAACCAAATTTTAACACAAGTTTTGGAGGGGACGTTTAAACCATAGCAACGAGCAACTTCATTGGTACTAATGCCATCTAAAAGAGCAGGAAATTCATGTTGGGGAGAAGTTTGAAATAGGAGATGATAACTTAAGCTTGGAACATGCTCAATTGAGGTGCCTGTAGAACATCCAAATATATCATTTAGGAGGTAACAGAATGGAGAGTCTAGAGCTCAGCATGGGAATTTGGGCTGGAAATCTAGACTTGTGACAATTAGCGTAAACTTGTGTTTGAAACCATGGGTAAGTAAGGGGAAAAGAAGATGGTTCAGAATAGAACCTTAGGGAATAAGATACATTTACAGAATGAACAGAGGAAGAGGAAATGCTGAAAGAGACTGAGAAGAATTGGCCAAAAGGACTGGAGGAAAAAAAAGAATCAAACAAACAAAAAATCATGGTGAAAGAGACAGAAGAAAGAGAAAGGAAGTTGCAGGTAAAAGGAAGCAGTCAATTTTGTCAAATGCTTCTGAGAGGTCATATAAAATAAGCCCCGAAAACTGCTTGCTTGGATGTGGTCCCAAGAAGATATCTGATAATTTGGGTATCAAAGTGAAGGAAGAAGCCAAATTGCAATGCACTTAGGAGGTTAGGAGATGAAATCCTCATGATGTAATTCCCTTGCCACAATCATGAACAGGTAGGTGACAAGCTTTGCATAACATTAAATAGAAGAAATAAGCCATTGTGCTTGTATGTCATGGTTCTTCTGCAAATTCTGCCCCCCCTTTTTTTCTTTTTGAGACAGAGTCTTGCTCTGTTGCCTAGGTTGGAGTGTAGTGGCACGATTTTGGCTCACTGCAACCTCTGCTTCCCAGGTTCAAGGGATTCTGCTGCCTTGGCCTCCCAAGTAACTGGGATTATAGGCGTGCGCTACCACGCCTGGCTAATTTTGGTATTTTTAGTAGGGATGGGGTTTTGCCATGTTGGCCAGGCTGGTCTTAAACTCCTGACCTCAGGTGATCTGCCTGCTTCAGCCTCCCAAAGTGCTGGGATTACAGGTGTGAGCAACCACACCTGGATGCAAATCCCTTTTAATAGGGTAACTTGGACTAATCTTGTCAGTTCAGAACATTTACAAAGGCCAAATCTCAGGTTTTTACTTTGAATTCACAGAGCAAATCACAAAGGTCCCCTTGGGATTGGTGATTCTTATATACTCCCAGTCTAGAGAAACATCAGAACAGGGGCCAGCCAGCTACAGTCCTTGCACTGCATCTGGCCTGCTGCAAGGTTTTGTATGGTTTGTGAATAAAGAATTTTTTTTACATTTTTTCAATGTTTGACAAAATACCAAATCATATAATGTCATATATCACAAAATTTCAGTGTCTATAAATAAATTTTATTGGAACTCAGCACTCATCTATGTCTGACCGCTTTTGTGCTACAATATCAGAGTTCAATATCTATGACAGAGACCATAAAATGCTTACTATCTGGCCCTTTTCAGAAAAAGTTTGTGGATCCCAACTCTAGACGATTAGACAGGGCAGTCCTGGGACTTAAGGTTGCTCTTTGGAGATGTAAAAATAGCTTAGTTATTGTCACCAAACCTCAACAAAAAGCATACTATATATTTGTTTAGTCTCCTAAAATTTTAGGTATA